>NC_136682.1:942452-1147067 GCF_903797595.1 Erithacus rubecula | reverse complement strand
TGGGGAAAGGGGACAGGGGCGGGATGCTCCAGAGTGGGATAGGATGGGGACAGGACAGGGGTCAGCACTGCCCCAGAGGAGGGGACAGGGACAGGGGTCAGGGATGCCTCAGGTGGGGATGTGGGACAGGGACAGGGGTAGGGATGCCCCAGAGGTGGGGATAGGATGGGGACAGGGACAGGGTCAGGCACTGCCACAGAGGAGGGGACAGGGACGGGGTCAGCACTGTCACAGAGGAGGGGACAGGGACAGGGGGCAGGGATGCTCCAGGTGGGGAATGGATGCTCCAGGGACAGGGGGCAGGGATGCTCCAGAGGTGGGGATAGGATGGGGACAGGGACAGGGGTCAGCACTGTCCCAGAGGAGGGGACAGGGACAGGGGTCAGGGATGCCCCAGGTGGGGAATGTGGGACAGGGACAAGGGTCAGGGATGCCCCAGGTGGGGAATGTGGGACAGGGACAGGGGGCAGGGATGCCCCAGAGGGGAAATGGATGAGACAGGGACAGGGGGCAGGGATGCCCCAGGTGGGGAATGTGGGACAGGGACAGGGGGCAGGGTTGCTCCAGAGGTGGGGGACAGGATGGAGACAGGGACAGGGGCAGGGATGCCCCAGGTGGGGAATGTGGGACAGGGACAGGGACAGGGGTCAGGGATGCCCCAGGTGGGGAATGTGGGACAGGGACAGGGGTCAGAGCTGCCCCAGAGGGGGAATATGGGACAGGGACAGGGGGCAGGGATGCTCCAGGTGGGGAATATTGGACAGGGACAGGGAGCAGGGATGCCCCAGAGGAGGGGACAGGGGTCAGTACTGCCCCAGGTGGGGAATGAATGGGACAGGGACAGGGGTCAGGGCTGCCCCAGAGGAGGGGACAGGATGGGGACAGGGACAGGGGTCAGGGATGCCCCAGGTGAGGGAATATGGGACAGGGACAGGGGGCAGCACTGCCCCAAATCAGGGCATGGATGGCACAGGGGCAGGGGGCAGTACTGCCCCAGAGGAGGGGACAGGGACAGGTGTCAGGGCTGTCCCAGGTGGGGAATATGGGACAGGAACAGGGGGCAGGGCTGCCCCAGGTGGGGAATATGGGACAGGGACAGGGGTCAGCACCGCCCCATGTGAGGGAACATGGGACAGGGGTCAGCACTGCCCCACACAAGGGGACAGGACAGGGACAGGGTTCAGCACTGTCCTGAACGAGGGGAAATTTGGGACAGGGATGGGATCAGCACTGCTCCAAATGAGGGGAGTTGGACAAGGACAAAGGTCAGCACTACCCTGTATGATGGGAGGATGAGACAGGGACAGGTGTCAGCACTGCCCTGAACATGGGGAGGGACAGGATAAGGACAGGGACAGGGGACAGCACTGCCCTGAACATGGGGAGGGACAGGATAAGGACAGGGACAGGGGACAGCACTGCTCCCCACAATGGAAGGAATGGGACCAGGGCAGGGGTCAGCACTGCCCTGCACCCCCCTCTGACCCAGCCCTGCCCACACCACTCAGAACAGGAGCAGCTCCTGGGGCAGCCCAGAGGAGACAGCCAGTGCCAGCCAGCCTGTCCCTCGAGCAACAGGGACACAAGGTGACACTGGCTTGTCCCCACAGCCCCTGCTCACCACATTCCTCCTTGGGCTCATCAGACCCATCCCCACAGTCGTCCTCCCCATCGCACTTCCAGCGCGCCGGGATGCACCGGCCCGAGTCCTTGCAGCGGAACTCGTCCACACCACAGGTCATCTGGGCTGGAGGGGACAAAGGGACACTGCTCAGGGGTGTGCTGCTCTCTGCAGGGCTGATGAACAGCCTGGTGCTGGCTGAGATTCCCTCCCTCTCAAGCAGTTTTGCAGGGAGAAGTCAGGGGGAGGAGGATTCCAGCGGGATGGATCCAGAGCCAGCAACAGAATCAGACACTGCCCAAGGGCAGTGAGCAGGGAATGAGGAGGGAATGAGCAGGGACTGAGCAGAGAATGAGGAGGGAATGAGGAGGGAATGAGGTAGAACTGAGCAGGGACTGAGCAGGGAATGAGGAGGGACTGAGGTAGAACTGAGCAGGAACTGAGCAGGAATGAGCAGGGAATAAGGAGGGATCAAGAAAGGATTGAGCAGGACTGAGCAGGGAACAAGGAGGGACAAAGAAGGGACAAATAAGGGACAAAGGAGGGACTGAGCAGGGACTGAGGTAGAACAAAGCAAGGACTAATCAGGGACAGAGGAGGGACTGAGGTAGAACTGAGCAGGGACTAAGCAGAGAATGAGCAGGGACCAAGGAGGGACCAAGAAGGGACTGAGCAAGGACTGAGCAGAGAACAAGGAGGGACAAAGAAGGGACAAAGGAGGGACTGAGCAGGGACTGAACAGGGAATGAGCAGAGAACAAGGAGGGACCAAGAAAAGACTGAGCAAGGACTGAGCAGGGACCAAGGAAGGGACTAAGCAAGGGCTGAGCAGAGAACAAAGGACAAAAGAGAGACCAAGAAGGGACTGAAAATGGACTGAGCAGAGAATGAGGGGCTAAGGAGGGACCATGGAGGGACTGAGCAGGGACTGAGCAGAGACAGAGCAGGGACCAAGTAGGGACCAAGAAGGGACTGAGCAACGACTGAGCAGAGAATGAGGGACAAAGGAGGGACTGAGCAGGGACTGAGGTAGAACTGAGCAGGCAATGAAGAGAGACCAAGGAGGGACCAAGAAGGGACTGAGCAGGGACCTGCCACCATGCCAGCACACAGAGGTGCCCAGGGGCATTTTACATGTGCCCACACAGGTCCCTTACTGCAGTTGGCAGGTTCATCTGAGCCATCCACACAGTCGTTGTCACGGTCACAGACCCACACACGGGGGATGCAGCGCTTGGTGATGGCACACTGGAACTGGTTGGGAGCACAGGTCACCTCAGCTGCAGGAGGGAGAAAGGCTGTCAGGAAAGGCAGCAGGGCCAGCCCTTTCCCCAAAAACCAGCCATGGGGTTGAGAGGTGTGTGGATGCACCAGGGATCACAAGGGGCTGGTGTGCTTGGTGGAGGAGATGGAGAAAAGCCATAAAATGGCCCCAGAAGACTTCAAGCTGTGGGGGGGACAGGGCAGAAGCCACCACATCCCTCATTTGGGCACCACCCTCAGCCCAAACCCACTTCAAAAGATTTAAGGATTTCATTTCCACTAGGAAACAGTGATGGGGATAGGTTCTGCAGAGACCAGGGGTATGGAGAAAGCCCTGGGATAACTCAGGCAGCCAAAAACCCCAAGACACAGACCTGAGCCCCTCAGTCTGGCCCACATTTGCTCCCCCCTGACACCCTGAGCCCCCCACTCACGACAATCCTTCTCGTCCTCGCCGTCCCCACAGTTGTCCTGCCCGTTGCAGCGGAAGATGCCGGGGATGCAGCGGTTGGTGTTGGTGCACTTGAACTGGCTGGGCAGGCACACGTGGATATCTGGGGAAGAGGTGACACAGTCAGGGGGTGACAGGCTGCAGCTCCACGCTGGGAGGGCCTGGGGGACACAGGGAACCCACCACAGTTGGCCTCATCAGAGTTGTCCTGGCAGTCGTTGTCGCCGTCGCAGATGAAGGCGGGGTTGGTGCAGATCCCCGTGGAGCACTGGAACTGCCCTGGCCTGCACTTGAACTCAGCTGTGGGGAAACACAGGTTTGCTCTGAGGGACATTTCCAGGGCAAACCTCAACCTCAAAGCTCTGCTTGACCCTTCTGGGGTCCTTTGCAGGGACCCAGCATCCAATTCTAGGCTTGGGTGCTGCCACATGGCACAATCCCAACACAGGGATGGATGTGTCCATCCCACTGCTCCCTGAACCCCATTATTTGGCTGACCCTCCCCTCCATGGGGATGCCCCAACAGCCATGGGGTGCTGGGACTGGGGGGGTCAGTGCCACCCCCCTGGCACTCACGGCAATCCTCCGGCTCGTCCGACCGGTCCCCGCAGTCGTCCTCGGTGTCGCATTTCCACCAGAAAGGGATGCACTTGTCGTTCTTGCAGACAAACTATGGAGAGAGGAGCTCATGTGGGGGGTTCAGGATAGAGAGGGGGGACCCCAAAAGATTCATCCCCACTGAGCTCAGCCAAGGACACTGAACCTGTGCTGTTCCCAAAGCCTTAACCCCACCCAGGCCCAGGGATTTGAGGAGAGGGGTAGAACATTCCAGAGCTGGAGGGTGTCTGGCTGCCTTGGACACTCCCAAACATGAAGTGCCACAGGAAGGAGGTGCTGCCTGCACCCACAGAAAACTGTGCTACATCCCAGCACCTCTGGGGAGACCATGGCACTCCTGGCATGGAGAATTTCCAGGCAGGCAGGAACAGGCAGGGAAAGCAGGGACAGGCAAGGAAAGGCAGGATTAGGCAAGCACAGGCAAGGATGGGCAAGGACAGGCAAGGATGGGCAAGGACAGGCAGGGATGGGCAGGAACAGGCAGGGATGGGCAGGGACAGGCAGGGATGGGCAAGGGCAGGCAGGGACAGGCAAAGATGGGCAGGAACAGGCAAAGATGAGCAGGAACAGGCAGGGACAGGCAAGGAAAGGCAAGAACAAGCAAAGATGGGCAGGAACAGGGAGGAACAGGGAGGAACAGGCAGGGACAGACAGGGACAGGCAGGCAGAGGCTCACCTGGCTGGCTGTGCAGTTGGACACGCAGGTTTTACCATCACTGCCCAGGTAGAAGTTGGTGGGACAGGCACACTTGTGCCCCCCACCCGGCGAGAGAAGGCACAGGTTGCTGCAGCCACCATTGTTGGTCTTGCAGGGATGGTTGGGTACTGTGGAAAACAGGGTGACAACAGCAAGTCAGACCAAGCTGGGGACACTCAGGGTGGCAGGGGAGCAGCAAGACCCTTGTCACTCTGCTCCCCCTGGTGTCCCCCAAGTCCCTTTCCCAGGGTGGTTCCCCAGCAGGGGCACCCCAGGCCGTGCTCACCGTCGGGCTGGCGGTAGGGGTGGTAGATGTGGATGTCCATGGGTCGGTGCAAGGTGCTGATCAGCTGTGTCTTGTTGGCTCCTGTTGTCTTGTGGGCCCGGTTGATGGACTTGGTCTCCCAGTCGGTCCAGTAGATGAAATCCTCGAAGAGCGTGAGCGCGAAGATGTGTGGGATGTCCTGGCTCAGCACTGCGAGGGGAGCGGGCGCTCAGCGAGGGGCTGTGCCACCTTCCCTCCCACAGGGACACACAGAGGAGTAACCAGAGCTGGGCACTGTCCCCAACAGCTTCCTAATGCCTGACCCACAGCCTGGAGCCCCCAAGGTGTGCTGGCATGGTGGGATGATACAACTATTCCTGAAAAGGTCCCCTGGGATTTCATACCCTGAGACAATGAAACCTTTCATGAGAAATGTTCCCCCCTTATGAAACCCCTGTTATCATTTAGGATTTCTACTGGTCTTTAACTTTCCTAGATGATTGGTCTTTTCTCACTTAGAATCTCAAAGTAATTAGATAGTTCTCAATTTATAATTTTACTGGTTAGAATCCCAATTCCCCCTAAAACCTATAAAAACCCTTTGCTTCGCTACGTATCCACATTCTGCCGATAGAACCCTTCAAAGAAACAAAGCCACCTTTGGAACTTCTATGATGACTCTCAAAGTCTCATTCCTAGCTAGCTGAGAAGCTGAATTCTGCCTTGGGGGCTTCCTGGAGCTATCCAGACCCCACCAGAACCACCTGTGTGCCGGTTGGAGCCGTCCAGGCTGGCGAACTCGATGTAATCCTCGCGGGCGTCGGCCCAGTAGATTCGGCTGTTGATGTAATCCAGGGTGAGGCCGTTGGGCCACGTGATTTTGGTGTCCACGATGACGCTGCGGTTGGTGCCATCCATGCCAATCTTCCCAATCAGGGAGTGGTCACCCCAATCTGTCCAGTAGAGGTAGCTGGGGATGGAATAGAGCAGCAGGGAGAGGGTGAGTTGGAAATCACAGGATGGGAAATCACTGTGATGGGTGCTCAGAGAAGATGTGCCATCCTCTGGAAGTGTACAAAGGGGTTTGGAAAAAAATGGTCTTTAAGGGACTTCCACCCCAAACCACCAAGGGCACAGCATAAGAAAAACATCCCAATGTCCCAGAGGCCAAGAGGCCCCCATCTCCCAACCTCTGGGACTACAACAAGATGAGCACAGCCCCCTCCCCAGCAGGGAGCAGCAGGTCCAGGCTCTCCTCACCCGTTCTGCACGTCCACCACGAGCGCGCGGGGCTCGCGCAGCCCCGAGTTGACCAGCACGGTGCGGTAGGCGCCGTTCAGCTTCGACACCTCGATGGTGTCCCGACCCTTGTCACACCAGTACAGGTTTCCTCCCACCCAGTCCACAGCCAGCCCATCAGGGTTGCTGAGCCCTGTGCGGTGAAGGACCTGCCAGGAGGAATCAGAGGTGACAGGGCTGAGCAGAGAGAACTAAACCCTGATTTCTCAGCATCCCCCTCCCCAGCTCAGACCTCCTTCCTCACTCCCCTCTTAGGTTTAGATGGGATACTGGGAAAAAATTCCTTCCTGTGAGGGTGGGGAGGCCCAGGCACAGGATGCCCAGAGAAGCTGTGGCTGCCCCTGGATCCCTAGAAGTGTCCAGGTTGGACAGTGCTTGGAGCAAACTGGGATACTGGAAGGTGTCCCTGCCCATGGCAGGGGAGTGAAACTGGATGAACTTTAAGATCCCTTCTAACCCAAATCATTCCAAGACTCCACAACTCTTCCCCCAACCTTCCTTGTCCCACATTTCAAAGCAGTGTGGAGCCCACCCCTGCAAAACATCCCACAATTTGGGATCAGGCCCAATTTGGGGCTGACTCCCAAAGCCCAGTGCTGACCCCACAGAGGGGCAGGAGGTGGGTGAGGCCCAGGGGCTGCCCCCCATCCTCACCTGGACGTTGCTGCCGTTGATGTGCATGCGGCGGATCATGCTGCCCTGCGTGGTGACATCTGTCCAGTAGATCATCTGCTCCCTGTAGTCGAAATCCAGAGCCACAGCATTGTTCAGCCCCTGGAGAGGAGGGAGGGAGAAGGGTTGCAGCAGCCTCAGTGGCTGGCGTGGGCTCTGGAGGGTTTTATAAAGCCCACAGCCTCCCTGCCTGCTCCTTGCTCACAGTCACCTCCTGGTATTTATAGAATTCACAGAATTCAGAGAATGATTAGGTTAGAAGAGACCTTCAAGATCATTGAGTCCAACTCATGCCCTAATTCCTCAACTAGACCATGGCACCATATCCAATCTTTTTTTAAACACATTGAGGGATGGTGATTCCACCACCTCCCAGGCAGACAATTCCAATTTTCACTTTCTGTGAAAAACTTTTTAGATGGATCTACCATTCCCCTGGGAAGCCAAGAGCCCCAAATCCCCAGCTGGCAGCTCCCACATCCTTCAGGGCCTGCTCCATCCCCAAATCCCAGCCACATGGGGCTGGTGTCCCTCTTGCTCCCAGCTCACCCCCCACCTGCTTGAGCAGAGTGTAGTTGGAGCCATCCAGGTTGAGCTTCCTCAGATAGTAGCGGTTGGCAAAGATGAGGAAAGGCTCTTCATCTGCACAGGAAAAGAGGGAAAAGTGGCAGGGGAGCAGTGCTGGGATGTGGGCAGAACCCTGCAGACCTGCCACTCTCCCAGCCCCACTCCCTCATGAGTTGAGGGAAGCCACTCCACCCTCCAGCTGCAGCGCCAGGAGCATCCCACAGTCACCAGGAACACCCTGGGCTCTGTGCCCACACCTGGCTCTCACCTGTAACAGCCTTGCAGCTGGTGGGGTTGTCAGGTCTGAGCTTGTAGCCCTCAGTGCAGAGGCATTTGTAGCTGCCCAGGGTGTTGATGCATTTCTGGCTGCAGGGGTAGGTGGTGGAGCACTCGTCGATGTCGATGCACGTCTTGCCGTCGTCCTTCAGCCGGAACCCGGGACGGCATCTGCACTGCAGGAGCAACCCAGAGCTGTCAGAGCCTCCGAGGGAGGTGGCAGGTGCTGGGAGGTGACAAGTGTCACCCTGGGACACGTGGGCTCAGCAAGGACAGCTGAGATGCACAAACAGTGCCTGAAGTGCCCGTGTCACATCCCCGGCCCAGCTGGCACAGGACAGACACAACCCTCAGATCTGTGGAGGAGGAAGGAGAGGGAACAGCAGGAGCTGTGCCAGGGGAGGTTTAGGCTGGATATCAGGAAAAGGTTCTTCCCCCAGAGGGTGGTCAGGCACTGCTGGTTGGCACAGCCCCAAGGAGCATTTGGACAACACTCTCAGGCACAGGGAGGGATTGCTGAGATCTCCTGTGTTTGGTTGCTGGACTCAACAATCACTGAAAGTCCCTTCCAACTCAGGGCATTCTGTAATTTGCAGCAAGCCCCCCACCCTGTAGCCCCCTACCTTGTAGCCAATCTTGAGGTCCTCACACTCCTGGGAGCATCCACTCAGCTTCTTGTTGAGACACTCATTGATGAAGCAGTTGAGCTCGTCGGAGCCGTCGGCGCAGTCGTTGTTGTTGTCACAGAGCAGCGTCTCCGAGATGCAGTTCCCATTCTTGCAGAGGAAGAAGGAGTCGTTGCACTTGTTTTCTGCAGAGAGGAGGTGGCAGTGGTCAGTGGGGGGTGGCTGGGGCTCTGCTATCCCCCCACAGTGTGACCCCAGCAGTACCTGGGCTGCTGCAGCGCGGGTTCTTGGGCGCCTCGTCCGAGTGGTCGTGGCAGTCGAACTCCCCATCGCACTCCCACTGCCGGTTGCTGAGGCAGCGCCCGTTCTGACAGCGGAACTCGTGGGGGCCACAGGTGGGATATTCTGGGGGAGGGTGAGGGGCTCAGCTGCCATCCCACCCTCCTGAGGCTTCCAGAGGCACCATGGAGCCACTCAGAGAGAGAGAGGCACCATGGAGCCAAACCTCCCCGAGCTGCTGGGAGTGACAGGGACACCACAGAGCAGCTGGCCTGGGACAGGGCAGCTCTGCACACACACGGATCTGTCTGTGGCTTTGGATGTGTCTGTGGCTCTGGATCTGTCTTTGGGTTTGAATCTGTCTGGGGTCTGGATCTGTCTGTGGGTTTGGATCTGTCTCTCTCCTTGGATCTGGATCTGTCTGTGGGTTTGGATCTCTCCTTGGGTTTGGATCTGTCTGTGGGTCTGGATCTCTCCCTGGGTCTGGATCTCTCTGTAGGTTTGAATCTACCTGTGGGTTTGGATGTCTCTGTGGGTTTGGATGTCTCTGTGGGTTGTATCTCTCTGTGGGTTGTATCTCTCTGTGGGTTTGGATCTCTCTGTGGATTGGATCTCTCTGTGGGTTTGGATCTCTCTGTGGGTTGGATCTCTCTGTGGGTTTGGATCTCTCTGTGGGTTGGATCTCTCTGTGGGTTGGATCTCTCCCTGGTTTAGATCCCTGTGTCAGGACTGAGGCGCTGCCCTCCACCAACAATCCCCTCCTGCTACCTCTCCATGCTCCCTCTCACCACACCCACACCAAACCCCTCCAGGGTGATGAAGACCCTCCCAGGTTGCTGTCCCAAACCCCAGGAGGACCCAGCATGGCTGCCAGCTCCCTGTGGGTCCCACAGACACCCACCACACTCCGGGGACTCATCAGAGCCATCACCGCAGTCATCGTCGTGATCACAGACGAAGTGCTTGGGGATGCACTGCCGGTTCCCACACATGAACTCCCGCTCGTCACAGGTGTTGTTGTACACTGCAAGGTGTGTGTGTGACACCTCTGTCAGCCCCTGGCACCCCCTGCCCACCCCCCCAGCCCCCTGCCCTGGGCACTCACAGCAGCCAGCAGCCCGGCTCTCGTCGGCGCCGTCGGCGCAGTCCTTGTCCCCGTCGCACAGCCAGCGCTCCGGCACGCACACGTAGCTGCCCGGGCACTGGAAGGAGCCTGAACTGCAGGTGGTCAGCCCTGGGGAAGGGAGGAGCAGCATGGAGTCTGGGCACATCACTGCTGGAGGTATAGAGGCCAGGAGAGTGGGGAGAGTAAAGGTGGGAGAAGGAACAGAACCCAGGAGAGGCCAGGAGAGCGCTGAGACCAAAGGTGGGAGAAGGACAGAACCTAGCAGAGCCCAGGAGAGCCCAGGGGAGCAGTGAGAACAAAGGTGGGAGAAGGAACAGAACCTAGGAGCCCAGGAGAGCCCAGGAGAGTGGTGAGAACAAGGGTGGGAGAAGGAACAGAACACAGGAGAGCCCAGGGGAGGAGTGAGACTATGGGTGGGAGAAGGAACAAAACCCAGGAGAGCCCAGGGGAGCAGTGAGATCACAGGTGGGAGAAGGAACAGAGCCCAGGAAAGTCCAGGACAGCACAGGAGAGCCCAGGAGAACAGTGAGACCACAGGTGGGAGAAGCAACAGACCCAGGAGAGGCCAGGAAAGCAGAGAGACCATAAGTGGGAGAAGAACAGAACCCAGCAGAGCCCAGGAGAGCAGCAAGATCACAGACGGCAGAAGGAACAGAGCTCAGGAGAGCCCAGGGGAGAAGTGAGACCATGAGTGGGAGAAGGAACAGAACCCAGGAGAGCCCAGAAGAGCAGCAAGACCACAGGTGGGAGAAGGGATGGGCAGAGGCAGGAACAGGGATGCAGGAATGGGGTGGTGGAGCAGGAGGGACTGGGATGGGCAGAAGGGCTGGAGCAGACTCACGGCAGTGACTGCCCTCGTCAGAGCCGTCCCCGCAGTCGTCAGCCCCGTCACACACCCAGAGCTTGGAGATGCAGCGGTGGTTGTTGCACTCAAACTGCACAGGGTAGCAGAACTTGTCTGGGAGAGGAGAAGAGGAGGAGATGAGGATCAGAGGGAGGTGATAAGGGGAGGAGATACCAGCAGAGCATGGCCAGGCTAATCCAGCTGGGCTTCAGGAGCTCAGGGGGGTGTTGGGGGTACTGCTCATGGTCCTGGGGTGGGGTGGAACACTCTACTCCTGGACCTGGGGAAGATCCCCAGCTCCTGAGCACTGTCTGGGGCTTTTTTCAGGAGGTTAGAACTAAAAATGGAGCTGAAGGGAGCCATAACTGCTCCCTTTCAAAAGGGTGAGAGACAGCTGTGCATGTGCTGAACAAACCAACACATGAGGACATTTATACTGGTCACAGCTAAAAGCCCAAGAGTGAGGGAAGGGAAGGGAAGGGAAGGGAAGAGGGAAGGAAGGGAAGGGAAGGGAAGGGAAGGAAGGGAAGGAAGGGAAGGGAAGGGAAGGGAAGGGAAGGAAGGGAAGGAAGGGAAGGGAAGGGAAGGGAAGGAAGGGAAGGGAAGGGAAGGGAAGGGAAGGGAAGGGAAGGGAAACCACAAAGGGGGAAGAATCTGGGGTCTGTCCTTGGCAAATAGACGTCAGGGGGACAAGAGGGTCCTGCCCACCCTCCAGCCCCACCCTGTAGCCCAGCCCAAATCCTGAGTGTCCCCACCCTGCCGCTCACTGCACTGCGTCTCATCTTCGCCGTTCTCGCAGTCATCCTCCTTGTCACAGGTCCAGGTCATGGGGATGCACCTCCCACTTGGGCAGGCAAAGTAGTTGGAAGGACATTTGGGCTTCCTCCCACCTACTTTGTAACAGAAACATCAGTGAGGACGATGGCACAGACACATCCTGCCTCCTCCCAGCCCAGAACTGAAGGATTCCTCCCCAAAACCCCCCTCAGACCCCTGCAGCACCATCTGTGCTGGAGCCATACACAGCACAACAGTCCCAGTGGGCAAACAAAGCACCCACAGCTCAATGAGACCCCCAAAGAGGCACTGCTGCCCCCAGACCCCCCCTGTGCCCTCTGCTCTCACCGGGGCAGTTGCGCTCGTCGGAGAAGTCGCCGCAGTCGTTGGCGCCGTCGCACACCCAGCTGGGAGCGTAGCACAGCGACGTGTGCTCACACTTCTGGAACGTGGTGCCCTTCACCCCCAGCTGGAAATAGCTGCTGCAGTCGGTGGCAGCTGAGAGGAATCACAGCAGGAGCCCCGGTGACACAGCAGGTCTGATTTCCCCCATGTGAAACCACCACACCCCCCCAGGTGTGCCCAGAGGTGCAGGGATCCATTGGATGCTGGAGTGCTGAGCATGGTACAGGGAGGCTGCAGCCTCATCCCTGCTGCAGGACAGGAGCAGGACCCTCCTCCCTCTCTCTCTCCTCCCTCTCTCTCTCCTCCTACTCTCTCCTCTCTCCTACTCCAGCCCAAATCCCAAAACCCCAGGTCCCTGCTGCCAGCATTGAGGGCAGAAGCATCTCCAGAGCTGGGGAGGGGCTGGGGCAGCAGCTGGGCACTCACTGCAGTTCATTTCATCTGATGCATCCTCGCAGTTGATGATCTGGTTGCAGCGGCTGGAATTCCCGATGCAGGTCCCGTCCCGGCAGCGGAACTCGGTGGCAGCACAGCTGGTTTCTGCCAGGTGGAAAAAGCCCCTCAGCTGATGAGGCAGGGCCCACACCCACCCTGTGGTACCCACTGGAAGGGCACCCACACCCCCCCACTGCCCACATAGCTCTGGGTTTCTCAGAGTGCTCCCAGACACAATCCCCTCCTGGATGAGACCCTCACCCTCTGCCTGGCAGCCTGAGTCACTCTCCCCGGCACAACCAGACCTGGGAGGGTCTGGGGCTCTGGGTTGGGGGCTCTGAGAAGCTCCCAACCACCCCTATCAGTCTGAAATCCAGCAGACCCATCCTACAGCCCTAAGGGTGTGCTGCATTTGGCAACTCTTGTGAGCCATGAGGAGCACTGACACTACACCTCATGCCCCCACCCCTATCAGTCTGAAATCCAGCAGACCCATCCTGCAGCCCTAAGGGAGTGCTGCCTTTGGCAACTCTTGTGAGCCATGAGGAGCACTGACACTACACCCCATGCCCCTCCTGGCTGTCAAACCACTCTTGCTGAGAAGCTCTGGGTGCTGCACTCCCATACCCAGCAGTTCTTCCTCTCAGCTGTCACTCCCTGAGCTTTACGAACCAGCACAAACTTGACCTTGACTCTCCGTTAAGCCCTGCTCTGCTCCTGTCAAGCTGATGGAAACTCCCTCCTGAAGCTGCTGTCCCTGTCCCTGGCAGGGCTGGCAGGGTGCCAGGCAGACACTCACTGTTGCAGGGCACCTCGTCCGAGTTGTCCCCGCAGTTGTCCACGCCGTCGCACCAGTAGCGGCTGGCGACGCAGCGCCCGTTCATGCAGTGCAGGTAACCCTTCTTGCACTTACGGCTGCCTGCCAGGGCAGGGAGAGGAGGAAGAGGAAGAGGAGAGGGTGAGAAGAAGGAGGGAAACACCCCCGAGGGTGTCAGACACACTTTCAGCAGGGGAAGAAATCACAGAGCAGGATCGGGGAAGGTGCTCCCTCGTGCAGAGGGGTGAGGGTTGGTGTTTGGGGGTTTGGTTCAGCTGCAGGTGTTCTGCTCTCCAGCCTGCCCCCAATGCTGAGAAAGGATCTTAAAGCCTGGCTGGGTGCAGCTCTGGGAGGGCAGGAGGGAGTGTGAGCACCTGAGGACACCACAGAGTCCTGGTTCCCTTTGCTGAGCAACCCTGGCAGTGTCCAAGGCCAGGTTGGATGTGGCTTGGAGCAACCTGGGCTAGCAAAGGGTGTCCCTGCCCACAGCAGGGGGTGAAATGAGATGAGCTGTAAGGTCCCTACCAACCCAAACCACTCCATGATTCCATGATCTTAAATATAGGAAAAAAAATTTATTGTACTGGAGCAACATGAATCCCACCTTCATCATCTTCCATCCTCTTAAGTTTTGCCTCCATCCTCTTGTAAGTTTAAATGGCAAATGCCAATGGTTAAATGGCAAATTTGAAGGGATTCTAAGACTAATTAACGAGGGACAGACCTTGCAAGGCTGTGTGGATGCACCTGCCTTGATCGCATCGAAGGTGAATGGAACCCTGAATTTGGTCCCTTCCAACCCAAACTGTGATGCTCTGGGCAGCTCAGGCAGGGTGTCTGGGGGTGCTGGGCTGTGTGTGGGGGTGAGCAAGGCAGCAAGAGGAGGAACCTTACTGCAGTAGGACTGCTTCTCGTCCGACTTGTCCTTGCAGTGCACGACACCGTCGCAGGTGCGGCTGAAGTCGATGCAGTCGCCGTTCCCGCACTCAAACTCGTCCACGTTGCAGGTGGAATTCAGAGCTGGGCAGAGCACAGGGAAAATGTCAGCTCTGCCAGGTTGAGATCAGACTCACCACTTCCTCTCCTCAGCCCCTGCCACCCCCCTCTGTAGGGGAGGAAGAAATAGGAATGCCCTGGAGATATGATTGCCTAGCAAAAGATGCTAAGGATATGGAAACTGTAGGTGAGAGTGAAATGAAAGCAGTGTTGGACTGAGTGGCTGGAGAGCAGCAATGTGGATGTTTGAAGATCTTCTCCCTTTGTTAAGATAACTCCAGTTGCTGCAAATACCAAAGAGCAGCACAGACCCTCTCCTGGCATGACAGGAAGGGTCCAAGATAAGGTTTAGAGATAAGAAAGTTGTAAAACATGGTAATGCAGCAATTCTTATAGGTTGTATGTAAATGTGAGAGAATTTGTATCTTGTATTAGATTGGTTAGTGAAAGAGTAGAATATTCCACTTAGAAGGAGATTTAAGACTTTGTAAAAGGAAACCACACTCTTGCTCTGACACCCTCTTGCTCCCTTGCTCTTGTCCCTGCACCCCTCACCCTTTGTTATCCCCCTCCTCTGGGCCTGCTTTGAGCTGTGTCTGGCATCTCCCAGCTGAGCCCTTCTTACCCACACCCTATGCAATAAACTGCAAACTTCAAGCCCAGAATATAGAAAACACCTGAGTTTGTCCTGACCACCATCCACCACCAGCTCCTACACCCCTCTCACCTTTGCAGGTTAAATCCTCCTGCAGGACACGGTCTCCTCTGCACGAGCAGTTGACGTGGCCCTTGGGGGTGAGCAGGCACAGGTCCTGGCAGCCACCATTGTTCACCCGGCATGGGGACAGCTCACCTAGGACAGAGGGACAACAGTCACACCAGGGATGGACCCACCAGCCCCTGCTCCTCATCCTCCCTGCTGGGCCAAAAAGTAGGGAATTCCTCCCCAGGGTCTTCCCATGGGGGGATGCAGGGGGCTGAGGCACCTGGTCTCCCCAGATTTTACAAGGAGATGCTCTGGGAGGAGCAGAGACAGGATAAATCCTTTCTGTCTTCAGCCTGCACTGGGTTTGGGGATGGACATGAGGGTATGAAGGGGGCAAGGATAAGCTGGGAAGGACAATGGGATGATTCTCAAAGGGCCATAAAGGAGATGGGAGAGATGGGTTCCCAAAGTGTCAGAATGGACAGAGAGTCATGAAAGGATGGTGGGATGGGCTCCAAAAGGACCATGATGGACAGTGGGATGAATTCCCAAAAGACCATGATGGACAGTGGGATGGATTCCATGATGGAAGACCATGATGGACAGTGGCATGGGTTCCCAAAAGATGATGATGGACAGTGGGATGGATTCCCAAAGGACCGCGATGGACAGTGGGATGGATTCCCAAGGACCAGTAATGACGATGGGATGGGCTCCCCTTCCCCAGCTGCTGCCAGGGCCATGGGCAGAGGGCAGGGACACTGCAGTGACACAGGAGGCTGCTCACAGCTGTCAGTGTCGTTGGCCACGGCGATGATGCCCATGGGCTGCTGGGGGATGTCCACACGCAGCAGTTTCATGTCGGTGCCCACGTATTTGTTGGCGCGCTGCACGGCGCGGCGCACCCAGTCTGTCCAGAAGATGTAATCACCATACACAGCCAGGCCAAAGGGGTGCACGGGCTCCGACTTCAGGATCACCTGCCAGGCACAGAATCGTTGGAATGGCTGCTGTGTTGGGTTGGTGTGGCCAGAAATGTGGATTCTGTCACCATCTGTTGTGGCCAGGTGGGGCAGTGACCCTGATCTCCTGGCACATACTCTCTGCTAATGGGCCATCTTTAAATCAGCTGGGCAATGATCTTTATCTTCCCACAGCCTATCCTCCCTCCAGGAGAGATCTCCTGTTCATGGCCAGTGAGTTCCAGTGCATGACTGATAAAATTCCATCATCCCACTGGGAGATGCTCCAGCCAGGGGAGGAGCCAAGCCTTTCCTACCCAGAGAAAAACTGACATTTTGGACAGCAAGTTATCCATCTTCCCACTGGATTCCAGAGGAAAGCCAGACTTTTCCACATCATTCAGAGGAAACTGCACCTTCTCCAGAAGCACTGCTCCAGCTGAACCACATCTGCCACCGCTGTGGGATGCAGCCCCCACAGCCCCCCAAACACAGAATGTGAACCCCAGTGGGATGCCTCAACCCCAGGAACAGCTCTGCTTCCCACTGACCCCATTCCAGACCCAGTTTGGACACTTTCCTCCTCACTGACCCCACTCCAGCCCCAGTTTGGACACTCTCCTCCCCATCTCACTGGTCTCAGACTCACATGGCGATGGGAACCATCGTATTCACAGCGCTCAATCTTGTCCAGGGTAGCATCAGAGAAGTAAATCTTCTCAGCCTTGTGGTCAATGGCCAGCCCGTTGGGTGTCCGGATGTCCTGGTCGATGATGATGAGGACGTTGGCACCAGACAGGGTGGCTCGCATGATGCTGGGGTGCTGCTCATTCCAGTTGGTCCAGAACATCAAGCTGGGAGGGGAGGGACACACAACACCCTTGGAGCTCCAGCTCAGCCACATCCAGGCTGGCTCAGCCCATCCCTCCATGCCTGGGGGGCTTCCAGGGACATCAGAGTGGGAAGGGGGTGAATGAGGCTGCTGCAGCCAGCTGGGAAATGTGGGGTGGGACAGAAGCTCTGGGGTGCTGAAAGATTTGTGGGGAGGGGGATGAAGGATCTTTCCTCCCTGGGGGTCCAATGTTGGGAAGGATGAATCAGGAAAACCTTATAAATATTGCCTAGCAAAATATTTTGAGAATATGGAAACCATAAGTGAGATTGAGATGAAAGCAGTTTTTGACTGAGTGGCTGGAGAGCAGCAGTGTGGATGCTTGAAGATCTTCTCCCTTTGTTTAGATAACACCAGTTGCTGGAAATACCAAAGAGCAGCAGAGACCCTCTCCAGGCATGACAGGAAGGGTCCCAGACAAGGTTTAGAGATAAGAAAGCAGTAAAATATGGTAATGTAGCAATTCCTATAGGCTGCATGTAAACGTGAGAGAATTTGTATCTTGGATTGGTTAGTGGAAATTAGAATATTCAACACAGAAGAAGATTTATTGTGTTGTAAATGGGAAAATCTCTCTCTTACTTCCCTCTCTTATCTCTTAGAACTCCTACCCCCCCATTCTCTTTCTCCTAGCAGGGCCCTTTATACCCCCACCCTATGCAACAAACTGCAAACTTCAAGCCCAGAATAGATCACCTGAGTTTATCCTGACCACCATCCACCCCCTGAGCTCCCACAGCCCAATCCTCTCTGTGCAGGGACCCAGAACCTCAGTGGTCACTCACTTCTGGCACTCATCCAGCACGAAGGCCCGGGGGTGGTCATCCCCTGACATGGTGATCACCGTCTCCCTCTCGAAGGCCCCGACCCGGCTCTGGTCCACCGTGTGCCGGGTGATGGTGGATGTGGTGTAGCTGGTCCAGTACAGAGTGTCCCAGCCACGGTGGTATGCCAGCCCCTCCACTGAGCCCACATCTGTGGGGACAGCAGAGTCACACCCAGCCCAGAGTCACACCCAGCCCAGAGTCACACCCTGTGCTCACCCAGCGTGGCTGACCCTGACGCTGACACATTAAAGTTTTTTTATTACAGCCTGAAAATCCCTCCAGAGGCTTTGGCTGCAGGGCTGGGGGCTGTGCTAAGTCTCATGGATAGAGCTCTGTTGGAATTACCATCACTTGCAGGAAGGGATTCAAGTTATCCATCTCTCCACTGGATTCCAGAGGAAAGTCAGACCTTTCCACATCATCCCTGCACCTTCAGAGGAAACTGCACCTTCTCCATGAGCACTGCTCCAGCTGAACCACATCTGCCACTGCTGTGGGATGCAGCCCCACAGCCCCCCAAACACAGAGTGTGCACCCCAGTGGGATGCCCCAACCCCAGGAACAGCTCTGCTTCCCACTGACCCCACTCCAGAACCAGTTTGAACACTCTCCTCCCCATTAACCCCACTCCAGCCCCAGTTTGGACACTCTCCTCCCTGCTGACCCCACTCCAGCCCCAGTTTGAACACTCTCCTCCCCATTAACCCCACTCCAGCCCCAGTTTGGACACTCTCCTCCCCATTAACCCCACTCCAGACCCAGTTTGGACACTCTCCTCCCCACTGACCCCTGAGGGATTCACACCTACAATGCACCAAGGACTTGAATTTGACCCTGCTCTGACTCCACAGCTGGGGAGGGTTTCTCTCTGCCAAGGGACAGCTGAGGCCCTGGGGCACAAAGTGACAAGGCAAAGCCTGGTGGGGACCAGGGAGCTCTTCCCAGCTGGGAATTAGAACTGTGCACCCATCTCATTAACACTGGCAAAGGGTTTAATGAGACGTCTGTGAGAGCTGGGATAAAGCACTGTGAGTGCCACTGTGAATTCCCTCATTATCAGCACTTCCAAGGCTCAGGGAGCTCCTGGAGCAGCAACCATGGCTCTTTGAAGCTGCTGCAGGTGCCAAAAAATCCAACCAAGTGCAAGCTGAGGCCAGGGTTGGGCACCCTGAGGGTCAGGGCTTAGGATGCTGCTTTGGGAGGTGAGTGTGAGCACAGAGCCCATCTCAACTTTGCTGCAGTGCCTGTTTCCAGAGCCCAAACCTTGTGACACGCTCTCTCTGCCAGAATGAGCTCTTCAGGCAGCTCCCAGTGCCTATGCCCACTTCAGAGACTCCTCAGAAAACTCACAGCTCAGCTTGTACCCACCACAACCCCTCCAAACACCTCCAAACCCATCACAACCCCTTGGGTAAGAACAGAGGGAGTGTAGGAGGAGGTGAGGGAGAGAGACACAAGTCTGAGGGCAGGCACAGTGTGCTGGGTTGATGTGGCCAGAAATGTGAATTCTGTCCCCATCTGCTGAAGCTGGGTGAGGCACTGACCCTGATCTCCTGGCACACATTATCTGCTAATGGACCATCTTTAAACCAGCTGGGCAATCATCTTTATCTTTCCCATGACCCACCCTTCATCCAGGAGCTACCACCTGTTAATGGGTCATTGTTACAAACTGGGTGTGGCAGTGATTCTTATCCCTGTGGGAGATACCTCCTGTTAATGGGTCATTGTTAAGAACTGGATGTGGCAGTGACCCTGATCTCCTGGCACACATTATCTGCTAATGGGCCATCTTTAAACCAGCTGGGCAATCATCTTTATCTTCCCACAGCCCATCCTCCCTCCAGGAGATATCTCCTGCTCATGGCCACTGAGTCCCAGTGCATGACTGATAAAATTCCATCATCCCACTGGGAGATGCTCCAGCCAGGGGAGGAGCCAAGCCTTTCCTACCCAGATAAAAACTGAGATTTTGGACAGCAAGTTATCCATCTTCCCACTGGATTCCAGAGGAAAGCCAGACCTTTCCACATCATCCCTGCACCTTCAGAGGAAACTGCACCTTCTGCAGGAGCACTGCTCCAGCTGAACCACATCTGCCACTGCAGGAGGATGCAGCCACCATTGAATGGGACTGTGCCACCACCCTGACTGACTGACGGGTGTCAGCTTGGATTCTGACTCTATCAGGATTGGGATTGTTCTTTGTAATACTGCATTTCTATTTTAATCTTCCTAGCAAAGAACTGTTATTCCTAATTCCCAAATCTTTACCCGAGACCCCCTTAATTTCAAAATTACAATAATTTGGAGGGAGGGGGTTTACATTCTCCATTCCAAAGAGAAATTTTTGCCTTTATTGGCAGATAACTGTCCTCCAAACCAGAACAGACAGGAGGGGAGCAGCCCCCAGCACTCACTCTCCACGATGGTCCTGCGCCCCGTGCCGTCGTCGTTGATCTGCTGGATGTTGCCAAAGTGGATGTCGCTGTAGAAGATGCGGTTGCTGCCCTTGGAGCCGTAGCGGTAATCGAAGGCCAGGGCAATCACATTCTTCATGTGCTCTGCATCCTCAAAGGGCTTGATGGGAGCATTGAGGTTGTTCTCATCAGAGAGGTGGATGCTCTTGAGGATGGTGCGCTCCGAGTAGAGCAGGTACCTGTTGGGAAGGATGAATCAGGAAAAGCTTATAAATATGGTTGCCTGGCAAAGGGTTTTGAGAATATAGAAACCATAAGAGACATTAAAATGAAAATTTTCAACTGTGTGGCTGAGAGCAACAGTGTGGATGCCTGAAGGCCTCCTCCCTTTGTTTAGATAACACCAGTTGCTGCAAATACCAAAGAGTAGCACAGACCTTCTCCAGGCATGACAGGAAGGGTCCCAGATAAAGTTTAGAAATAAGAAAGCAGTAAAACATGGTAATGCAGCAATTCCTATAGGCTGCATGTAAACGTGAGAGAATTTGTATCTTGTACTAGATTGGTTAGTGAAAATTAGAATATACAACACAGAAGATTTATTGTGTTGTAAATGGGAAAATCTCTTACTTCCTTCTCTCATCTCTTAGAACTCTTACCACCCCCCACTCTTCATTCTGCCCTGCTCTGAGCTGCACCTGGCAGCTCCCAGACCCTGTGCAATAAACTCCAAACTCCAAGCCCAGAACACAGAGAGTGCCTGAGTTTGTGCTGTGCCCCCCAGGCTCCCCCAGGTACCCGTCGTAGTCGCGGCAGCTGACGCCGTCCTCCGAGAGCATCCCGTGGGCGCAGGCGCACGTCCTCTGCCCGCCGCCACGGAACAGGCACAGCTGCTGGCAGCCCCCGTTGTTCTGAGCACAGATGTTGGTGCCTGGTGGGGGAAATTGGGTGAGGGACTGGGCAGGATGCACCCACCTGACTGCTTCCCAGAGGAAGGAGCAGGCTGGAACCACGGCTCTGATGTTAGGGTGACCTGTTGTTTCTGTCCCTGTTCTCCCCCATGCTCAGACTTACCCTTCTGTCGAGCCCTGTTGAAGACTTTGATGTCCTTGAGCTGCACACCAATGCCAGTACGCAGGGACACCGACTCGGTGGCGTTGTCCTTGTTGCCTCTTTTGATGGAGCCGTTGGCGTGAGTCCTGAGGGAGGATGGAGTCACTGAGTGACCAGCACAGGACCCTTCCCCACCCTCCCCACAGCCCCCAGCCCCCTTGGGCACCGCACCTATCGCTCCAGTAAATGTATTCCTCGAAGACTGACACGGAGAACATGTCCATGTTGTTGCTGGACAGCACAACCTCGCGGTTCTCGCCCGTCTCCAGGTCGATCCGTTCGATCTTGTCCGTCCGGGCATCACACCAGTACAGCTTCCCATCCTGTGGGGGTGACAGAACATCCCAGTTGGCATCACTGGCAGGATATCCTGTGCTTCAGACCACCCTGGAGACTCTGGAGCCTCAAGGAGAGCAGCCACATCCCCACCAATAGGACATGGCCACCTTTGGGACTGGTGCCACCCTCCCAGATGCCACCTGTACCTCGTAGTCCACAGAAATGCCGTTGGGCCAGCTGATGCTGACGTTGACCAGCACCATGCGCTCGGTGCCGTCCAGGCGCGAGCGCTCGATGCGCGGGTACTGCCCCCACTCTGTCCAGAACAGGTACCTGAGGGCACAGCAGAGATGTCACCACGGGTTTGTCACCAGGAGTAGCACTGTCCCTTTGAGTAAAGGACAGACACCACCCTATTCACCCCCACAGTGGGGCTTCAGTCCAGACCCTGCCTGCATCATCTCCCCTGCATCCCCATCCCTGCCCAGATCCCAACAGCTCTGCTCTCCCTGGGGCTCTGTCCAAAGCTGGAGCCAGTCTGAGCAGGCTCCACTCGGATTTTCTCCCAGGGAGTTCAACCCATCAGTGAAAAAGGAGAGTTAAATCCAGGGTTTGAACTCTTTGGTGTGGCAGGAGACCTGCGAGTCCTTCCCTGCTGGGAGGTGCAGGGGTCTCACCCTGTGCCCACCCTGCAGGTGTTGCCCCCCTCTCTGGGGTGCTGTCTCACCCCTTCTCTGGATGGACTGTGATGGCCCGTGGCTTGTCCAGCCCCTGGGAGATGACCACGTAGCGGAAGGACCCGTTCAGCCTGGCCACCTCGATGACATCAAAGCCCTGGTCTGTCCAGTAGATGTTTCCTGCAAGAGGGGATGGTGAATCCCCACACAAACCCCACTGCCCCCACTGCCCCCAGCTCCAGAGCCCCATGGATTCCCACCTGCAATCCAGTCCACAGCAATGCCCTCCACACGGCCAATGCCATTGGTCACCACGTCCTCACGCCACGTCTGGTCCCTCTTGGCTCGACTGATGGTGCTCAGCCCCATGTCCACCCAGTAAATCGTGTCATTCTCTGAGAGGGACAAGGAGGGGATGAGTCAATAACCACCTCTGGTCATTGCAGAATGGTAAAAACCTGCACCCCAGGGTTCCAAAATCCTCCCTCACCTGGTGCTGCCCAGAGGGAGTTCTAGGGAAAAGCAGCACCAAAGGGGAGTCTGGTGATGGTCCCCTCGTGCTCCCCATCCCCTGCCCTGTTCCCAACCCCCCACCCTGTTCCCAGCCCTGCATCACCTGCATGGAAGTCGATCCCCACAGCCAGGGAGGTCCCTGACACTGGCACCAGAGCATCTGACTTGTCATTGGGGTCCAGGGGAATGCCCCGGATCCCCTCGTGCACCGAGTACAGCAGGAAGGAGCCAACACCTGAGACAGTGCAGGGACAGTCAGACACACCCCAAAACCCACAGGCTGTCCCTCCACTGTGGAAAACTGTGACAGGGGAGGAGCATGAGCCTGGCAGGGTTCCACAGACCCAGCACAGACCTCCCTGGGGGCTGCAGCCCGTTCCAGGGTCCTGCCCTGCTCCAGGGGGCACAAGCAAAGCCCTTTCCCACCACCCACCACCCCCACCCCACGCTGGCAAAGGCTCTGTGATGCATCTGGGTCAGGGCAGCACTTGTTATTCAGCCCCTGCCCTGACCCAGATGGTGCAGAGCTCTGCCAAACCCCCCCCCCACCAAAAGCAGCCAGAACAGTTTGCACACAAACAGCCTTTGAGAGGCCCTGGCAGTGCCTGGGGGGACAGTGGGGACAGGAGATCTGCAGAGCCAGGACTGTGCCTGGCCCTGCTCCCTGAGAGCCCACAGTGAGGGTGACACCCCTCCCTGGGGGGGTCCCACTGTGCTGCCCCATTCCCCTCCTCCAGTGATGCTCTCAGTGCCCCCACACTCATCAGGGACAGCCCATGCAAGGGTCTTGCTGCCACCTCCAAGCCCCACAGTGTCCCTCCGGTCCCCAGCATTCCCCTGCAGTGTGGGACACAGAGCAGTGGGTGTCACCAGAGTGAGGGGGCACCAGCTGGGGTGACCACAGGCATGGCCAGAGTGGCCACAGGGACTCACTGGACTGAGGGGTGGCTCTGGGAGGGGACAGGGACAAACACACACCTTCATGGCTGGTCAGGGAGGGGACGGGGACAAGCACACACCTTCATGGGTGGTCAGAGAGGGGACAGGGACAAGCACACACCTTCACAGGCTGGTCAGGGAGGGGACAGGGACAAGCACACACCTTCACAGGCTGGCTCAGTGAGGGGACCAGGCTGGTCAGGGAGGGGACAGGGACAAGCACTCACCTTCACAGGACTGCTGCCCACTCTTGAGGCTGTAGCCTGCAGTGCACATGCAGGAGCGGGTTGTCTCTGAGGTGGGCAGGCACAGCTGTGAGCAGTCCCCGTTGTTTTGGCTGCAGGGGTTGGTCCCAGCTGTGGCAGAGAAGAGGGGGTGAGAGGTTATGGGGGTCCAGGGTGCACCCAGCAGGGCTGGGGTGAGGTGTGGGTGCCCTGCACCAGCCAGCACAGACTTGGCATGAGGGCAAGGGTGAGGCTTGTGCCTGCTGATGGAGCCAGCTGGCCACCCCAAACTGCTGCCCAGCCCCACGGGGTCTGTGGCCCAGTGTGGATGATACAACTGTCCCTGAGACATATCTCATACCCTGAGACAATGAAACTGTCCATGAGAAATGTTCCCTCCTATTGAAACCCTTGTTACCATTTAGGATTTCTATAGGTCTATAATTTTACTAGATGATGGGCCTTTTCTCACCTAATCACAAAGTAATTAGATAGTTCTCAACTTATTTTACTGGTTAGAATCTCAATCCTCCTACAACCTATAAAAACCCTTTGCTGTGCTATGTATCTGGATTTTGCTGCTAGAACCCTTCGAAGAAATAAAGCCACATTTGGAACCTCTATGGTGACTCTCAAAATCTCACTCCTGGCTAGCTGAGAAGCTGAATTCCACCTTGGGGACCCCTGGAACTATCCAGACCCCACCAGAAGCTCCACCTCAGGAGCCCAGACAGACCTTGCTGGATGCTCTCATCATAGACCTTCATGTGCATCACCAGTGTGGTGCTGTTGCGCAGCACCGTCACCTCCGTCCCGTCCTTCTTGTTGCAGGTGCCCATCCTCTCTGAGGCTTGGTCAGCCCACCACAGCTTGTCCCCTGTGAGGGGACAGGTGCATGTGGTGGTATCCCCCATCCCCTGCCACCCCAGCTGAGGTGGGGGGAGTTTGGGAAGGGTCAGGAGGTAGGGAAGGGTGTCCCCCTCACCCATGATGGCCAGGGCGGTGGCCTTGCTCAGCTGGCTCCTCACAGATTCCAGCACCTCCAGGTTGTTGCCATCCAGGTCACACCTGTTGATGGTGCCATTGCCAGAGCTGATCCAGTAGAGTTTGCTCTCTGGGTAGTCAATAGCCAGGCCTGGAAAGGATGGGGATGTCACCAAGGTGGTGGCACGTAGGGAGAATCACAGAGAGGGAGGTGAAATGGGATGGGATCAATGGGGTAAGATCAATGGGATGGGATGGGATGGGATCTATGGGATGGGATGGGATCGATGGGGTAAGATCGATGGGATGGGATGGGATGGGATGACATCAATGGGATCAATGAGATGGGATAGGATGGCATCAGTGGGTTAGGATGGAATGGGATCAATAGGATGGGATGAAATGGGATCAATGGGGTAAGATCAATGGGATGGGATCAATGAGATGGGATGGGATCAAGGGGATGGGATGGGATCAGTGGGATGGGATCAGTGGGATGGGATGGGATGGGATCAGTGGGGTAAGATCAATGGGATGGGATCAATGGGATGGGATGGGATGGGATGGGATGGGATGGGATGGGATGGGATGGGATGGGATGGGATGGGATGGGATGGATGGGATGGGATGGATGGGATGGGATCACGGGATGGGATGGGATGGGATGGGATGGGATGGGATGGGATGGGATGGGATGGGATGGGATGGGATGGGATGGGATGGGATGGGATGGGATGGGATCAACGGGATGGGATGGGATGGGATGGGATGGGATGGGATGGGATGGGATCAACGGGATGGGATCAGTGGGATGGGATCAATGGGATAGGATGGCATCAGTGGGTTAGGATGGGATGGGATCAATAGGATGGGATGGGATGGGATGGGATGGGATGGGATGGGATGGGATGGGATGGGATGGGATGGGATGGGATGGGATGGGATGGGATGGGATGGGATGGGATGGGATGGGATGGGATGGGATGGGATGGGATGGGATGGGATTGATGGGGTAAGATCGATGGGATGGGATGGGGTGGGGTGGGGTGGGGTGGGGTGGGGTGGGATGGGATGGGATGGGATGGGATGGGATGGGATGGGATCAATGGAATGGAATGGGATCAATGGGGTAAGATCAGTGGGATGAGATGGGATGGGATGGGGTGGGATGGGATGGGATCAATGGGATGGGATGGGATCAGTGGGATGGGATCAATGGGATGAGATCAGTGGGATGGGATGGGATCAATGGGATGGGATCAATGGGATCAATGGGATGGGATAGGATCAATAGGATGGGATGGGATCAATGGGATAGGATGGGATAGGATCAATGGGATGAGATCACTGGGATGGCATAGCTTGGAGAGAGCAGGCAGACAAGCTCATGGTGACCAGCACAGGACAGCTGCCACCCCCAAGCAGTCAGAGTGGAGACTTGAGGCCCTGCAGGACAGCAAGGTGGGGGATCCTGGGGCCATGGGGGGTCCATACCAACAGGTCCCTTCTGGTTGGTAAAGAGCAGTGTGCGGTTGCTGCCGTCCATGTTGGCCACACTGATGTTGTCCCCATCTGTCCAGTACAGCTTCCTGCAAGGTGAGAGGACAGTGGGTGAGTGGCCACGGTGCCAGCAGCCCCCTGCACCCCCCCAGCCTTGCAGAGCCCCTCACCTGCTCGTGGCACAGGCTGGGCAGCCCCACAGCCCCTTGTCCCACCCCCAGGAGGGGGTTTCGGGGGTGCCAAAGCCCCCAGCACACCTGGATTGGCACACACTGGTGGGTGCACACTTATTACAGCCCACTCCCCTTCACACATGGACACACAGCACATCCCTCACCTCCAAAAATAACTCCAGGCCTTGCATTGTGTGGGATGTGCTGAGGAGGGTTTTTTACCTGTTTTACCCCAAAAAACAATTCCAACAATCCCATGCCTTGGAACCACTGAGCTGTGCTGAAAGGGTTTTTTACTTGTTTTACCCCATAAACAATTCCAGACCTTGAAGCCTTTGAAGGGGTTGCTTTACCCCAAAAATAATTCCAAGTATTGGAGTCCCTGAAAGGGGAATTTTACCCCTGAAACAATTCCAGGCCTTGGAACCCCTGGGATGTGCACCTCACCATTCTGACCCCCATCACACACACCCCATCCATCAGCACCAGTCTCCCCAGACTCACCCCCTCAGTGGGTGCACCACCAGGCAGTGAGGCTTGTCCAGCCCTTGAATCACAGCATTCTTGAAGGAGCCATCCAACCTGGCCACATTAATCTGCTTCTTGTTGGCATCATAGCTGGTCCAGAAGAGATTTCTTGAAACCCAATCCACGGAGAGACCGTGAGCATTGGGCAGATCTGCGAAGCGAACGGAGGCAACACCTCATCAACCGTGAGGACAAAGCTGAGATCAACAAGAAATGCTGACCTCATGGAGCTGGAAAAACCCCAATTTTAACCACACCAACCTGCAGAGACCACAGTCTCCACCCCAGTGCCATTGATGAAAGCTCTCTTGATGGTTTGGGTGCGCACATCTGACCAGTAGATGCGCTGCTCCAGGGCGTCGAAATCCACCACGGTGACGTTGTCGATGTCGGGCACGGTGAAGGAGATGATGTAGTTGTAGTAGGGGTTGTCAATGTCCACACCCCGAATTTCCATCTGACGGGCGTACAGCAGGAACTTCTTGAACTCTGGGAGACAAAGGAAAGGATCTCAGCTGGGATCTCAACTCTGCAACACTCATTCATCCCCCTGAAACTGTTGGGGTGTTCCTGAGATCCCCACAGCAGGATATGTTGGTTTTTGTAACATCTTCTACAGTTGGTGGTTTAAAGTCCAGTTTTTTTCCAGCCCCCAGCACTTAAAAAAAATGCTGAAAATGCAATTTTTCATGGTTTTTTTCATTGTTTATTGTTTCTTATCTAAGAAACAATCTAGATTTTTCCCTAGCTGGCAGCAGTCTTGTTGTCAATGGTTGAATCTGTTTGCCAGAGGCAGGTCTTGTCTTTTAGACTACAAATTACTTAATTAATGTTTATAATTACTTTCCAATTTATCTGTACATTGCCCTGTCCAGTTCTATCTCAAACCAATCAAAGAATGCCAAGGTGGCACTCGACATGGAAGGCATAAAGAAGAATGAGAAAAAGAAACACCACGTCCAAAATTCTTCATGTTATCCATGAGACCCCTAATATAAACATTTCTAAGAATTCACTTTTCTAGCTTCTAACAGTTTAATTTATACTCTACTTATTTTTTGTGACTTGTAATTCTTCCTGCAATGTTGGCAAATTTCTCCAGGGATCCAAGTTCAACCCCCAGGATCCCTGGGCACCATGCCAGGAGGGTCTAGAAGCACCCAGGGACTTCCACAGGCAGACCCCTACTGTGGATGATACAACTGTCTCTGAAAAGGGCCCTTGGGATCTCATACCCAAACTTTTCATGAGAAATGTTCTCCCTGTTATCATTTAGGATTTCTACTGGTCTTTAACGTTACTAAATGATTGGTGCTTTCTCACCTAGAATCTTAAAGTAATTGGATAGTTCTCAACTTATAATTTTACTGGTTAGAATTCCAATCCCCCTAAAACCTATAAAAAGCCCTTGCTATGCTGTGTATCTGGATTTTGCTGGCAGAACCACTTGAAGAAATAAAGCTACTTTTAGAACCTCTACAGCAACTCCTGGCATCTCACTCCTGGCTAGCTGAGAAGCTGAATTCTGCCTCTGGAGCTATCCAGACCCCACTAGAACCACCCCAGCCCAGGCAGCTCCACCTACCATAGCAGGTGGTGTTGTCCTTGTCCAGCTTCATGAGGTGGGGGCAGGCACAGGACAAGGTGCGGTTGTAGTTGATGAGGCAGAGGTGGGAGCAGGGCCCTTTGCCCCCATTGGCTTCACAGGGATTAGGAGCTGCAAAAGGGACAGAACTCAGCAACATCCCAGCCCTTGGGGACAGCCAGGAGACCCCCAAGAGCTGCAGCACCCCCAGACCCTGCCCCTTCAAGCATCATCACCTGATGGGCAAAGGGGAAGCCAGAGGGATGAGAGCAGCACACACCTGCTGCTCCAAGTGGGTGTGGGCACAGACTGAGTGCCAGTGCCACCCCCCATGGTCCCCCCACCCCGTCCCCCCCCCTGCACTCCCCCAGGCTCACCCAGGGGCTGTCGGGAGGGGTGATACACCTGCAGGTCAAAGGGCTGAGTGTTGGTTCTCTGCACCACAGTCACGTTGTGCCCAGTCCATTTGTTGGCCTTGGCCAAGGTGTTGGTGCGCCAGTCTGTCCAGTACACCTCCCCACCATAGAGGGTGACAGCAAAGGGGTGGGACAGGTACTCGTGTCCCCTCAGCACCTCGATGTGCCCCGTGCCATCATACAGGGCTGAGTAGATGGCATCTGACCTGTGCCAGGGGGAGAGGAGGGTGAGGGGGTGAGGAGGGGGCACCACAGGGTTTTTAACCCAATAGAAACAACCAGCAGGGTCTGTGGGACCTGCTGATTTACACCAGGGATCCACAGAGGAGGAAACCCAGAGCAAGTGCTGGAGACACAAACAGTGCAAGGCTTCTCGCTCCCAGCCCAGCACAACTCTGGAGAGAGGGGAAGATCCAGACTGGGAAGGACAGAGAAGGGGACACAGAGAAAAGTGTCCTGGCCCTACCTGGCATCAATCCAGAGGATCCTCTTCTCCAGGTAATCAACAGTGAGCCCGTTGGGCCACCCCCCAGAGCCCGTCTCCTTGTGGATGGTGCGCCGGCCCTCGCCACTCATGGAGGCAGCCTCGATGCGGGGCAGGCTGGCATCCCAGTCCGTCCAGAACAGGATCCTGCCAGGAGGGACTGTCAGCAAGCAAGGACAGCACCTTGTCCCCCCCCAGGATCCCCCAGGATGATGCCCTGAGCACCCACCCGTAGCGAGGGTCCAGGGCGATGGCGCGCGGGTGCTCGATGTCCCCGGCCAGCAGCGTGGTCCTCATGGTGCCGTCCAGCTTGGCCACCTCGATCTGGTCCAGGTTGCTCTCCACCCAGTAGATGTTGCCAGCAATCCAGTCCACAGCCAGTCCTTCAGGGGTGGCCAGGCCGTACTGTATGACCACCTCGAAGCTGGTCAGAGCTGTGGGGCACAAAGTGAAGGCTCAGGATGGTGACCCCCTTCCTCAGCACTACCACTTCCATATCCTCAACAGCCACACTCAGCTCAGCTGGGGTTGATTGTGGGGGGCATGTCATCCCCAAACAGGGCCTGAACCATCCCTGTCCATGGTCCAAACCCCAAACAGCTCAGCACTCCCTATCCATGGTCCAAACCCCAAAGGGCTCAGCACCCCCTATCCACTGTCAGACCCCAAAGGGCTCAGCAAGCTCTATCCATAGTCTAAACCCCAAAGAACTCAGCACTCCTTATCCATAGTCCAAATCCCAAAGGGCTCAGCACCCCCTACCCACAGTCCAGATACCAAAGAGCTCAGCACCCCATATCCACAGTCCAGACCCCAAAGAGCTCAGCACCTCCTATCAATAGTCCAGACCCCAAAGAGCTCAACCCTCATCCATGACCCAGGCCCCAAAGGGCTCAGCCTCCCCAGTGTGGGAGCAGCATTGATAGGGAGAGTGTCCTCTCTGTGCCCAGCTGCTGGGCTGCAATTACCAGCAGGGAAGTGCTGGGAATGCTAATTAACTACTGCATAATGAGAGCAGAACAGAATCACTATCAGAGCTGTGGGCTACAGCTGCTGCATCCCCATGGGGGTCCCACAGAATCACTGACCCCCAGACCTGCACCCCTGCTTTCCCCACACCCCCAGGCTGCGCACCCCCGTTCTCCAGCAGTTTCCCCCTGTAGATCTTGTCCTCCACCACGTCAGTCCAGTACAGGGAGCTCTGGTTGAGGTGGAAGTCCAGGGCGATGGTGTTGCGCAGCCCCGGCACCAGCACGCTGTAATCGCCCCGGTGCAGGTCGATGCGCCGGATCTCGTGGCGGTTGGAGAAGATGATGAACGGCTTGAAGGGGTCTGGGGACAGGGAAAAGGCAGGGGACACTGTCAGCACTCAGCACAACGCCCCCCATAAAGCAGCTGAGGGGCTGTACCAACCCTTGGTGCCCCCCAAAACACACCCAAACTGCGGCAGCTCTCTCCGTCGGGCTCCAGCATCCAGCCCTCGTAGCAGGAGCACTTGACATTGTACTTGTCCTGCTCGCACTTCTGGCTGCACTTGAGGTGCTTGGCACAGTAGCTCTGGATCTGGCAGGTCTTGTTGTCAGCACTCAGCTCCATGCCCAGGGGACAGGAGCACACGATGCCCTCGCCAGGAGCCACCGTGCAGTTGTGGCTGCAGCCGCCGTTGTTGAGGGAGCACTGGTCTGTGGGGACAGGATGTGCTCGTCACCTCCCTGTCCCTGGGTGGTCTGCCTGTGTCCCCAGTGTCCCAAGTGTCCCTAGTGTCCCCAATGTCCCCAGTATCCCCACTATCCCCAATGTCCCCACTGTCCCCAGTGTCCCCAGTATCCCCAGTGCCCCCATGTCCCCAGTGTCCCCAAGTCCCCAGTATCCCCACTATCCCCAGTGCCCCCATGTCTCCAGTGTCCCCAGTATCCCCAGTGTCCCCAATGTACCCAGTGTCCCCATATCCCCAATATCCCCAGTGTCCCCATTATCCCCATGTCCCCAGTGTCCCCATGTCCCCAATATCCCCAGTATCCCCATGTCCCCACTATCCCCAATGTCCCCAGTGTCCCCAGTATCCCCAATGTCCCCACTAACCCCAGTGTCCCCGTGTCCCCAGTGTCCCCACAATCCCCAGTGTCCCCATGTCCCTAGTACCCCCATGTCCCCATGTCCCCAGTGTCCCCATGTCCCCAGTGTCCCCAGTGTCCCCATGTCCCCAGTGTCCCCAATGTCCCCACTATCCCCAATGTCCCCATGTTCCCAGTGTCCCCACTGTTCCAGTATCCCCAACATCCCAAATATCCCCATTATCCCCATGTCCCCAGTATCCCCACTGTCCCCACTATCCCCATGTCCCCATGTCCCCACTATCCCCATGTCCCCATCTCCCCACTATCCCCAATGTCCCCAGTATCCCCAATAACCCCAATGTCTCCATGTCCCCATGTCCCCATGTCCCCGTGTCCCCTGCTCACCGCACAGCTCTCCCTCGTCGGAGCCGTCGCCGCAGTCGTCGGAGCCGTCGCAGAGTTTCTCGGGGGGCAGGCAGATGGAGCTGTTGTTGGCACAGGTGTGGGAGGGGGGTTTGCACACCAGGGACTCGCAGTTCTCCTCGTCAGAGTTGTCCTCGCAGTCGCTGTCCCCGTCACAGACCCAGGCCTTGCTGATGCAGCGGGCTGGTGGGGAGGGGCAGGGCACAACCAAAAGGGATGTTATTACTCCAGGGTATTTCCAGATGTTATGGGGGTGTTTGAGTAGCTCTGGGCTCCCCAAAAGTTGGATCACAGCTGGTCCAGATGGGACAGGTCAGGGAAGGGCTGGGGGAAGCACATGGGGGCACTGGGGGATTGGAGGGTCAGTCCCAGAACTGGTGTCCCTCCACCCTTGTCCCCAGCCTAACAAAGTGTGTCCCAGTCCCTTCCTCACAGAAGGGATCTGAGGATGACACCATCCATCAGGATCATGGTACACAGGCTGGCTGCTTGAGTTTCCCTATTATCCTGCCATCGAGGACAGCCCAGCACCCCCAGGATGGATCCTGCCATCAAGGACAGCCAAGCACCCCCAGGTGGGATCCTGAGACAACCCAGCACCTCCAGGTGGGATCTGGCACTGAGGACAGCCCAGCACCCCCGGGTGGGATCCTGAGACAGCCCAGAACCACCAGGATGGATCCTGGCACTGAGGACAGCCCAGCACCCCCCGGGTTGGATCCTGGGGCAGCTCAGCACCTCCAGGATGGATCCTGGCACCAAGAACAGCCCAGCACCCCCAGGTGGGATCCTGGCACCAAGGACAGCCCAGCACTCCCAGGTGGGAACCTGGGACAGCCCAGCACCTCCAGGATGGATCCTGGCACCAAGAACAGCCCAGCACCCTCAGGTGGGATCCTGGGGCAGCCCAGCACTCTCAGGTGGGATCCTGGGACAGCCCAGCACCCTCAGGATGGATCCTGGCACCAAGAACAGCCCAGCACCCCCAGGTGGGATCTGGCACCGAGGACAGCCCAGCACCCTCAGGATGGATCCTGGCACCAAGAACAACCCAGAACCCCCAGGTGGGACCCTCTGCCCTCACTCTCACCCGAGTCCTTGCAGCCAAACTTGACGTTGGGGTCACAGACGTGGGTGACGCCCTCGCAGTTCTTCTCGTCGCTGGAGTCCATGCAGTCGGTGTCGCCGTCGCAGCGCCAGCGCATGGGGATGCACAGCCCGTCCAGCCTGCACTGGAACTCGTCCGTGTGGCAGCCCCCAGGGGGGCGTGTGGCTGTGGGGAGGGCACTGCTCACTGCCTGCACCCCACGGAGCTGGGGGCTGCAGGATGGGCAGGGACCAGGCACTCAGCCAGCAGGGAAATAGCTGGAAGCACCCAAATTATCTGAGTGTGGGCAGAGAGGGCTGCAGAATTCGTTGCCTAGAAGCTCTGCCAGACAGGGTTTGGCTGTTTGGGCAATGTTGGGGTCTCTCCTGTGTGCTGGCTCACCCTGGTTGGTGCAGTTGGCATGGGCAGGGACCAGGCACTCAGCCAGCAGGGAAACAGCTGGAACCACCCAAAAGCATCTGAGTTTGGGCAGAAAGGGGTGCAGATTTCCCTGCCTAGAAGCTCTGCCAGGACAGGGTTTGGCTGTTTGGGCAGTGCTGGGGTCCCTCCTGGGTGCTGGCTCACCCTGGTTGGTGCAGTTGGCATGGGCAGGGACCAGGCACTCAGCCAGCAGAGAAACAGCTGGAGCCACCAGAGGGATCTGAGTTTGGGTAAAGAGGGGTGCAGAATTCCCTCCCTAGAAGCAAGGTGGCTCTGCCCAGAGCAGGGTTTGACTGTTGGGGCAATGCTGGGGTGCTGGCTCACCCTGGTTGGTGCAGTTGGCATGGGCAGGGACCAGGCACTCAGCCAGCAAGGAAACAGCTGGAGCCACCCAAAGGCATCTGGGCACTGAGTGTGAGCAGAGAAGGCTGCAGATTTCCCTGCCTAGAAGCTCTGCCCAAGGCACAGTTTGGCTTTCTGGGCAATGTTGGGCTGCTGGCTCACCCTGGTTGGTGCAGTTGGCATGGGCAGGGACCAGGCACTCAACCAGCAAGGAAACAGCTGGAGCCACCCAGGGGCATCTGGGCACTGACTTTGGGCAGAGAGGGCTGCAGAATTCCCTGCCTAGAAGCAGGCTGGCTCTGCCCAGGGCAGGATTTGGCTGTTGGGGCAATGCTGGCTCACCCTGGTTGGTGCAGTTGGCATGGGCAGGGATCACGCACTCAACCAGCAGGGAAACAGCTGGAACCACCAGAGGGATCTGAGTGTGGGCAGAGGGGGGCACAGATTTCCCTGCCTAGAAGCTCTGCCCAGGGCAGGATTTGGCTGTCTGGGCAATGTTGGGGTGCTGGCTCACCCTGGTTGGTGCAGCTGGCATGGGTAGGGACCAGGCACTCAGCCAGCAAGGAAACAGCTGGAGCCACCTAAAACCATCTGAGTGTGGGCAGAGAAGGCTGCAGAATTGCCTGCCTAGAAGCAGGGTGGCTCTGCCCAGGGCAGGATTTGGCTGTTGGGGCAGTGCTGGGATCCCTCCTGGGTGCTGGCTCACCCTGGTTGGTGCAGTTGACATGGGCAGGGACCAGGCACTCAGCCAGCAGGGAAACAGCTGGAATCACCCAGGGGCATCTGGGCACTGAGTTTGGGCAGAGAAGGGTGCCTAGAAGCAGGGTGGCTCTACCCAGGGCAGGATTTGGCTGTTGGGGCAATGCTGGCTCACCCTGGTTGGTGCAGTTGGCGTGGGCAGGGATCAGCACTCAACCAGCAAGGAAACAGCTGGAACCACCAGAGGGATCTGAGTTTGGGTAGAGAGGGCTGCAGAATTCCCTCCCTAGAAGCCCTGCCAGACAGGGTTGGGCTGTTGGGGCAATGCTGGCTCACCCTGGTTGGTGCAGTTGGCGTGGGTCTCGTCGCTGTAGTCGCCGCAGTCGTTGTCCCCGTCGCAGGTCCAGTGCACGGGGATGCAGCGGCCGCTGTTGCACTTGAACTGGTTGCTGGAGCACGAGTGGCTGCAGCCTGCCTCGTCACTGTTGTCCCCACAGTCGTTGTCTGAAGAGGGAAGGGGGGCAGGCAGGGGTTAGCAGGTGCACAGAAAGCAGGGGGCTGGCAGGAGGGAGGACAGCAGGGGACAACAGGCCACGCCTGTGGGATGTGGGGTGGCAGCAGCCCCTCTCCACCACGGGCTGGAGAACCCCCCACCCCACAGCACCAGCAGCACACAGAGAAAATGAAACACAGAAACTGCATAGATCAGCCATGAACCTGGGGGGCCCTGGGTGCCCAGCACCACAGGGGGCTCCACTCTGGGGGGACAGGTGCTCCTTTGGGGGTGCACCCATGGGGAGGGGGGCTGAGGCAGCCAATTATGGGGGTCAGATTGCCTGGAGGAAAACCCCACACCTGCTGTGGGGAGGTTTGGTCTGGACACTGGCAATGCAGTCCCTCTGCCTGGCATGGAGGGGGCTGGGAGCAGCACAGGGCTCCACTGTGGATGCCCCACCCGAGACTGGTCAAGGGGATTCATTTCCTGGTGCCTCAGGATGGGGACAAGGATGATGGCACTGATGGGGACAGTGGAATTATGAGGACAGTGGCATTATGGGGACAGTGGCAATGATGGGAATGATGGCACTGATGGGGACAGTGGCACTGCCAGCTGCCACATGGCCTCTCCAGCAGCTCAACTCCTGCACCTGCAACCCTTGACCTCTCCAGGCTCCCACCAAGAGGAGCTTCCCAAGTGGCTCTGCTCAGTGAGCTGGCAGGAACAGTGACTCCCTGGCACCTGGCACATCCCTCCTGCTGCTGGGGAGCATGGGGGACATTGCTGGAGAGATGGGGGGCATTGCCAGAGGCACAGGGGGCATTGCTGGAGAGGAGGAGGGCAGCAGGGGCATTACCAGAGGCACAGGGGGCATTGCTGGAGAGCTGGGGGGCATTGCCAGAGGCACAGGGGGTATTGCCAGAGGCACAGGGGCATTGCTGGAGAGCTGGGGGACATCAGGGGCATTGACAGAGGTACAGGGGGCATTGCTGGAGAGCTGGAGGGCATTGCCAGAGGCACAGGGGGCATTGCCAGAGAGGGTGGGGGCATTGCCAGTGCCCAGAGCAGCAGCCCCTGGGGCTCACAGCCCCCTGGAGGGGCAGGGCTGGGGGCTGGGGCCAGGTGGGGCTCTGGTGCATGTTGATCTATGCACTAACCGGTAGGCTTTGGACAGTTCTTTTCGTCAGAGCCATCCCCACAATCTTTTTCTGAAACACAGAACCACCAGACAGGAGCGTGGGCACGGTGACAAACACAACACAGCACGGTGACAAACACGGCACACGCACAGGGGGTGGCACTGAGACACCAGGACAGGGACACAGGGACACAGGGACAGACACACAGGCAGCCTGGGAGGCGAGACCAGAAGCAGGGGAGGGTGCTGGGGGAGTGGGGGGCAGCCAGGGTGGGACTCAGCTCCTGCCCTGGCACCTGGTGAGGCTCCACACCAAGCCACAGCCTGGCTGCCACACTGGGGGATTCCATCCCTTGGAAGATTCCAGGGAGAGTCCTGCAGCCACAGCCAGACACCAGTGTCTCGCCTGCTCTGAAGACACTAATTATTCCTAACAAGGCAGAGCAGCTCCAAGACTGAAATAAACTTGTGGGAAAGGAAAGTAACCTTGGGGCAAACCCTCTGTCCCAGGCCCTGGAAAGATCCAAGGGCTGATGGGACTAGCTGGGAGAGATCTCCTGCCTTCCCTGGGGCTGCAGGACCTGGCTCAGCCCCACCAGCAGCTCTGGCCATGCCACACTCGGTTCTGAAAATCTTGTAAAGGACGCCAAGGTCTGGAACAATCCCTGCCAGGTTATTCCTGCAGCTCTCAGGGAAACATGGGGCTGGGGGCTGCAGGATGGGCTCAGCTTTGAGCCCCTTTGGGGTTCTCATCAGCACATGATGAGAACTGGCCCAAATTGCCAAAATGGGGTCCCTGCCAGGCTCGGGTCTCGCCATCCCCCCGGGGCACACGGGGCCGGGTCCTCACCGTTGTCACAGCGCCAGTTGATGTTGATGCAGCGCCCGTTGTTGCAGGTGAACTGTGTCAGGGGGAAGCAGGTTGGGTAGGCTGAGGAGGAGGCAGAGGCATTGTCAGCATGGGGGACACCTTGTGTGCATCCCAACCCTCACAGCCCCCAGTGCTTCCAGTGCTCCCAGTGCCAGCTCACCACACGAGGCAGACTCATCAGAGCGGTCCCCACAGTCATCATCCAGGTCACACGTCCAGGAGATGGGGATGCAGCGGCCACTGGCACAGGAGAACTGGTTTGGGGAGCAGGTCCGGGCTGGCCAGGAGGGACAGACAGACAGTTAGTGACCACAGCACCTTGTTTGCCCAGGGGAAGGTGGGGAACAACCCCCTGGGCTCAGCCAAGCTGCAGGCACGTGTGAGACCCAAAATCTCAGGTAGTGGCTCTGCTGTGACTCCCTGAGGACAAGGCAGGGTTCTCACCTAAGCAGGTGGAGTTGGACTCGTCCTCGTTGTTGCCACAGTCGTTGTCCCCATCGCAGAGCCAGCGGTTGGGGATGCAGCGGTTGTTCTTGCACTTGAAGCGGTCTGAAGGGCAGGTGTGCTGGTCTGTGGGGGAGAAACACACTCAGGACCTGCCCCTCATCCCATCCCATCCCATCCCATCCCATCCCATCCCATCCCATCCCATCCCATCCCATCGATCCCATCAATCCCATCCCATCCCATCCCATCCCATCCCATCCCATCCCATCCCATCCCATCCCATCCCATCCCATCCCATCCCATCCCATCCCTCCTCTGTGTCCAACTAAGAGAAAAACTGGGACAGAAAAGGGCTGGAGCCTCAAACTTGGGATCAGAAACTCAATCAACATTTTTCTCCTATCCCTCCTAGAGCTGGGGAGGGGACAGAGGGGTTCTGGCTACCCAACCCTGCCCCTCATCCCATCCCACTCCACTCCATCCCACCCCATCCTTCCTCTATGCCCAACTAAGAGAAAAACTGGGACAGAAAAGGGCTGGAGCCTCAAACTTGGGATCTCAACATTTTCCCATTTTCCTCCTGTAACTCCTAGAGTCAGAGAGGGAACAGAGGATTCCTGGCTACCCAACCCTGCCCCCCAACCACTGCCCCCACATTTGGGGGGATGCCCAGGCCACCCCCAGCCCTCAGGAGGGGGGGCACTGACGGCAGAGCTCGGGGGCCTCGTCGCTGTTGTCCAGGCAGTCGTTGTCACCGTCGCATTTCCAGCGCTCCTGGATGCAGCGGTTGTTCTTGCAGGCGAACTCGCCGGGCTGGCACTGAGGTGGGGGGATGTAGGAGGGGTTGGCTGCCCAGGGGGAAAGCACAGGTAGGGTTTGAATCAAGTGGTTAAGTGTGGATGGTATAAGTGTCGCCTGAAAAGGCCATTTGGGATTTCATACACTGAGAGAATGAAAATTTTCATGAGATGCCCCCACTCCCTACCAAAACCCGTTAATATTTAGGATTTCTGTTGGTCTATAACTTTACTAGATGATTGGTCTTTTCTCACCTAGAATCTCAAAGTAATTAGACAGTTCAACTTATAATTTTAGAATCTCAATCCCCCTACAACCTATAAAAACCCCTTGCTATGCTATGCATCTGGATTTTGCTGGTAGAACCTTTAGAAGAAATAAAGCCACTTTTCAACTCCCAGGATCTCCTGACTAGCTGAGAGGCTGAATTCTGCCTTGGGGGCACCTGGAGTTATCCAAACCCCACTAAAACCATCCTAGCCCAGGCAGCTACAGTCAGGTGAGGAAAGATTCCCCAGGAGGGTGACAGGCAGGCTCACCCTGGCAGGTGACAGAGTCTGCCCCCAGGATCTGGTCCTCGGCGCAGGCGCACTGCCGGCCCCGGGGGGTGGCCAGGCACAGGCTGCTGCAGCCCCCGTTGTTCACACGACATTTGTTGGAGCCCACTGTGGAGAAAAAGGGGTGAGGAGATGGCAGCTCAGTACCCAGAGACCTTGCAGACCCACGGGGGTGCTGGCAGCCCCCAACCCTGCAATCCCTCAACAGCTGGAGACCCCAGGTGAGGCCACAGGGACACAAAGACTAATGGAATTAAGGTGGGAAAAAGAGGCAAGGCTATAAGGGCAGTGCTGGAGTTAGTGAGTTAGAAGTTTTTGAATTTTTTAAGAGAGAAATTAGAGTGCAGGGATTGAATTAAAGCCTATAGATAGACTGAAGTATATTAAGTATATATAAGTACACATAAGGTAGAGGTGTATGTTTAAGTTTTAGGGTAAGTAATGAAGTTAGTAAGTTTTAGTATGAGCTCTAATTCTTTTAGTAAGTGAAAAGTTTAGATACTAAAGTCTGAGTCCTAGTGAAGGTTGAAAAACATACTAATGTTTTTAGCAGAGCTTTTAAAACTACAACTGCAGACAGCACTTAGACACAACAGAGCCATAATAAAAACATTCCTTACACTGTTCAAACACAACAAAACAACTCGCACGAGAAGTTTATACACGTGCTACACTAAAACTCTAATAAGTTACAAAGTAGTACAGAGCCATACTGGGGCAGCTCAGACCCCTCCCCATCCCCCGAGCCCCTCACCTTGCTGCTGCTGCGCGTCGTACATGCGGATCTCAAAGATGGGCGGGCGCTCGTTGCGCAGCAGGGTGACGCCCTTGGAGGGCTGGTCCAGCCGGTAGATGCTGCCGCTCCGGTACTCGGTCCAGAAGAGAAAGTTGCTGTAGTGGCACAGCCCGAAGGCGTGGTTCAGCTCCGGGCCCTCGTACACGATCTGGGGGAGGGGAGGGAGAGGATGGGTTAGGTGGGATGGGTGTTGGGGATGGGCAGGGACAGGGACAGAGGTATGACAGGGACAGGGATAGGGACAAGGACAGGACAGGAATAGGGACAGGGACAGGACAGGGATAGGGATAAGAAGAGGGAGAGAGAGGGATAGGGTTAGGAACAGGGATAAGGACAGACAGGGATAGGGCAGGGGCAGGGACAGGGATTGGGATAGGGACAGGGACAGGGACAGAGCAGAGACAGGGACAGGGATGGGGATAGGGACAGTGACAGAGATAGGGACAGGGACAGGACAAGGATAGGGAGTGGGACAGGACAGGGATAGGGATAGGGATAGGGACAGGGACAGGGACAGGGACAGGGACAGGGACAGGGACAGGGGCAAGGACAGGACAGGGAGAAGAACAGGACAGGAATAGGGAGAGGGCAGGGACAGGGACAGGGACAAGGACAGGACAGGGACAGAGCAGGGACAGGGATAGGGACAGGGACAGAACAGGGACAGGGATAGGAAGTAGGAGAGGGATAGGGATAGGGACAGGGATAAGGACAGGGACAGAGCAGGGACAGGGACAGGGACAGGGACAGGGATGGGGATAGGGACAGTGATGGAGATAGGAACAGGGACAGGGACAGGACAGGGATTGGGATAGAGACAGTGACAGAGATAGGGACAGGGACAGGGAAAGGAAGAGCAAGAGGGATAGGGATAGGGACAGAGACAGGGACAGACGTAAGGACAGGGACAGGGATAGGGCAGGGACAGAGCAGGGTAAAAAATGGGCAAAATCCGACAGATGAGGACAGGGACAGAGACAGGAAGGGGACAGAAGAATCCAGAGCTCAGCTGCCCCAGCACTGTGGGTGACCCCCACTCACCTTCCTCTCAGTACCATTGAGATAAACCATCTCAATACGGTCATAGAAAGCATCCACCCAGTAGAGGATCTTGGCTGGGATGTCCAGGCTCAGCCCATTGGGCCACAGCACAGTCTTGGAGGTGATGAAGACGTTACGGTTGGACCCGTCCATCCACGCCCTCTCAATCTTACCCCTCTTGCTGTCCTTGGGATCCTCCTCCCAATCCGTCCAGTACATCCACCTGCCACGGATGCTGAGCTGAGTCTGTGGCCACCACAAGCCCCAGGCACATCCCTGGTGGTCCCAGGAGCCCACCCAGGGAGCCTCACCCATTCAGGGGATCCACCACGATGGCACGGGGATGGGTCATCTTCCCCTCGATCAGCGTTTTTCGGGTCTGGGCAGCTTTTTCCAGCCGTGCCACACTGATGGTTTTTTTGGGGCCATCATCTGTCCAGTACAGGTTATTGCCCATCCAGTCCACAGCAATCCCTTCCACGTTGTGGATGCCTTTAAGGGAAAAGCAAAGTGGGTTTGTCACCAGGTAGGAGGTAAAAAGTGGAATCAACAGCACCAAACGGTGCTAGTTGATTTATAACTATTTATATTATTTATACTATCATAACTCAGTGAGCAGAAGCGTTTCCTATGGCTTGGGCTACAGCTTAAACAGCTGTAAAAAATACAGCTTAAAAATATATAACTATTTTATATTAATATATTAATATAACTATTGCAAACAATTGGAGGGAATTAAGAGATAAACACATTTTTAAATTCCTCCTAATTTTCCAATACATTCTGTCTGATCAGGACAGTATGTGTTGGTAAAATATTAGAGAGGAGAAAGTTTAGAACCCAGACTGGGAAGGGTCTAGTTTTTTTTTAACCACAGAAGCAGCAATCTGAACAGCAGCAAAAAAACTGAGCTCATGTTTCATGGGTAAAAGGACTGATGAGAAATAAAGATTGGAAAATTATTTTGCATCAGGAGTAAAATTAAAAAGAACTTAAAAATTGATTAAAACATTTTCATTTAGGTTTAAAAACATAAAAATTGTAATAAGGCTAAAAAGGGTATTTGGTGGCCAAAGGCTACAATCTATAAGAAATTGGCATGAAACCACAATACCTTGAAACCAAAGGGAAATATAGTTTTTATACATACGGTGAAAATATTATTTTATAGAACTACTGTTTGAAATATCAATTTAGAATTATTTTGATTGAAATGCAGACATTCTGAATTAACCCTAAGCCACGGGGGATGATGGATGCCCATCCCCACGTGGCCCCTGGGTCACCCACCATCCTTCAGGATGGTTTCCCTCTCGGTGCCATCGATCTTCTGGCGCCCGATGAGGTAACTGGTGGTGTCAGCAAAGTAGATGAAGCCGGTTTCAGCGTGGAAATCCAGAGCTCGAGGGTTCATCAGGTTCTCAATGGGGATCATGTGTTCATCTGGCACCTTGGCACCCATGTCCATGCCACGGATGATGCCGGGACGGCCCTTGCCGTACACCAGGAACAGCTCGTGCTCGGGCTCTGGGGACAGAGAGGGACAGGGCTGGGGCAGTGCCACAGGGGTGGCACTGGGGTGACAGTGACAACACAGAGCCCACAGAGCTCCAGCCCCCCCATCTCCCCCAGCACTCACTCTTGCAGGATTTGCCATCGCTGCCCAGGCTGAAGCCCGAGCGGCAGCGGCAGGTCCGGCTCTTGTGGCTGTTCCCCAGCAGGCAAATGTCAGAGCAGCCACCCGGCTTCCCAAACTGATCCGGCTCACAGGCGTGGCTGCGAACTGCAACAGAGAGAGAGAGGGGCTGCAGCAGCCAGGGGGGACATGGGGGGGACACTGGGACATGGTGGGGACACTGGGACATGGGGGGGACATGGGGGACAGGGACACAGCAGCCACCCGGCTTCCCAAACTGATCCGGCTCACAGGCGTGGCTGCGAACTGCAACAGAGAGAGAGAGGGGCTGCAGCAGCCAAGGGGGACATGGGGGGGACACTGGGACATGGGGGGGACACTGGGACATGGGGGGGACATGGGGGACAGGGACACAGCAGCCACCCGGCTTCCCAAACTGATCCGGCTCACAGGCGTGGCTGCGAACTGCAACAGAGAGAGAGGGGCTGCAGCAGCCAGGGGGGGACGGGGGGGGACACAGGGACAGGGGGAACACGGGGACACAGGGGGGACAGAGACATGATGGGGACACGGGGGGACAGGGACACGGCAGGGCATAGGGACATGGGGGGAACAGGGACATGGCAGGGACAGCGACATGGTGGGGACACAGGGGGACAGGGACACGGGGGGCACAGGGATATGGTGGGGACATGGGGGACACAGGGGTACAGGGACATGGGGGATATAGGGACATGGGGGGAACAGGGACATGGCAGGGACAGGGACATGGTTGGGACACAGGGGGTTAGGGACACGGGGGACACAGGGATATGGTGGGGACACAGGGGGGACAGGGACATGGGGGATATAGGGACATGGGGGGAACAGGGACATGGGGGGGACAGGGACACTGGGGTGGCACAGGGACACAGGGGGGATATGGGGGGGACAGGGACATGGGGGGGACACAAGGGAGGACACAGGGGAAACAGGGACATGGGGGGACATGGACACAGGGGGACACAGGGACACAGAGATGCAACCACAGGAATGTGGGGATGCCCTCATGGGTCCTCCCTGGGCTTTAGGGAGGTTCATTCCTCCTGGGAAGGGCTGAGCACAGAGACAGGGAAAGACTTTCCCATGGGAAGGATCCCTGGGGAGAAGCCAGAATGTCCCAGCACAGCCACATGGCCACACTGCCCCATCCTGCTGCACCTGCAGGACAAGTCCTGCACCACCCAGAGAGCCCCTTAATCACACTCCTCCTTCTCCACTCACAAATCTCCTGATTAATTTTATATTCTGGAAAATGCCAAGCAGGGGACAGGCACTAAGAGGATTTTAAAGGAGTAAATTGATTAACTGCAGGAAGGTGCTGGGGGTGGATGCAGGGAGGGGTTGGTGCAGCACCAGAGCTTTTAAAATCCCTCAGTGAAATCCCTCAGTGCTGGGGAGCACGGGGGTGAACATGCTGGGAGTGGGGACAGAGAATAAGAGGGACCATTAATATTTTAAGATGTCACATCTGCTGCCACATCTCTGTGCTGTCCATGATCCATCAAGCAGGGAGCTCTCACAGGAAGAGACACAGTGCTAGCAGGAAAAGGGGGCACCCCAAAATGTTCAGCAGCCTCCTGAGGTTGGAAAAGACCTCCAAGATCACTGAGTTAAACCTGTGACCAATCCCAACCAGAGCACTGAGTGCATCCAGTCATTCCTGGGATACCCCCAGGGATGAGGATTCCTCCCTGAGAAATCCCTTTCCATGGAAAAATTCTTCCTGAAATCCCACCTGAGCCTCTGGCTGAGGATGCAGGGAGCTGTTATTCCCAAATTGGGAATTCCATGCTTAGAACTTTCAGAATTTCAGCCCCAAAATCCTGGAAATTTCAGCCTCAAAATTTTGGGAATTTCAACCCCACAAATCCCTGGAATTTCAACCCCAAAATCCAAGGAACTTCAACCATAAAAAACAAGGAAATTTTAGCCCCAAAATTCTGGGAATTTCTGCCCCAAAATCCTGAAAATTTCAGCTGCAAAATCTTGAGAATTTCAGCTGCAAAATCCTGGGAATTTCAACCTCAAAATCCTGGGAATTTCAGCCCACAAATCCCTGGAATTTCAACCCCAAAATCCCGGGAATTTCAACCCCCAAATTCTGAGAATTTCAGCTGAAAAATCTTGGGAATTGCAACCCCAAAATCCTGGAAATTTGAGCCTCAAAATTTTGGGAATTTCAACCCCACAAATCCCTGGAATTTCAACCCCAAAATCCAAGGAACTTCAACCATAAAAAACAAGGAAATTTTAGCCCCAAAATTCTGGGAATTTCTGCCCCAAAATCCTGAAAATTTCAGCTGCAAAATCTTGAGAATTTCAGCTGCAAAATCCTGGGAATTTCAACCTCAAAATCCTGGGAATTTCAGCCCACAAATCCCTGGAATTTCAACCCCAAAATCCTGGGAATTTCAACCCCCAAATTCTGAGAATTTCAGCTGAAAAATCTTGGGAATTGCAACCCCAAAATCCTGGAAATTTCTGCCCCAAATCCTGGGAATATCAGCCCCAAAATCCTGGGAATTTCAGCCCACAAATTCCTGGATTTCTGCCCCCAAATCCTGGGAATTTCAACCCCCAAATCCTGAGAATTTCAGCCCCCAAATCCTGAGAATTTCAGCTAAAAAATATTGGGAATTTAAACTGAAAAATATTGGAAATTTCTACCTTAAAATCTTGGGAATTTCAACCTCAAAATCCTGGCAATTTCAACCCCAAAATCCTGAGAATTTCAACCTCAAAATCCAGGGAATTTCAGCCCCAAAATCCTGAGAATTTCAACCCCAAAATCCTGAGAATTTCAACCTCAAAATCCTGGGAATTTCAACCTCAAAAAATCCTGAGAATTTCAACCCCCAAATCCTGAGAATTTAATTTGAAAAATCTTGGGAATTTCAGCCTCAAAATCCAAGGAATTCCAACCCCAAAATACTGAGAATTTCAACCCCACAAATCCCGGAAATTTCAGCTGCAAAATCTTGGGAATTTCAACCCCAAATTCCTGAGAATTTCTGCCCCCAAATCCTGGGAATTTCAGCCCCAAAATCCGGGGAATTTCAACCTCAAAATCTTGAGAATTTCTGCCCCAAAATCCTGGGAATTTCAGCCCCAAAATCCGGGGAATTTCAACCTCAAAATCTTGAGAATTTCTGCCCCAAAATCCTGGGAATTTCAGCCCCAAAATCCTGAGAATTTCAACCCCCAAATCCTGAGAATTTCAGCTGAAAAATCTTGGGAATATCAACCTCAAAATCCTGGGAATTTCAACCTCAAAATCCTGGGAATTTCAACCCCAAAATCATGAGAATTTCAACCTCAAAATCCTGGGAATTTCAACCCCAAAATCCTGAGAATTTCAACCCCCAAATCCTGAGAATTTAAACTGAAAAATATTGGGAATTTCAACCCCAAAATCTTGGGAATTTTAACCCCAAAATCCTGGCAATTTCAACCCCAAAATTCTGGGAATTTCTGCCCCAAAATCCTGGAAATTTCAGCTGCAAAATCTTGGAAATTTCAACCGCAAATTCCTGAGAATTTCTGCCCCAAAATCCTGGAATTTCAACCCTAAAATCCTGGGAATATCAGCCCCAAAATCCTGGGAATATCAGCCCCAAAATCCTGGGAGTTTTTGCCCCAAAATCCTGGGAATTCAAGCTGCAAAATCATGAGAATTTCAACCCCCAAATCCTGAGAATTCCAGCTGAAAAATCTTGGGAATTTCAACCTCAAAATCCTGGCAATTTCAACCGCAAAATCTTGGGAATTTTAACCTCAAAATCCTGGCAATTTCAACCCCAAAACCCTGGCAATTTCAACCCCCAAATCCTTGGAATTTTGGTCACCTGTGGGCTGGCGCCTCTGGTGGTAGATGTGCAGGGCTCCCCCCTTGTCCACGCGTGTCACCACCTGGTACTCGGTGCTGTTGAAGCGGTTGACGCGGATCACGCTGGTTTTCTGCTGGGCGTTGGCATTGTCCGAGTTGGTGGCGTACAGGTAGTTCTCAAACACTGTCAGCCCGTACAGGTGCTCGATCTGGAAGGCACCAGGTGTCCACAAGGGATGTAGGAGGTGGGAAAGAGGTGTGAAAAATCCCTGATCCCAACCAAAGGTTCGTCAGTGTGGTTTTGTCCATCATGGGCACAAAACAATTCTCAGCAGGGTCGTGCTGAGTGCTCTGCACGTTCTTTGTTGGAGCACCAAACAGCAGAACAGCAGCACTGGAGCTCCAATACCAGCCCTGAAACCCCAAACCCACTCACCAGGATGCGCTGCATGATGCTGTGCCTGTTCCTGCACTGGAGCTCCAATACCAGCCCTGAAACCCCAAACCCACTCACCAGGATGTCCTGCATGATGCTGTGCCTGTTCCTGCACTGGAGCCCTGAAACCCAAACCCACTCACCAGGATGCCCTGCATGATGCTGTGCCTGTTCTTGCACTGGAGCCCTGAAACCCAAACCCACTCACCAGGATGCCCTGCATGATGCTGTGCACCAGCCCTGTCCTCCAAACCCACTCACCAGGATGCCCTGCATGATGGTGTGTACCAGCTCTGTCCCTCAAACCCACCCACAAGGACACCTGGATGATACTGTGCCTGTTCCTGCACTGGAGCCCTGAAACCCAAACCCACTCACCAGGATACCCTGGATGGTGCTGTGCCTGTTCTTGCACTGGAGCTCCAATACCAACCCTGCACCCCAAACCCACTCACCAGGATACCTGGATAATGCTGTGCCTGTTCTTGCACTGAACTACAACACCACCCCACTCACCAGGATGCCCTGGATGATGGTGTGCCTGTTCTTGCCCTCATAGTCCACCACCTCAATGTAGTCCAGGTAGGCATCAGCCCAGTACACCAGTCGGTTCACCAGGTCCAGGGTGATGCCATGAGGGAAGACAATCTTGCTGTCCACCAGCTTGGTGCGGTTCTGCCCGTCCATGTCACAGCGCTCCACCTTGGGGATCTGCCCGTAGTCAGTGAAGAACACCTTGCTGTGAGAGCAGAGCAGAGCAGGAGCTCAGAGCCAGGGATGTGTGGATCCCCATGGGAATGGATGGAGTTTGGTACTGAGCTCCCTGGAGATTCAGATGTACAACCCCAGTGGTATCAATGCATGTTAAAATACAACCTGTGCATCCCAGAGCTGTCCTGCTCCTGCATTGGTGCTTCCCAACACAGCACAGGGATCAGCACTGCCACCACAGAGCCTCAGTCACCTGTGAGCTTGTCTGCACCAGCCCTGAGTGTCTCTGTGATATTTATTTGTTTATATGAAATACTCCCAATTTTCTGCTCCATAACACCAGCTTTTTCCATCCCAGTCAGGAGGGAAGTGCCCATCAGGAAAGCAGCTGGTGAAGGGGTGAATTTTCCTCTTTAGTGGTTCCTCTGCTCTGCCCACTGTGGGGCCTGGCAGCTGCACCCATGATTCAGCACCCTGGCATTCCTGTGCTTGTGCACAGAGCCACCTCAGCTCCCAAAAGCTGCAGCAAAGCTGTGACCAAGCTGTGTGACACCAGCTGGGCCAGATGTGTCCTGCAGGACTGGCTGGGAAGTGTCACAGAGCTACAGGAAACCTCCCCACCCCAGAGGGACAACTGTCCCCAAGGGTAGTGAATTCCCAGGACTCACCCCATGGCTGGGTCCAGTGCAATTCCCTTGGGATTGTACAGCTCCAGGTCCAGCAGTGTGACACAGGTGTCCCCATTCTTGTTGCAGACAAAGATTCTGTCATCAATGTCATCCACAAAGTAGAAGTTGCCCGTGAGCCAGTCGATGGCCATCTGCTCCACATCTGGGAGAGGGACAGAGGGGGGTGAGGCAGGGAGGGACAGGAGCCCCCACCAGGATCACAAACACAGCTGAGAAATGAGACCATGGGAGCCATGAACTGAGACCTGCACCCACCCCAGGGATCTGCCCTGGTCACCCCATGTGGAGACAAAGGGTACCCACAGCACCCACAGGGTACCCACAGCACCCACAGCATCCACAGCACCCATAGCACCCACAGGGCACCCACAGCACCCACAGGGCATCCACAGCACCCACAGCATCCACAGCACCCACAGGGCACCCACAGGGCACCCACAGGGCATCTACAGCACCCACAGGGCACCCACAGCACCCACAGGGCATCCACAGCACCCACAGCACCCACAGGGCACCCACAGCACCCACAGCATCCACAGCACCCACAGGGCACCCACAGGGCATCCACAGCACCCACAGCACCCACAGGGCATCCACAGCATCCACAGCACCCACAGGGCACCCACAGGGCACCCACAGGGCATCCACAGCACCCACAGGGCATCCACAGCACCCACAGCACCCACAGCACCCACAGCACCCACAGCACCCACAGGGCACCCACAGCACCCACAGCACCAAACAAACACTGGGAATTCACCCTGCAGAAACACTGGGAATTCATCTTGCACAAACACTGGGATTTCATTCCACAGAAACACTGGGAATTCATCCTGCAGAAACACTGGGAATTCATTCCACAGAAACACTGGGAATTCACTCCATAGAAACACTGGGATTTCATTCCACAGAAACACTGGGAATTCACCCTATACAAACACTGGGAATTCACCCCATACAAACACTGGGAATTAACCCCACACAAACACTGGGAATTCACTCCACAGAAACACTGGGAATTCATCCTGCACAAACACTGTGAATTCACTCCACAGAAACACTGGGAATACATCCTGCAGAAACACTGGGAATTCATCCTGCACAAACACTGGGAATTCACTCCACAGAAACACTGGGAATTCACTCCACAGAAACACTGGGAATTCATCCTGCACAAACACTGGGAATTCACTCCACAGAAACACTGGGATTTCATTCCACAGAAACACTGGGAATTCACCCCATACAAACACTGGGAATTCACCCCATACAAACACTGGGAATTCACCCCATACAAACACTGGGAATTAACCCCACACAAACACTGGGAATTCACTCCACAGAAACACTGGGAATTCATCCTGCACAAACACTGGGAATTCACTCCACAGAAACACTGGGATTTCATTCCACAGAAACACTGGGAATTCACCCCATACAAACACTGGGAATTCACCCCATACAAACACTGGGAATTATCCCCACACAAACACTGGGAATTCACTCCACAGAAACACTGGGAATTCATCCTGCACAAACACTGGGAATTCATCCTGCACAAACACTGGGAATTCATTCCACAGAAACACTGGGAATTCACTCCACACAAACACTGGGAATTCCCCCCACAGGAATACCAGAAGAGCAGGGAAAGCTCTGCCATGTGGCTGCTGGAGAAGGGAGGGGGCAGCAGGGAAGGGGAAGGGGCTCCAACAGCAGCCCCCAGACAGGACACGTGGCAATGGGGGCAGATCCTGGAGCAGAGCTAATCCAGGGACACCCTGGGGCCTGGAGCAGGTGAGAGGCAGCACCTGGCAGCTTGTGAGTATTTAATTAAAGCTGCTAAATCGGATCAACCCAACGGGCTGAATTCCTGCCTCACACCAGGGCAGTGCTCAGCCCCTCCTGCACCCCCCAGGCCAGAGGCCAGGCTGAGGGGCTGCAGATCCCAGACATCCCAAGTGCTTTGGAGGGCTCTTATTAGGATTAGTGCCTCCCCAAGACCCCACAGTGCTGCAGCACCACAGCACTGACAGGACAGGGGCAGAGCAGCCAGAAGGACCCAGGGGTCAGAGGGACTCAGAGAGCTCTGGAGGAAGGAGCAGGGATGGGGCACAGCAGCCCCACATCCCTAAGATTCCAAAGTCAGTGAGAGCTGGACAGTTCTGGAGGAGCAGGGATGGGGCACAGCAGCCCCTCATCCCTAAAATCCCAAAGTCAGTGAGACCTGGACAGTTCTGGAGGAGCAGGGATGGGGCACAGCAGCCCCAGAGCCCCAGGACCCCAAGTCCAGCAGGACTCAAACAGCTCTGGAGGAGTAGGAATGGGGCACAGCAGCCCCACAGCCCTAACACCCTGAGGTCAGAGGGACCTAGACAAGCCTTAGAGGAACAGGGATAGAGCAGAGCAGCCCCCCATCCCCAGCACCCCAAAACCAGCAGGACTCAAACAGCTCTGGAGGAGCAGGGATGGGGCACAGCAGCCTCAACATGAGCACCCTGTGGTCAGTGAGACACAGAGAGCCCCAGAGCAGCAGAGACAGGGGCACAGCAGCTGCCCCATCCCCAGGACCCCAAGTCCAGCAAGACCTGGAGAGCTCTGGTAGAACAGGGATAGAGCAGAGCAGCCCCTCATGCCCAGGACCCCAAGTCCAGCAGGACTCAAACATCTCTGGTGGAACAGGGATGGGGCAGAGCAGCCCCACAGCTCAAACATGCTGAGGTCAGAGGGACCTGGACAAGCCTTGGAAGAACAGGGTTAGAGCAGAGCAGCCCCAGAGCCCCAGGACCCCAAGTCCAGCAGGACTCAAACAGCTCTGGAGGAACAGGGATGGGGCACAGCAACCCCAGGACCCCAAGACCAGCAGGACTCAAACACCTCTGGAGGAACAGGGATAGAGCAGAGCAGCCCCCCATCCCCAGGACCCCAAGGTCACTGAGACCTGGACAGCTCTGGAGGAGCAGGGATGGGACACAGCAGCCTCAACATGAGCACCCTGTGATCAGTGAGACCCAGAGAGCCCCAGAGCAGCAGAGACAGGGGCACAGCAGCTGCCCCATCCCCAGGACCCCAAGGTCAGTGAGACCCAGACAGCCCCAGTGGAGCAAGGCCAGACACCACTGAATTATTAACCAACACAGGACTCAGCAGGGAAAACATGAATCAAGCCAGGAGGTTTTGCAATGTCCCCACCCACCCTGCTGCCTCACAGTCCATCCACACTGCTGGGATCAGCACACACTGAATTTGGGGTGCACAAACCCCCAGTCCTCATCCCTGGGGTAGCCAGAGCAGCTCACTCAGCCCTTGGTGGCCCTGGGGATGGGGATGGTGACACAGCAGGGAGGTGATGGGGACAGTGACCCCCCCTCTGGAAGGGTGGGGCAGCCACCACCCAGTGAGAGGCAGCTGGTAAAAAACAAGTGGAAACAGCCTGAGCCAAGGAATGAGCATCAACCCCAAACTGAGGCCAGAGCAGACTCTGCCCAACGTGCTGGGGCTGGCACTGAGCTCCTGCTCCAGCCAGGACCCCCCACCCATCACTAACAGGGGGGTGTGATGAGCAAAAAACACTTTAAAATGTGCACTGGGGTGCCAAGGGCCACCTTGTGCCCCTGAGATGGAGTCCTGCTGTCACAAGCAGAGCCCTCCCCTGCTCCCCCAAACCCCCCCTGTGACGTGGGGAGGGGGTGGCAGGGCCCTGCTGGGGTGAGAAATGCTTCAGCACAAGGGATGTGCAAGAATTCCCCAAAAAAAGCAGGTCTTGGCTGGAGCCTGCCTGGCTGAGTCAGAGTCACAGGACCTGGGGAGGGATCCAAGCAGGGGAGGATGGGGAGTGTTGGCAGAGCAGCCTGGGGGCTCACCCAGGGCTGCAGACCCCCAGATTCTCCTCCTTGAGAATCCAAAACCATCTCTGTCCCATCAGCAGTGCCCCTTTTCCTCCCTGAGCCAGCCCAGCACTCAAAGAGAAACCCAAAAGGGAAAAAAAAACCAAACCAAAACAAGCCACAGAATTCCATCCTCACACTCATCCTGCCACAGCCACCCCCTCCCAGGGGCTGCAGACCCCCAAATTCTTTTCCTTGAGAATCCAAAAATCTCTGTCCCATCAGCAGTGCCCCTTTTCTTCCCTGAGCCAGCCCAGCACTCAAAGAGAAACCCAAAAGGGAAAAAACCAAGCCAAAAAAAGCCACAGAATTCCATCCTCACACTCATCCTGCCACAGCCACCCCTCCCAGGGGAGCAGAAGGTCCTGCCCCACCCGGGGGTCTCCAGACAGGCCCCAGCTCTGAGCAGGGCTGGGGGTGATGCAAGCACTTGCTCCTCTCTGTATTTTTGCAGCTGGAAAGCATTACCCTCCTCAAAGGCTTTTGTTTTCCAGCTTTGCTCCTTCTCTCCCCCATCCTCCCCTTCTTCTTTGCAGGAATCACTTTTTATGTTTTTATTATTGTCATCATTCCATTTTCATTATTATTATGATGATGATTATTATTATTTTCAGCTCTTTCATGTAGCCTCAGCTAAACCTGGATTTCCTCTTGAACTTTAGGTGGAAGCTAATTTAGAAAATGTCTATTTTTAACCCCTGGCATTGGCCTGCAGAATTAATCCCCTTCCTTCCCAATCTTTGGAGAGGGTGGAGTGGGGGGCACAGGGATGCTGCCACAGCCACAAAAACACCCTTTGGACCCCTCTGAAGGAACCAGCAGGGATAAACCCATTCCTGGAAGGCTCAGAGAAGATTTCCAAGGGGCAGAGACCACCCCCCCCTCCCTCCTGCAGCCCCCCAGGGGTGCCTCCCTCCAGCAATTCCCCATCCTGGAATCGATTCCTGCTCCTTGCTCAACCCCCGGTTGCGACACGCCGAGCTCATTTCCCAAGATTTATTTATTTGAGAGAGTTTGGAAAGGGGCAGAGAGAAGGGGGGAATGTCAGCTTTTCCAAGGCTCTTCCTGGGACAGGCAGCCAAAAAAAAAAAACAAAAAAAAAACAACCTCACAGGGACAGGGTCCAGGCCAGCAGCTCTGCTCAGGGGGGAGGATGGAGCACCGAGAACTTCATCAAAGTTGCTCAACTTCATCAAAGTTGGCAACTTCAGCAAAGCCCAAAAGGACCCCACAGATGTTTCCTGGTTTCACAGCAGCCTGAGTGTTCCTGCCACAAAATCCTGTGTGTCTCACTCTGCTTGGATTTTCCCTTCTCACAGAATCCTAAAATGGTTTGGGATCTTAAAGATCATCTCTGCCATGGGCAGGGACAACTTCCACTATCCCAGGTTGTTCCAAATCCCATCCAACCTGGCTTTGGACACTTCCAGGGATGGGGCAGCCACAGCTGCTCTGGGAAATCCATTCCAGGGTCTCCTCATCCTCAATTTCTCCCCAAAATCCCACCTAACCCTGCTGTGTGTCAGTGGGAAGCCATTCCCTGTGCCTGTCACTCCAACCCCCTGTCCCAAATCCCTCTCCAGCTCTCCTGGAGCATCTTCAGGCTCTGAGCTCTTCCTGGAGCTTTCTCAGCTCCAGGTGAGCACCCCCAGCATCTCCATGGCCACATCCTCCTTCTTCCAGCACCCCAAAGCTCCAGCAGGGACAATCCCACTCCAAAAACTCCTTGACACAAGTGGCTCATGGTCCCCACATTCCCCACTGGAGTTTCTCCCTCCTTTAACCTGTGCCACCCAATTTGCCCCACTCCCAGTGAGGCACTGCAGGGCTGTGTGGGTTTTTTTGGTTTTTGGTTTTTTTTTTTTTGGGGAAGGAGCTTTGCTGAGCCAGCACATAACTTTGCTCTGCATGAATCAGTGGCTGTGCAGTCTGCAAACACATCAATTGTGGCCTGACAGGAGGAGGAAGGAAACACACAATCTTGCCTGGGATTAAAGCAGGGATTTCAACAGTCCCCAGGCAGCCACAGCTGGGTGAAGAAAAGGAGAAACCTTTCAACACAGCAAAAAAAAAAAAAAAAATCCCCAAATTCCAGAATCCCTGAGGGTGGAAAAACCCTCCAGGACCATCGAGTCCAACCTGTGACCAGCAGAGCTCTGACACCTCCACCTCACCATCCTTTCCATGAAGAAATTCCTCCTGAAACTTGTGGATGTGGCACCTGGGGACATGTTTCACCAATGACCTGGCAGCACTGAGGGTCTTAGAGGGTTTTTCCAAACTTTAGTAATTCCATGGTTTTAAATCTGAGGGAAATTCCATTTCCCAGTTACCCCTTAAGGGAACAGTCCCAGGAGAACAGGACAGGGATGGTGGGCAGGAGAGACCCAGAAACAACCAGAACTGCAACACCAAATCCTCCTTCCCATTCTGGTGAGGATTTCACAGAATTTTGGTTGGAAGAGACCTTTAAGATCATCAAATCCAGCCCATGGCACTCAGTGCCATTTCCCCTTGCCCCAGCACATGGCAGTGATCTCTGCTGCCAACACCTGGCTTTAAATAAAGAATTAAAAAGAAAAAATAAAGAATATTGATGTCCAATAAACAGCCATCTATGGCAACAATCTACAGCCAGTTTTTCTTCCCTAGGGTGTGAACCAGCCCTGACACAAACCTCAGGAAGCTCTGGGAGAACATCAGAGCTGCCCATTCACACCACAGGGAGACATCCCAGACACTGCATCTCCTGCTGCAGGCAGGGGCAAGCAGGGCTTGTGGCCAACTTGCCACCCAGTGAGACACCCAGGCAGGTGGGTGGCCATCCCAGGAGCCCCCCTGGGCACCCAGAACTGCTGGCAGCATCCTCAGCACAGAAAAAAAACAACTCAGAAAAGTGACCGAATGTTCCGGCTCAGCAAGGCAGCAGCAGAGGCTCGACAGGAATGTGCTCCCCAGGGCTGCTCAAATCCATGGTTTTCCTACTTTTCCTTTTTATAGGGAATGATCTGTTTGATACATTTACATAATGCCATAATCTGGAGGAATTTCTGTCTCTTTCCCCTCCACAGACATCCTCTCTCCCTGGGAGAACAAGCCCGTCTCTGTGGCGGTGGATAAACACTGCTCCTGGGGACAATTTTCTTTAATTGGAAGTGTGTTAACAGGACAAGCACAAAGACAAACTCCTGCCCTGAAGGGTGCCTGGACTGCTGGACAGACACCCTGAGGGTCCAGCAGACCCAGGAACAGCCAAGTCCTTGTGTCCCAGCAGGGCAGAGGGGATGCCACCACCACACACGGTCACGTCAGCCTCGTTCCCTCAGCAAGGCAGGCTCAAAAATAAATAAATTCACCCCCCCCTTCTCTGCTGAGAGGGGAACTGCTGGGTGGAAGCTGGTGGCCCTGGGCCAGGATGTCTGGCTCGGAGCTGGGGTGGATCCCTGGGGCTCTGTGCACAGCAGGAAAATGTTCCTCGGGGGTGACACGGCACCCCCAGGGCTGGGCAGCCCCCCCAGAGGGACATCCCAGCCTGGGGACAGATGCTGGAGCTCCAGGGAGCCCTGACCCACAGTCCAGGTGCTCTCTGTGCCTCCCCAGTGCAGCACCACTGCACTGATGGGGAATCACATGCAAGGGATCACTGGCACCATCCCCAGTCCCTCATTGTCACCATCCCCAGCCCCTCACTGCCACCATCCCCTCACTGGCACCATCCCGAGCCCCTCATTGTCACCATCCCCAGCCCCTCACTGCCACCATCCCCTCATTGCCACCATCTCCAGTCCCTCACTGCCACCAGACCCTCACTGTCACCATCCCCAGCCCCTCATTGCCACCATCCCCAGCCCCTCATTGCCACCATCCCCTCATTGTCACCATCCCCAGCCCCTCATTGTCACCATCCCCAGCCCCTCACTGCCACCATCCCCTCATTGCCACCATCTCCAGTCCCTCACTGCCACCAGACCCTCACTGTCACCATCCCCAGCCCCTCACTGCCACCATCCCCTCATTGCCACCATCCCCAGCCTCTCATTGCCACCAGCCCCTCATTGTCACCATCCCCAGCCCCTCACTGCCACCATCCCCAGCCCCTCACTGCCACCATCCCCTCATTGTCACCATCCCCAGCCCCTCACTGCCACCATCCCCAGCCCCTCACTGCCACCATCCCCTCATTGCCACCATCCCCAGCTCCCCAAAGTGGGGACACCCCAAACTTTCTCTCCTCCCCCTGTCCTGGCTCGACCCCTCAGCCTCCCTGCAGAGCCTGGCTGAGGCACCGGAGGTGGGAAGAGCAGGAACAGGGATGGAACGAGCTGCAGGCAGCTGTGGAGGGCAGCCAAGGGACTGCTAATTACTCTGCCTTAATGAGACCATTCCATGGGCACAAATATTCCACAGAGGCCGAGGGAGGGACGGGGCACTTGGCTTCCTTCTGGGTGAGAGGAGAGAGACACAGGCTCGACAGGAACCTGGGGATCACTGGGGTGATCTGGGGGCAGAGGGGGTGAGAAAGCAGAAATGGGGCAGGAAGGGTCCCAAGGGGCTCCTCAGTGGGCAGGGTGGGATGGACAGGGGACAGACACACTGCAGTCCATGTGAAATCAAACCCATCCCCAGGCACGAGCATCCTGATGAGTCAGGACATTGGTGTCACCCTTTTGTTTGTCTCCAGCAATGTGGGAATGCAGCTCACAGCTCACCCCTGCCTTGGGGAGGGAGGAGGTCTCAATTTCCCTGGGGGGTTTATTTCTGTTCCCTGGGAGGGGAAACATCAGTAAGGGGAGACAGAGGTGCTGGGCAGAGCCACAGCAGGGTGCTGAATGTCAGATCTTGGTGAACAGACTGATTAAAACCACCACCATGATGTTGGTGAATGAGCCAGTGTGAATGTATGGCTCCAGACACGGCCCCCAGTCCCTGTCCCCTCCATCCCCTGCTTCCCTCATTCCCTGTTCTCCACATTCCCTGCTCCCCTCATTCCCTGTTTTCTCCATTCCCTGTTCTCCCCATTCCCTGTTCCCTCCATCCCCTGCTCCCCCTATTCCCTGCTCCCCCTTATTCCCTGTTCCCCTCATTCCCTGTTTTCCCCATTCCCTGCTCCCCCATTCCCTGTTTTCACCATTCCTTGTTCTCTCCATCCCCTGCTCCCCCTTATTCCCTGTTCCCCCTATTCCCTGTTCCCTCCATTCCCTGCTCCCCCTTATTCCCTGTTCCCCCTATTCCCTGTTCCCCCTATTCCCTGTTCCCTCCATTCCCTGTTCCCCCTATTTCCTGCTCTCCCCATTCCCTGTTTTCCCCATTCCCTGTTCCCCCTATTCCCTGTTCTCCCCATTCCCTGTTCCCTCCATCCCCTGCTCCCCCTATTCCCTGCTCCCCCTTATTCCCTGTTCCCCTCATTCCCTGTTTTCCCCATTCCCTGCTCCCCCATTCCCTGTTTTCCCCATTCCTTGTTCCCTCCATTCCCTGCTCCCCGTTATTCTCTGTTCCCCCTATTCCCTGTTCCCCCTATTCCCTGTTCCCTCCATTCCCTGCTCCCCCTTATTCCCTGTTCCCCCTATTCCCTGTTTTCCCCATTCCATCCCTTCCATTCCCTGCTCTCCCCTATCCCCTCCTCCCCTCCATTTATCCCATTTATCCCCTGCTCCCATTTATCCCCTGCTCCCATTTATCCCCTGCTCCCTCTTTCCTTCCTCACTACAAGAACAGCCAGAAACAGTTAAAAAAAAAACCTCAACCAAAAAAAAAAAAAAAAAAAAAAAAAAAACCCAACAGAAAGGAACCACGAGATGAAGTTACCAATCATCCCCCTCTCCTGCCAAGTGAGTTCACGTCGGAGCCTCTTTCTTGGCCAGGATGAGGCAGCAAGGAAGAAAAATAGCTTTCCATGCAAAGTGAGGGAAGAAATGTACTTGGATTCCTCTGCAGAGCAACACTGCCCTGAAATCAATCTGTCCCAGCAGCCACAGCTCCCCTGCCTGCTGGCACAGGCCATTCCCAGTGACAGGGCTGAAATGGAGTCAATGAAAACAGCCTGTTTTCAGGGCAGGAGGGGATGGATGCTGCCCAGGAAGGTGTTTTCATGGTGGCCAGATTGTCAGTGTTTAGGGTTTATAATGCACTCAGGATCAAATGTCCTGATATTTCAAAGCCCTTCCTGGGGGCTTGTTTTAGAAAGGAAAACAACAAACTTTAAACTGAGAAATAATAAATCATGGCACCTCTGCAGCTCTTTCCCAGCTGCCTCACATGGATCCTGCTGAGCTGCAGAATTCCTGCCTGGTGGGGCTGGGAGAGCAGTGCTGGACTGGGAGAGCAGGGCTGGGACTGGGAGAGCAGGGCTGGACTGGGAAAACAGGGCTGGACTGGGATGGAGCAGGGCTGGGACTGGGAGAGCAGGGCTGGGACTGGGATGGAGCAATGCTGGACTGGGAAAGAAGCAATAGGACTGGGAGAGCAGGGCTGGGACTGGGAGAGCAGGGCTGGACTGGGAAAGAAGCAATGGGACTGGGAGAGCAGGGCTGAGTCTGGGATGGAGCAAGGCTGGACTGGGAGAGCAGGGCTGGACTGGGAGAGCAGGGCTGGGACTGGGAAAGAAGTGTTGGGACTGGGATGGAGCAGTGCTGGACTGGGAAAGAAGCAATGGGACTGGGAGAGCAGGGCTGGGACTGGGATGGAGCAGGGCTAGGACTGGGAGAGCAGTGCTGGAACTGGGAGAGCAGTGCTAAACTGGGAAGGAGCAATGCTGGGACTGGGATGGAGCAATGCTGGACTGGGAAAGAAGCAATGGGATTGGGAGAGCAGGGCTGGGACTGGGATGGAGCAGTGATGGACTGGGAAAGCAGGGCTGGGACTGGGAAGCAGCAGCACCAGAGCTGGGATGTATGCAGCACCAGAGCTGGGATGGATGAAACAGCAGCAGCAGAGCTGGGATGGATGAAGCAGCAGAGCTGGGATGGATGCAGCAGCAGCAGAACTGGGATGGATGCAGCAGCAGAGCTGGGATGGATGCAGCAGCACCAGAACTGGGATGGATGCAGCAGCAGAGCTGGGATGGATGCAGCAGCACCAGAACTGGGATGGATGCAGCAGCAGAGCTGGGATGGATGCAGCAACACCAGCCCCAGCACAATAAATGCATCCCCTAGCATCACCAAGCTCCCAGTTCTGACCATGCAAAAAAGCCACAAAAAAGAGGAAAAGGAAAGTGAGAGAGCGTGAGAAAGGGAGGAGAGAGAAGGGGAAGGAAAGGCAGAGGAGTCACCCCAGGAGCCACAGAGCAGCCAGGGCTGCCTCCTGCCACGTGCTCCCCAGTATTTTTCCACAGCCCCAGCAAAGAACTCCTGCCCTCCCCTGAGTGTCACCCGATCACTGCACAGCAGGCACTGAACTCTGCTCTCTGCACCACCAGAGGGGACCTGCCAGCCCAAGGTGGCTCCAAAGGATGGCCCTGACCCCTCTGCATGCTCTAGGGAGGTGCTCCCACCTCCTGGTGTCACTTCTTGGGGACAGGGACATGAATCCAATGGAGGGAGGCACAAATCACCCAGCACAGCTGATTCCCTGGATGAGGATTGCTCAAGGATGGGATTCCTGGATGAGAAACAGCCCCAGGATGAGGGGGACAAAGCCAGTAGGATAAACTTGGAGAGCTGGGGGACCCCAAGATGAGGGGGACAAGGCCAGCAGGATAAACTTTGAGAGCTGGGGGACCCCAAGATGAGGGGGACAAGGCCAGCAGGATAAACTTGGAGAGCTGGGGGAGCTGGAGGAGCAGAACACTCCAGCCAGGACACAGGAAACAGCAGCACAAGAGCCCAGCAACAGATTTTAATTATTATTTTTTACTGCTCTGTTTGGCTCTGAAATTCCTTGGAAGCCCAACTCCAAACAAACAAGGACATTGTCTGGGGGAAACACGTGGAGGTTGGAATCTGCTTGAGAAAACCCACGGGATCACAAAGTCCCTGGAGGTCAAGGATCTGCCACGGAGCACAGAGGGTCCAGGGGGGGCTGTGACAGCCCTGTCCCTGTCCCCAGCTGTCCCCTGCCCCACTGCAGGGTGACAGGGGGGGTGACAGTGAACCCCCCCTTGATGCTCCAAAGGATGGGAGCAGCCTCAGCACAGGCACGTGCCTCTGTCCTTGATTGAGAATGATGCCTGCCAGGATCCTCCCAGGCAGGAACACTGAGGGATTGTCACAGGGAGAGGAGGAGAGGGACAGCAGGATGGGAGGAAGGATGAGACAAGCTGCCCTTGTTACAATTCAGTGCTGGCAGGAAGGATGAGCCCTTCCAGTGCCTCATCCCCATCAGGGGATGGGACAGAGAGTTTGTGCCACTTCCAAGCTCCCTGTCAGGTTGGACCCCTGCCCACATCACCCCACCTGTCCTTGCCATTGGCACTGTGCCCCCCCTGAGCTGCCCCCCAGCCCACTCTGATGGCAGAGAGAAATTATCCAATTCCAACTCAAAGCAGGAATTTTTGTAAGAGAAATGGACTGAAGGCTTCACCAGCCTCTGATTTTTTTTTTTTTTTTTTTTTAGTGAGTCCCCAGAAAATGACCTGGGGGTAAGGAACCAGCCAGCTCAAATCAACTGAGAAAATCAGTGCCTGTGACAAATATCCACGGGCAGAGAGGTGGGAGCTGAGGGGGAAGTGCTGCAGCCCTGGAGCCTGCAGAGAGCAAAAAAGCTCTGGGAGTGTAAAGAGCAGGGCAACAGCAAAGCTCTGAGGACAGCAGGTCGTGCCAAGGGCTGTTAACAGCCTTCATTTAACACATCTCCCACAGCACAAGTGGCAGTAATCTCTGCAGGAGAGAAGCAGGACAGGGAGCCAGGCTGTGGCACTGAGCATCCCAGGGCTCCCCTGGCAGCTGCAGCTGCTGCTCTGCAGCCCCTCAGCATCAATCTCCCCCCATCAGATGCCAGCTCAAGCCCCAGGGAGGCTCCACTCCTGCTGGGAGCAGATAATGCCATAAAGAAGCAAATAAAGAGGGAAATCACTAATTGGATTCAGCAGTGTCCTGCTGGAGAGTGACATTATCTGTCCATCCTGCACCCAGCTCAGAGCTGGGGGAATTCACTCCTCCACTTCCTTTGTGCTGATGAACTCTGAGGGAGATTTCAGAGACCCCCTAAATGCCAGAGATCCCGCTAAAATCCTGGGAGAGGGGAGAGGGAAACTGAGCCCTGTGCTGCCCAACTCCACACTTGCCTGTGAGAGCAAAGGGTGAGGCCTCTCCCTAAAAATACACCCTGCCCTAAAAATACACAGGGTGAGCTTAAATTAACTGTGCACACACACCCTGAGCAATCCACAGCCTGCCCAGCCCAGCCACACACAGACCCCGGGACCCCCAGGACCCCCAGGACCCCCAGATTCAGCTCACACCCCACTGCCCTCAGCAGAAAATCATTCTGAGCTCCAAAATCCACCCAGGACTTCACTCCTTTGCAGAGATCCATTCACACCAGTTCCATTTGCTGGATAAGTCATTGCCATGAGCTTCAGGTCCCCCCTGGAAGCCTCCCCAATTTCAGGAGGCAAAGGAAACTCCAGGGAAGCAAAAACTTGATAAGAGACCCACTGCAAACCCCAGATCCCCCAGTATCCAGGTCAAAGGATAAAACCAGTGGCAGGAATGGTGTCTCAAATCTCAGTTTTCTAGCTGAGGCACCCATTGTTTTCCCCATGGGGGGAACCCACCATTCCCATTGTTCTGCAGAGGCAGGGAAGGTTCTGGAAACCCACAGGGACTCCCCCACTTTGTACTCAGCACCAAAATCCCAACCAGGGCCTCTCCCTCCTGCAGAGCTGGGACCAGTGCTGGCCACAGGGCCACCAGCCACTCACACTGTGACTCAGTGGCACCCACAGAGCCACCTTTGTGTTGGCAGTTTGCTCTTGGTCACTTTTTGGGGTGGGACTCAAGTCATTTCTTTAGGGTGGGACCAAAAGAAGCAAGAACTGCCACCCCAAAACCTGCTGCACAGGTAGCAGCTCCACTCCTCCCTCATACCTGCACAGCAGCCAAAACTTGATAGAAACAACAATAAAATGAAAGGTGGGAAACTTCCTCCTTCCCAATCCCACCCACCACAAGGAATTGGGGATGGGGGAGCAGAGGGAGGGTCCCAGGGGGAGGGGGAACTCACGGTGCAGGCTCAGGGAGATGTTGATGGAACGTTCCTCCACAAATCCCTTCAGGTTGGGGATCTTGGCACACTTGAGGATGGTCTGGGAGGCACTGTCCCCCACGTGGACCCAGCACACAGTGTCCTCCACATAGTTGAAGTCCATGGCTGTGGTCTGCTTGGCACTGGTGGGGGTGATGTTGGGCACAGGGGTCCCACTCAGGTAAGTGGCCAGGATGTTCTGGGAGTTGGCAATGAGCAGCACAGGAGGACGATCCACAGGCTCTGGGGAGGGGGACAAGGAGGGGACAATGGGGTCAGGACACACCTCAATCCCATGGGGGTAACCCCAGAGCTGCCCCTTGAGGCTCTCACCATTCTTGGCTTTGCAGGATCTGTTGTCTGGCTGCAGGAGATATCCCTCCACACAGCTGCATGTGTAGGAGCCCTCTGTGTTGCTGCATGTCTGGCTGCAGGTCCCATACACAGTGCATTCATCAAAGTCTGGGAAAAAACAGGAAAAAAACACAAGGTTTGGACCAGAAAAAAAAAAAACAAATCATCTCCTTAGCTGCCTGAAGAGGGAATGAAGCTCCCCAGTGTGGGAATGGAGAGGAGGGGATGATCCCTGAGACAAAGGAATCACATCAGCCTGCCAAAAAATCCAAGGGACCCTCATATTGGCCTTCCAAGCCGCTCCCTGCTCCAGCATCAGCCCCTGCCTGGCCACTGAGCCTCCCCCCAGCTCTGCACCTCCATTCCCATCCAAATCCCTCTAATCTGCAGCTCCCAGCCCCTGGCTCTGCTCTTTCTTCTGGCAGATCAAAGTGATGTGTCCCCAGAGCAGGGAATGGTTCCTTCCACCAGGTGAAAGGGATGGAGCCATCACAATCTCTGGATTTGTTTCCATCACACCAGTGCCATCCATCCTTGCTGCTCCTATTTTTCCCATCCTCTCTGAGGCAGGGACACCATGAGCATGTACCAGCCACTTACTCCATACACAAAGATAAAGCCTTTTCCTTATTCCCAGTAGTCCTCACTCAGGCTTTTGGGAGCCACATCCACAGTGGAGGGAGTCCCATCCCATCCCATTATCCCATCCCATTGATCCCATTCCATTGATCCCACCCCATTATCCCATTATCTCATCCCATCCCATTGATCCCATTGATCCCATTCCATCCAATTGATCCCATCCCATCCCACTGATCCCATTCCATTGATCCCATCCAACTCATCCCATCCCATTATCCCATTGATCCCACTGATCTCATCCCATCCAATTGATCCCATCCCATTGATCCCACTGATCCCATTGATCCCATCCTATTCCATCCCATTGATCCCATCCCAATCCCATTGATCCCATTGATCCCATCCCACTGATCCCATCTCATCCCATTGATCCCACCCCATTGATCTCACTGATTCCATCCCATCCAGTTGATCCCATCCCACTGATCCCACTGATCCCACTGATCCCACTGATCCCACTGATCCCATCCCATTGATCTCATCCCATCCAATTGATCCCATTGATCCCATCCCACTGATCCCACTGATCCCATCCCATTGATCCCATCCCATCCCATTGATCCCATCCCACTGATCCCACTGATCCCATCCCATCCAATTGATCCCATCCCATTGATCTCACTGATCCCATCCCATCCAATTGATCCCATCCCATTGATCTCACTGATCCCATCCCAACCAATTAATCCCATTGATCCCATCCCACTGATCCCATCCCATCCAATTGATCGCATCCCATTGAACTCACTGATCCCATCCTATCCAATTGATCCCATTGATCCCATCCCACTGATCCCATTCCATTGATCTCACTGATCCCATCCTATCCAATTGATCCCATTGATCCCATCCCATCCAATTGATCCCATCCAATTGATCCCATTCATTTCATCCCATTGATCCCATTGATCCTATTGATCCCATCCCACTGATCCTATCCCATTGATCCCATCCCATCTCATCCCATTGATCCCACTGATCCCATCCCATTGATCCCATTGATCCCATCCCACCCCATGCCCAGCCCTGCTCTGGGACAGTGGCATGGCCACATCCCCAAGGAGCCAGGGTCCCCAGCATGGAGTGAGGGCTGTGCCCAGCCCAGCCCCACCTCTGCAGCTCCTCCTGTCCTCAGCCAGCTGGAAGGAGTGGTTGCAGTAGCAGACAGGGCCAGACAGGGTTGGTGCACAGTGGTGCTGGCACTCCAGAGCTGAGCAGTTGGCCAATTGCTCTGTGGGGATGATGGAAGAGAGAGGATGTCACCCAGGGAGGAACAGCATGGACACCAAGATCCAAGGGTTGGGTGAGCAGGACCACCACACACCCCACCAGGATTTGCTGGGAGACTTCACACTGCTCCAACCTCACCAAAAAAAAAAAGGACTGAGCCCCTCAGCAGGGGAAGGGAGGAAATGTGGGACACACTCCAGGGAGGGGGGTCTGAGAAGACCCTGCTGCCCAACCCAGGAGTGCTCAGAGGGGACAAAGGGGGTGCAGCACAGGGGCTCCACTGGCATTACCACCCCCAGGATGTCTGCAAGGGCAGCAGAGAGACCCCAACTCCCTGGGGGAGGAGGATGGGGGAGCAATGGTCCAGCAGCCTGAGTGGGAATGGGGTTGTGGTGATAATTTGGGGTGATGGCTCAATGTGACACCTCGGGGAGATCACTTGGGGTGACAGCTCAGGGTGACAGCTGGAGGTGACAGCTGGAGGTGACAGCTCTCCTGCCCAAGCCTGGGGCAGTGTCAGGCTGGGACTTGCATGCAGCTGCCAGAAAATGCAGGAAATGCCTCCCTGGGGCGGCACCAGCCACGGGCAGGGGGGACTCAGCATCTAGCTCAAGACACCAAGGGCTGGAAGCCCCAGCATGCCCAAACCTGTGAGCCCCAGGTGCCCAAACCTGTGAGCACCAGGTGCCCAAAGCCCTGAGCAGCTGCCCCAACACAGCTCACGTGGCTCACGTGCTGCCCAGCCAGGAAAAATCAGATCCCACTTAAGTAACAACAGCTCTTATTGAAATATTAATTCCCAGCTGCTCCCATGGGATCCAGGCAGTGGAGAGGAGCTGGGTGCCAGCAGGGAGTTCTCTGGGGTCAGGGGTGTTGGTGGGGCAGGAAAGGAGCCCCTCAGGCCAGGCAGGGCAGGGTTGGGGAGCACAGAGGCTCTGGAGAGCAGGGTCAGCCCAGGACACACATTTCTGAGCCATTAATCTACACAGCAGCACGCTGGTTTAGGGAGTAAACACTGGTTTAGGGAGTTTTCCAGCAGGATTAGCCACGAGGACAAGCCAGGAGGGGGGAACAAAGCTCCTGGAAATTAGGAAAAAACCCCACAGTGAAAAAAAAAAAAAAAACCCCACTCTTATCTGAACCAGAACCCCAAGCCTGGAGCTCTTAAACCCAGCACACAATGCAGTTATTTCACGGCTGCAAGCTCAGGAATGATGGGCATTCCACTTTTCCAAGCAGCTCTGGATAATCTCTGGATCCATTCCACCGTGCTGAGCTTGGTGGGGGGCTCACAGGGACCTCATGTGAAGGGGATCCCCCCTCCTTGGTGCCCCCCAGACTGACCCCTGCAGTGGGGACCCTCGTCGGAGCCGTCGGCGCAGTCGTGGTGCCCGTTGCAGAGTTTGCTCATGGGGATGCACAGCTCAGTGCCCAGGCAGTTGTGCTCGTTGGGGTGGCAGAGGGACACTTTGCTCTGAGGACCTGCAACAAAGTTCAGTGTGAGACTCTGTATTTCCACTTTTAATACAAGATAAAAATCCTGCAGCATTTACCTGTAAGGATCATTCATGTGTTATAATTCAAACTTTTTGGGTCTTCTCTTTTAGACCATTGTTCTATCTTTTAACTGGCCATCCTGTTGTTTTCTAGTTATTTAGTAGTTAAAGTTTGGGATGTTAAAGATGGTTTTCATTTTAATCTCGCTTATAGTTTCTATATTCTTAAAATTTTTTGCTAAGCAATTATATTTATAAGGTTTTCCTGTTTCCAACAGGTCAGCACAGGGATCCCTCCCCACCATGTGCCAGCACCCTCCTTGTGCTGAGGCTGTGGCACATGGGGGGCCCCTCTGTGCCCAGCACAAGGAGACTTAATCTCCATTATTAACTGGAAAAAAATTACAAAGAGAGCCAGGCTTTATTTGTTAAGCTCCTCTGAAAAGAAGCAAGGCATGGAGACAAATAACAAACACACCATAAATCCATTAACAGCCTGAAACCCCAGGAAAAGCTCCTGGGCTTCACCCCAGGCTGGAGGTGACTGCAGGGGTGACAATGAACCTCTGCAAATCCTGACCCCCTCCATGGGGTCTCCCTGCCCCAAATCCACATTTCAGGGCTGAACACTCAGCTACCAACACACCTCTGCCCAGCCACAGCACTAAAATCCCATTTTCCAGGGGTGGTGATGCCTCATTCCCTCAGCAGGGCTGGCAGAATTAGCTCTGTGATCCCCCCCAGAGCCCCCAGGGAGCAGAGAGAAGGGCACAGCACACACCATGCCCAGGAACAATCCCATTTTAGCCCAGTCACCTTCAGCAGAGACTCCAGCAGCAGAGTTTGCCCTAAATAAGCTCCAGCTCTCCTTGGAGAGGAGAGTTACATCACACACAGAGCTCTGTGTGCTGGTACATCCTCACCCCACACAGCTCCAGACAGCTCTGACAGACACTGGGTGTGATCCCACTGTGACCCTTGGGCTCCCAGGAGGGGATAAAAGCCCTTGGAAGCACATGGAGCTGTGGGAAGGGCACCACAAAGCCCAAGGTTTGTGACAACCCTCCCCAGGAGCCCCACACTGAGCAGGATCCTCAATCCATCCCAGCCAAAACTTCCTTCTGTCCATCCTGGGCAGTGACCCCAATTTCTGTCTGAAAAAACAGGAATCTAACAAGCTCCAGATGCCAAATTGCTCCCCTGAGTCTCAAACACATCCCAGTATGCCCCAGTGAGCTGACTGGGGGCACTGGGGTGATGGGATCCTCTAGGATCAGCCAGCAGGGATTTGAGCTTCTCCTCTTTCCCAGCCCCAGAACACCCAGCAGATGATTCCTGGAAGAATTTCTCACTGGCTGCCACTGCACAGATTAATTTTTTTTTGCAGAGGGTGGGCCCCTTGTAATTGCAAATTATGGGTTAATTATGTAACATCAATATATGGACCAGGAGAATGGAGGGGTTGAAGTGAAGAGCCCAATTCATCAGTCAGAGCTGCTCTGCTGTGTCCATTATTCCCTGCAAAGAGCCTGGATCAAACCACTTATCCCAAACAGGGCAGGATTAATCCACAAGCCACTTTGTTTGCTTTTGACTGTGCTGGTGCTAATAAATGAGCCAATTTATTACATGTGACAAGCTTGTGGTACACCCCAAGGAGCTGAATTAGATAGGAATGTTTAACCTCGAAAAAACACTCAAAAAAACAAACAAAAAAAAACAGATAGGAGAAAAGGAAGAATTGCAACTGCAGTTGATTTGGCAACAGCCCAGATGGGAGGAACACAAAGAGGGAAGAGGCTGGAGGAGCAGGGGTGGGGTGGTCTCACTCATTTTATTAGGATGGACAGGGGTGACAGCACTGAGGGTCCTGGTGCTGCCTCTGGGTCACTTCTGAACTCATCAGTGCCAAGAGCAAATCCAGCACAGCAAGATGAGGGATCCCAGCCCCCCCTGTACCCTCTGATCAATGGATGAACCAACCAGGCACCAGCAAATTCCTTCCTCAGAGCCCCTCAGCTCTGATTTCAGCAGGATGGGGACTTTTGTCCAAGTGTTTTCCTCTCAGCAAAACTCTGCTAGAATCATGTGAGAGCCACTGACAGCAAATGAGCAGCACTGGGGACAGGAAGGGAATGGCCTGAACACCTGAGCAAGGCCAGGGAACACTTCAAAGGATTCCCCAGAGAGGAAAATCTGGCACGTGCCTGACAGGAGAACATCAGTGCCAGGCAAAGACTGCAGCACCAAAAGGCACCAGAGCCTCAGCAGGAGCTCAAACACTGATTAAATGAGAGCAATTAAAGTCATTCTCCCCCTACCTGAGAGATAAGAGGGATGAGACCTGGAGATAGCAGGGCCAGTGCTGGCAGGTCAGGAATGAGCCCAGGCACCCCCTGGCACCCCAGATATGTCCTGGCACCCCAATCTCTGTGTCCTGGGGGACACAGTATGACCCTGACTCCCTTCCAGGGTCTAGGGGTGCAAAGTGGGAATGGGGGGAGGTGGGCAGGAAGGTGCAGCCCCTCCAGAGAGAGCAGCTGGGGAGGGAAATGCTCCCAAAAAACTGAGGGATTCTGAAGTTTGGGGTCTGATAATGGAAACAGACAGACTCAGTCCCACACACGGTGGGGAGGAGGTGCCAGGGTTTGATCTTTGTGTCAGAGTTTCCCAATTCCCTGTCCTGGCAGAGCCAAGGGGCAGCAGGGATGAACCCTCAGGACCAAATCAAAGAGTTTTCCAACATCCATGAACACACAGAGGTTCACCCACAGCACCAGAAGCTGCTCCTCAGCCCCAGGGAAGGGAGAGGAAGGAGGGGGAGAGGGAAGAGCACCCAAGGGGTCCCTGCTCAGGTCACCTGCACACACAGATCCAGCACAGATGCTGGAACACACCAACCAGGAGGGATTTTTTTCCATCCTCCAAGCCCTCCTGCTGTAATTTTCCAGGGCTGGTGATTGACTGGAGCCAGCCAGCCCATCCCAGCCCCCCCATCCCTCCCACGGAGGGGCTGTTGCATCATTTTGCCTTAAGGAATAAACAAAGAGCTGAAGCAGAAGCTGCTCTGGAGGAGATGAAGTGGGAATCTGGGAGGGAGAGCTGGGCAGGGGACATGGGCACAGGTGGTTCCTGGCTCCAGCCTGGCACAGCAGGACTGGCACAGCCACCACCCCTGGTGTCACCACAGCTCTGAGCCCACTGCAGACCCCCCCCCCACATTTCCATCCCCACACCTCACCTAACCCATCCCAAATCTCTGTTTCCTTCCAGAGAGGCTCCACCATCCCATGTGAGGCAGGAGCACCTCCAGAGCTGTGGCTCCACCAGTTCAGCATCCTAATCCCAAAAAACCATCTGGGACAGTGATGTCACCTTTCCAGCTGCTCCCTGGGACTCCCAGAGATCTCCTTCCCTCACCCCCCAGAGCCAGGAATGTGCTGAGGATGGGGTGACACTGCTGCTGACCCTCCCTCCTCCTGCACACCCATCTTGGTGACAAACACAAATTGGAACAATTTAGAAACAAACATAAATGAGAGATTCCTCATTGCCAGGAGGCTGGTTTGGAAAAATGGATGGATGATGGATGGGTGGATGGATGGATGGATGGATGGATGGATGGATGGATGGATGGATGGATGGATGGATGGATGGGTGGATGGATGATTGATGATGGATGGATGATGGATGGATGATGGATGGATGATGGATGGATGGATGGATGATGGATGATGGATGGATGATGGATGGATGGATGGATGGGTGGATGGATGGATGGATGGATGGATGGATGGATGGATGGATGGATGGATGGATGGATGATGGATGGATGATGGATGGATGGATGGATGGATGGATGATGGATGGATGATGGATGATGGATGGATGGATGGATGGATGATGGATGGATGATGGATGGATGATGGATGATGGATGGATGGATGATGGATGGATGATGGATGGATGATGGATGATGGATGGATGGATGGATGGATGGATGGATGGATGGATGGATGATGGATGATGGATTGATGATGGATGATGGATGAATTGATGATGGATGATGGATGGATGATGGATGATGGATGGATGGATGGATGGATGATGGATGGATGGATGGATTGATGATGGATGATGGATGAATTGATGATGGATGATGGATGGATGATGGATGGATGATGGATGATGGATGGATGGATGGATGGATGGATGGATGGATGGATGGATGGATGGATTGATGATGGATGATGGATGAATTGATGATGGATGATGGATGGATGATGGGTGGATGGATGGATGGATGGATGATGGATGGATGGATGGATGGATGGATGGATGGATGGATGGATGGATGATGGATGGATGGATTGATGATGGATGATGGATGAATTGATGATGGATGATGGATGGATGATGGATGATGGATGGATGGATGGATGATGGATGGATGGATGGATTGATGATGGATGATGGATGAATTGATGATGGATGATGGATGGATGATGGATGATGGATGGATGGATGGATGATGGATGGATGGATGGATTGATGATGGATGATGGATGAATTGATGATGGATGATGGATGGATGATGGATGGATGATGGATGATGGATGGATGATGGATGATGGATGGGTGGATGGATGATGGATGGATGGATGATGGATAGATGATGGATGGATGGATGGATAATGGATGATGGATGGATGGATGGATGGATAGATAATGGATGATGGATGGATCCATGGCTGGATCCACGGCCGGCCAGACAGACAGACAGAATGAACACCCCCCACCCTGAGGACAGCTGAGATACAACACTGCTACTCTGGCACAGCCATGGAACAAGCCCAGAAGAAGCACCAGAAGGAAACCAGACATACATATCTCAGGAGATTCATCCGAGCCATCGGGACAATCCTTCTCCCCGTCGCAGCGCCAGCCCTTCGAGATGCACGTAATCTGATCTTTGCATGCAAACTGTTTGGGGCTACAGGTCTTGGGTGCTGGATGAAAAAAGAGATAATCATCATAAACAACATCAGTTTCTTCCCAAGGACAAGTTGTTTCAAAAGAAAAATCAAATTTCAATTAAAGGCCGAGATTGGTTTGGGTTTTTGGGTTTGTTTTTTTTTTTGATTTCTTTCCTATGGCTTGGCAGAAGTTGAGCCTGGCATTGGATCCATCAAGCCTGCCCCTAAGGAAAGGAGGAAATTTAAGCTGGAGCATTAATTACACTGGGAGAAAACAGGAGTTGAGCACTGTGATGCTCTCACAGATTTTAAAGATCATTTAACTTGGATGAATTAGCTCCTGGGAGCCAGAGGCGCTTCGTTTTCTGTGCTAGGCAAGAGAAAAACAGGGGAAAAAACAAGAGAACCCAAATGAGAACAAATTAAAAAGTAATGTTTTTTTTTAAATCATGAGGACAACAGCAGGATGGGGATCCATCCATCCCATGTCCAGCACAGGGAAGGGTGGCCCCACATCCATCACACGGGGAGGGAACATGGACAGAGTGAAAAACATGGAAAAGCCAAAATCCAGAGGATGGGGAGGGAGAAAGGATGGGAAGAGCATCCTGCCCATGCCTTGGGGGTCACTGAAATAGGGGGGGACATTGCACCCCCCAAAAAGGAGAGGTTGCAACGGGGCGGGGGTCACTGAAATGGGGGTCACTGAAATTGGGGGATCACAGAAATGGGGGGGTCACTGAAATGGGAGGAGTCACTGCCATGGGGGGGTCACTGCCATTGGGGGGGGGTCACTGCCATTTAAGGGGGGGGTCACAGCCATTTTGGGGGGGTCACAGCCTTTGGGGGGGGTCACAGCCATTGGGGGGGGTCACTGCCATTGGGGGGGGTCACAGCCTTTGGGGGGGGTCACAGCCATTGGGGGGGGTCACAGCCATTGAGGGGGGGGTTACAGTCATTGGGGGGGGTCACAGCCATTGAGGGGGGGGTTACAGTCATTGGGGGGAGTCACAGCCATTTTGGGGGGGTCACAGCCATTTTGGGGGGGTCACAGCCATTGGGGGGGTCACGGGGGGAGGTCACTGCAATTGGGGGGGTCACAGCCTTTGGGGGGGGTCACAGCCATTGGGGGGGGTCACTGCCATTGGGGGGGGTCACAGCCTTTGGGGGGGGTCACAGCCATTGGGGGGGTCACAGCCATTGAGGGGGGGGTTACAGTCATTGGGGGGGGTCACAGCCATTGAGGGGGGGGTTACAGTCATTGGGGGAGTCACAGCCATTTTGGGGGGGTCACAGCCATTTTGGGGGGGTCACTGCCATGGGGGGGTCATTGCAATGGGGGGGAGTCACTGCCATTTAAGGAGGGGGGGGTCACAGCCTTTTTGGGGGGGTCACAGCCCAGCCCCAGCCCGGGGGTGTCCGGAGCTCTTGCAGACCCCAGGCAGCTCTGAGCCCTGGCTGCAGCAAAGGCAACCACACACACAGCTCCCAAAACATTCACCTCGTGGCACCAACTCCCAAAACATTCACCCCATGGCACCAAATCCCAAAACATTCACCTCGTGGCACCGCAGCTCTCCTGCCAAATTCCCCCTCCCTGCACTTCCTGCTCAGCCCGGGAATGGGGAGGGGTCCCTGTGTCCCCATCCCGCTCCTGCCAGGGGGCTGCTCACAGCAAGGGAGGCTGCCAGGGCACAGGATGGGGATGATGCTGTCCCTGATCCCAACCCCATCCCTGCAGGGTGGCAGGAAACTTCCCACCCTGTCCCAGCCCTGATTTCTCCTCCGAGCTGCACAGGGCTTTGCCTGCTGCTGTTTGCTCTGATGGAAGAGCAGCTCCTCCTGCCAGCCTGCTTCCCTTCCATCCCTGCTTCCCTTCCCTCCCTTCCCTCCCTGCTTCCCTTCCATCCCTGCTTCCCTTCCCTCCCTGCTTCCCTTCCATCCCTGCTTCCCTTCCATCCCTGCTTCCCTTCCTTCCCTTCCCTCCCTGCTTCCCTTCCTTCCCTGCTTCCCTTCCATCCCTGCTTCCCTTCCTTCCCTGCTTCCCTTCCATCCCTGCTTCCCTTCCATCCCTGCTTCCCTTCCTTCCCTTCCATCCCTGCCAGCCTGCTTCCCTTCCATCCCTGCTTCCCTTCCTTCCCTGCTTCCCTTCCATCCCTGCCAGCCTGCTTTCCCTCCATCCCTGCTTCCCTTCCCTCCCTTCCCTCCCTGCTTCCCTTCACTCCCTTCCATCCCTGCTTCCCTTCCATGCCTCCTTTCCTTTCCTTTCCTTTCCTTTCCTTTCCTTTCCTTTCCTTTCCTTTCCTTTCCTTTCCTTTCCTTTCCTTTTCCTTTCCTTTCCTTTCCTTCCTTTCCTTTCCTTTCCTTTCCTTTCCTTTCCTTTTCCGTTCCTTTCCTTTCCTTTCCTTCCTTCCCTTCCCTTCCCTTCCCTTCCCTTCCCTTCCCTTCCCCTTCCCTTCCCTTCCCTTCCCTTCCCTTCCCTTCCCTTCCCTTCCCTTCCCTTCCCTTCCCTTCCCTTCCCTTCCCTTCCCTTCCCTTCCCTTCCCTTCCCTTCCACATCCAAGATGGAATCTGGACAGATTAAAATGGATGGAGCATCCCTGTCCCCTTCCTCCCACAGGCTCAGGGACAGGATCCTCCTGCTCCAGCCCTGCTCCCAATCCAGCTCTGCCACCCCCTTTTCCCAGCACAGCTCATCCATCTCCCAGCCACAGGCACAGCCAAGGCAGGATTCATTAAGGAAACCACAGCAAAGAACTGACACTCTCCTGGATTTCCTGCTCCTCCTCATCCTCCCAGGTCTCCAGCAGCTGCTGAACCCACAGGTTTCACTTCCCAGAGAGCAGGCAGGAGGGCAAATCCCTGGGAACACATTCCCAAGCAGGTGGTGGGATGGGAAACCAGGAGTTTGTTTTGCACTGGAGACACCAAACTCCAAATGCTTTGCTCCTGGAGCTGGTGCTGAGTGATGACTCCTTTGAGCATCCCTGCTCCAGAAGCAATTTAGGGATTGCTGCCCCAGTGCAAAACAAACTCCTGGCTCCCCAAAGCAGAGCAGGAACACGTGGGATCCTTTCCAAGCACTGACCCACACTGTCCTGAGATCCCTGATGTCTTTGCAGAGATCCCAGAGAATTCCTCAGCACCACAAGGACCCAAACCCATCCCTCCCACATCCCCAACCATGGGAGGAGCTCAGGGCAGGGAGAAGATGGATCAGAGACCCCTGATGCCCTTCCAAAGATCCCAGAGAGTTCCTCAGCATCATAGGGACCAAACCCAGCCAAACCCATCCCTCCCACATCCCCAACCACATGAAGAGCTCAGGGCAGGGAGAGGATGGATCACAGAGATCCCAGAGAGTTCCTCAGCACCACTGGCACCCAAACTCATCCATCCCACATCCCAAACCATGGGAGGAGCTCAGGGCAGGGAGAGGATGGATCATCATCACCCCACACATCCCTCCCCTTGCACAACTCATTCCCAGAGCTGAATCCATTCTGGATTCAGCTCTACCTGCCCAGCCAGGGATGATCCAGCTGGGATTTGGGGATTTTTGGGGTGGCCCTGGATGCTCTGAGAGGCTGGAGAACAGCAAGAGAGGCATCAGGACACAGAGACCCAGCAGCAGGTGGACAATTTGAGGTGCCTGTGTTGATTGCACAGAGCCAAATTCCCTTCTGAGCCCAGCAGAGGCAGTGATGGAGCTCCAGGATGGGGAATAAAGGAGCCTTCATGGTGCACAATGAGCAGCTCAGAGCAGGGCTGGGGCAGCTGCAGGGACATTGGCAGGCAGAGGAGAGACCCCAGCTCAAAAACAGCTCAAAGGGGACAAAACCAGGCTAAAAACACAGCATGAGTTTGTCAAAATAGCCAAAAAATAGGGGGAGCTGCAGGGGGAAAAAATACCCAAAGGAGGGTCAAAAAGCTGAAAAAATGGTTGGGGGAAAAGGTGTTGAAATGTGGTAAAAAGAAAAGAAAGAAGGAAAGAGTGGTGGAATAAAAGGGTGCAGAAGAAAAGGGTGCACAAAAAGAAATAAGAAAAAGAGGTGCCCAAAAAAAGGCATTACCTCAAAAAAAGGGACTCCCAAAAATGGGATTTAAAAAGGAAATAAAAAAGTTAGGAAAGGAAATAAAAAAGAATAACAAAAAGGCCCAAAAAAATTAAAAGGCCTAAACCCAAAATAGATCCAAAATCAAAGTGGTCCAAATAAAATGTCCCCAAAAAAGCCATTTGGGTGCAAGAAAGAGGGAAAAAAACATCTCCCCAGGTGGGAAAGGGACCAAGATCTGACACCAGAATTCCATGGACAGCTGGAAGTTTTGGGTTGGGAAAGGGGTTGGCAAATACAAACAGCAAAAAAAAATCTGATTTTTTTTTTTTGTCTAAAAATAAGAAATGGACACCAAAATAGGACTGGTGGAGAGGTGGGGAAGCAAAGATTGCATGACCTTCAGTCCAGGGATGAAGATGAAATAAAAACCTGGTGAGATTGGAAGAAAAGCATAAAAATAAGAAGGAGTTCTTGCCCTGCTTCCTCCTCAGCCCAGCTCCTCCTCCTCTCCCAGGGAGGAGGCCAGGAAACAGCCCTGGCCATAAATACAGGCTGGGATTCACAAACCAGATGTTCTGGGGGAGAAAAGAGCAAAAAAGGGAGGGAACAAATCCACCCCAGAGGGAAATATTCCCACTCTGTGCCCCTCCAGGTCTCCATCCCCACCTCACACAGCTGCAGCACCCCCAAAAAACAGGGCAAGAGGTTGTTTTTGGGGTAATTTGGGGGTTTTTTTGGTTGTTTCATCAGCTCATCTTCATCCTAATGTTTGTCCTCTTCCTCTTTCCCCGTGGATCAAGGATGAAATTCAGGGTTATTTTTCCCATCAACCAAACCCCCAGTGCCAGTTTGGAATCTTTGGGTCACCCATGACTCAAAATCAACCACATTTAACACACAAAATCCACCAAAACCATCCCAGGCTTCACTGCTCTCCCCCACATCATCCATCCTTTGTACTTAAAATACTGAAAAAAAAGCAGGATTTGTTCCTTTTTTTGTGTTTCCAGAACTTCCAACAGCCTCAGGACAGGGAAGGTCAAAGCCTGGAGCTCCAGGCTGATCCTCAAACCTCCAAATCCAACACATTTTCCTCCTCCCAAAAGCTGAACCAGCTAATAGAGACATTTAAAATACCAAACCCAAACCCTCAGGTCTGAGGCACATTTTTTTTTCCAGGGGGGAAAGGGAAAGGGAAGCTCAGCTGTTTGTTTTGCATTTAAACACACCATCCCAAAACAGTTCAAATGCATTTTTGCAATTCTTCCATCCGGCCCCCTCCGAACAGGGAAGATTCAAACCAGATCCTGATGGGGCTCGTGGCCATTCCCACAGGTATGTGGGGCTGGGGGAGGGGGATGGCTGATTGCTAAGTCAATATTGACTTTAAAATACAATTTTTCCCTTTTTCCCTTCATGGCATTGGAATCACGAGGTGCTCGCCTTCCTTAAACAACAAAATAAAATTATTTGGTGAAGGGAAGTTTGGTTCTGCTGTGTCAGAGCTCTGTGCCATTCCAGAGTTCACTCTGATTTTTTCTCTCTTTTTGGAATTCCCAAGGAAACAACAAATCCAATCAAAACCAAACTCTGCCACCATCTCAGCCCCAACATTCTGGTGCTTCTCTGGTTTTCCATCCCTGTGTTCCCAGTCCTGATCAGGGATGATGATGAATATTGACTTTAAAATATGGTTTTTCCCTTTTTCCCTTCATGGAATTGGAATCACGAGGTGCTCACCTTCCTTAAACAACAAAATAAAATTATTTGGAGAAGGGATGTTTGGTTCTGCTGTGTCAGAGCTCTGTGCCATTCCTGGGACAGATTCTGGATGGATGTCCAGAGTTCACTCTGATTTTTTCTCTCTTTTTGGAATTCCCAAGGAAACAACAACAAATCCAATCAAAACCAAACTCAGCCATCATCTCAGCCCCAGCATTCTGGTGCTTCTCTGGTTTTCCATCCCTGGTTTCTCATGTTCCCAGCCCTGATCAGGGATGATGCTGGTGGGAATTATCTGGAAGATCCAGAGCCATCCTGGGGGACAGGCAGGGCTGTCACCCCCCTGAGGGACAGGCAGGATGGGGCCAGCACCTTCTGCTCATCCATCCCCAGATCCCACCAGCACATCCCACTGGTCCTGTTCCATACATTCTGATCCCTGGACATGGACTGGGAGCCACTGGATCCCCAGGTACCCCAGGGACTGGGAGGTGCCATCCCAATGTCCCCCTTTGGGGTCACAGCCAGCTCCCAGCTCACTCTGGGCAGCAGAGCAGGGAGAGGTGACAACTCCAGGGTCCCCAGAAGCCCCCCCAGCACTGGGGTGGGATTCCCAGCAGGCAGGACCTGCCTCCAAACCCAAGGGAGAAGAGGGAGGATGGGGACAGAGAGGAGGAGGATGGATAGAGAGGAGGAGGAAAATGGATGGAGAGGAGGAGGAAAATGGATGGATGGAGAGGAGAAGAATGGATGGAGGGAGAGGAGGACAGAGGAGGAGGAGGATGGATGGAAAGGAGGAAGATGGATGATGGATGGATGGATGGATGGATGGATGGATGGATGGATGGATGGATGGATGGATGGATGGATGGATGGATGGAAGGAGGAGGATGGATGGAGAAAAGGAGGAGGAGGATGGATAGAGAGGAAGAGGAGGATGGATGGAGAGGAGGAGGAGGATGGATGGAGGGAGAGGAGGACAGAGGAGGAGGAGGATGGAGAGGGGGAGTAGGAGGAGGATGGATGTAGAGAAGGAGGAAATGGATGGATGGAGAGGATGATGGACAGAGAGGAGGAGGAGGATGAATGGCGAGGAAGAGGAGATGGATGGAGAGGAAGAGGAGATGGATGGAGAGGAAGAGGAGGATGGAGGGATGGAGGGATGGATGGATGGATGGATGGATGGATGGATGGATGGATGGATGGATGGATGGATGGAGGGAGAGGAGGAAGAGGATAGACAGAGGAGGAGGAGGATGGAGAGGGGGAGTAGGAAGAGGATGAACAGAGAGGAGGAGGATGGACAGAGAGGAGGAGGGTGGACAGAGAGGAGGAGGAGGATGGATGGAGAGGAGGAGGATGGATGAAGACAAGGAGGAGATGACTGTCTGGAGAGGAGGAGGATGAACGGGAGATCACATCCCAAGGGAGGCAGGAGCTGCCCACAGCATCCCGGTGGAGGGGGAAGGGGGATAAAAATCACACCGATAAAATCATATTGATAAAATCACACCGATAAAATCACACCGATAAAATCATATTGATAAAATCCCATCGATAAAATCATATTGATAAAATCCCATCGATAAAATCACACTGCGGCTCCCAGGGCTGCGTCCATCCCGCAGCTCCATCACCTGACTCCAAACCCATCGGGGGGAGCCGATTTCCATTGAACACGCCCCAGGAAATCTGCGAGGAATGCGCTCCCCCCTCCCCAGCCCTGCCCCTCCCCAGGCTCCGCCGCCTTCAGATGAAATCCATTAAAAAGAAAAAAAAAAAAAAAAAGGAATAAAGGAAAGATTTGCATTTTAAACCAAATTCAGGAGCCGGGAGAGCCGTGGATCCCCCGCGTCCCCTCCCCACAGCAGAACGAGCTGAAAAATGGCAGGAGATGGAGCCAGATGAAAGGAGAGCTCTGGCATTGCCAGAAACTGGGGATGACAATAATAATAAAAGAAAAAAAAAAATAAAATAAAATAGCTGGATCATCCAGACTGTGCTGGGGAAGGGCAGGAGGGGCAGCTGCAGAGGGGGATTCGAGGGAGAATCCCGTTTTTTTAGTATCTTTCTTTTGGCAGCTTATCTGCAATTTAAATGGAAAAAAAAAAAAAAAAAAGGGGGGGTGAGGGGGAAGGAGAAAAGGAAAAGAAAAAAAAGCGTTTGCAGGCAGGAGAAAGGGGTTTAAGTCCTCTGGATGAGCTGCAGGCAGCCCTGGCTTGTGGCCATCCCTGCCAGGGTGCCCCGTGTCCCCTTTTTTCCTTCCTCAGAGCAGGGTGGGGAGGGGGCAACAAGCCTGCAGAGCCCCCCCCACCTCCCCTACCTGCCCAGCCTTTATTCCCTGTGTCCATCCCAGCAAGAGGAGAGGGATGTTTATACCCAGGGGCAGTTGGGAACCCAAACAGGATCTGCTGTGGTTATTTATGGCCTGTGGCTGGAGCTGATAAGGCTCCCTCCAGAGCTCTGCCTGCACAGGGAATAAAGCAATTCCACAGGATAGATTAATAGGCATTTCATCCCAGCAGCTGGGAGGGAGGGAGGGGAGGGAGGCTTGGTGGGGCAGGAGGGTTTGTGCTTCCTCCCAGGCTGGGCATCAGCTCGCCAAGGCTTTCAAAGGGCTGGAGTCCAGCCAGAACCATTGGCCTTAATTCATTAGTCAACTCAATTTCGCTGCCTCTGCAAATAAGGACTTTGTCTGGGATGGGGAAACGGAGCAGAGCAGCTATTGTGCCCCAGGAGCAGGCAGAAAGGGCCCTTTGAGAGGACACTCTGCTGGAATAAAAGTCACTTTTATCCTAGAATAATTAGCATGCTCTGAGTACACTAATTATTCCGGCATAAAGGGACTTTTATTCCCGAGCAGTGCAGGGAGTTGCTCTGGATTCGGCTCCACCTGCCCAGCCAGGGATGATCCAGCTGGGATTTGGGGTCCCTGGGGTGGTCACACCTGTGGGTCCTCACTGGAGGGCTCATGGGGGTCACATTGTCACCCCACAGGAGATGCTGGATGCTCTGAGAGGGTGAAGAATAGCGAGAGAGGCATGAGGACATGGAGACCCAGGTTTGTTCTAAATCTTCAGGTCACCTCCTGAGGTCCCCCTGGGTGCCCTGAGGGACATCAGAGCATCTCCCAGCTCTGGGTGAGCACAAGGTCACAGAGCCACCATCACACTGCACAATCTCTGGACTTCAAGGTCTCTGCAGGGATAACAACACCATGGCCCTGCCCTGCTCCTGCCACTGTCCCATCCCAGTCCCCAAAACAAAGCCTGGCCAGCCCATGACACTGCTCCAGCCACCCATCACCTTTGGGATTTGGGATTCCCTGACAGCACATCCTGGGAGAGCAGGTCCTGCACAGCTTCCAGGTGGCAGCTGCTCCACTGGAACAACATCCCTGGCACAGTGAAATGTCCCATCTGTGACTGGTACAAATGGTGAAAGAGGAATTGGCACAGTCACCCCTGAGCTGATGCTGTGTCCCAGATGCCACCTGACCCTTTGGCATCTCCACTGAAGGTCAGGGATCCTGCTTCCCCTGGTTTTAACTTCTGCAAGCTGCAGAAAAAAAGGAAAATGTGTGATTTTTTTGCAGCTGAAAGGGCGTGGGGCCGGGCAGGGACTGATGGCATCAGGGTGAGTAAGCAGAGCTGGGCTCCAAATCCACTATTCCCTGGGGGAAAACACACTGCAGGCCAGCAGAGCAGAGGCTGAGCAAACCCATCTGGAAGGGCTGGGGGCTGAGCAGGAAGCAGGGCCCTGATGTGGGCACTGACCCAAGGATGCAGAGCTGCACTCACCCCGCTGCCCCCAGCATCCGCTGGGGAGGGAAGTATTAAACCCAAGTGCTTCCTTTTCCAAACAATAAAAAAGCACCACGACACCAGGCAGCAGGAAACCCTTCACAGCTTTTTCCTTGCTCTGGGAGGCAGCTCTCAGTGAGTGGAGAGGATGGGATTGCTGTAAGCATTGTGGTTTGGGGGGGGGGGGGTCTGTGCCCCCACATAATCAGAGCACCCAAGCGTCATAAATCATCTGGAGCCTCTCTACAGGCAGTGACAGAGGCAGGGGACAGGCAAATTGAGTGTCCCCAGCAAGGCTGGAGTGGGTGGGCACACACTGGCACTGCTGCTCCCCAGGGTTTGTGTCCCTGCATCACCCTTTAGGTCACATTCCAGTTCTGAGAAAATCACCAGGTGCCAGCACTGAGGGCAGGGGACAGAGGGAGGGACACGGTCCTGAGGAGCTCAGGGGGTGCAGACACTCCTGCTAGAGCTGTGACCATGCTGGTGGCCAGCTGTGATTGTTGGTGGCCTGAGTGAGCCATGTGTGACCCAGCAGCCTGTGCCCATGAACAAAGAGCTGCAGGTAAATGGGTGAGATTGATGCAATTCAAAGCTCTCAGCACGTTTCAGTTTTTTCCTGGCAGCCACCAGCAAACAAAACTGGCCACCCCCAGGGAGGATGGGGCATGGGGGAAGCAGCAGGATGGATCCCAAAGCCTCCCCCAGCTGGAATCCTCCTGGAATCCACCAAGGGATGGATGGCAGAGCTCTGAGTCCAAGAGCAGTGACTCCTCTCCACCTCCTGCAAGTGCAGCCCCACAATTCAACAGCAACTCACTCACCCCACACCTGCCCAGCTCTGCACAAGCAGGATGAGACCCCCAACACCTGACCATCCTCAGGATGAGACCCCCAACACCTGCCCACCCTCAGGATGAGACCCCCAAGATCTGCCCATCCCCAGGATGTGACCCCCTACACCTGCCCATCCCCAGGATGAGACCCCCAACACCTGCCCATCCCTAGGATGAGACCCCCAAAACCTGCCCATCCTCAGGATGAGACCCCCAACACCTGCCCACCCTCAGGATGAGACCCCCAAGATCTGCTCACTCCCAGGATGAGATCCCCAACACCTGCCCATCCTCAGGATGAGACCCCCAACACCTGCCCATCCCCAGGATGAGACCCCCAACACCTGCCCATCCTCATGAGACCCCCAACACCTGCCCACCCTCAGGATGAGACCCCCAACACCTGCCCATCCCTAGGATGAGACCCCCAAAACCTGCCCATCCTCAGGATGAGACCCCCAACACCTGCCCACCCTCATGAGACCCCCAACACCTGCCCATCCTCAGGATGAGACCCCTAACACCTGCCCACCCTCAGGATGAGACCCTCAAGATCTGCCCATCCTCAGGATGAGACCCCCAAAACCTGCCCATCCTCAGGATGAGACCCCCAACACCTGCCCACCCTCACCATGGTCTCATTTGGAGAAACAACATCTGCCAAGAGACTAATTAGTCCACTCAATTAAAGATGCAACTTCCAACTCAATTAGACTCCCTCCCAGACATCCCAAATTCCCACTGCTGCCCCAGTCCATGTGTTTTGGACATCACAGACCTGCTCTCACCTTCCTGACTCTCCCTGGAGCCTGGGATGTTCTTCCCATCCCTGCCCTTGGTGTCACTGCAAGCATGGTCCCACTGGAGAAGCTCAGAGCTGCCAGCAAGGTCATTATCCAACAATTCTGCTGCCAGCCCCACGAGCAGTGCTGGGACCTGTGATCCTGCACAGCATCTGCATGACTGCAGCTCCAGCCTGCTCCCTTCCCTGGCTCAGGAAGGACACTGGAATCTATATTTAGCCCTAGAAATGGCCAGACCACGTTGAGGAGCACAACTTCTCACGATGGAATAAGATCCAGAACAGCCCACCCTGTGGATTTTCCTTCAAAAATAAGAGTCACGCAGCAAAGAAAACAAGGAGTTTGAGCCGAATTAGAAAATGCTGAAAATATTTGGAGAGGCCACAGCCAGCAGGTCGGGCTGCCCAGGAGCCTGGAAAGGGCTGGAAAGTTAAATCAACAGCAAAACCTGGGCTGTAAATAACTTGAGGTGGCCTTGGATTGCAAAATCCCCAGGAGAGTGAAGAAAAGCACCCCCTGGAAAAAACAAGCTGCAGTCGGGGCAGATGCTCCGTTTGGCAGAGCTTGAGGATGGCAGAGCTGGATGAAAAATGTCCCTGGGTGCTTGGAGAGGCCATGGGCCACCAAGCCCCAGTCCCTGGAGAGGGATGGCCATGGGAACACAGCTGGAATGCTCTCTGGGAGGTGATGGAGATAAAATTCATCCCAAGCACAGGGAGAGTCCTGTCTGCCTGGCAGAGGAAGGAGTGTGGGAAGGAAACAGGATGATGCATCAGAGTCCAAGCCAGCTGACACTGCTGGGAGCAGCACCCACTCCTAACTGGGACCACTGGATTCATCCCAGCACTTCACTGGTTTGCTGGGCTGAGCTGGGAGAGGGCTCCAGGTTTAGCTGGCAGCTCTCACAGAGACTCAAGGCTCATACCCTGCAGGGTTGGGAGGTCTGGGGGGAACGAAAAAAAAAAAACAAAAAAACTATTTATCTGCACCAGGAAAGTGTTTGGAGTCGATCTGGGAACTGAAATCATCTCTGTGCCTGGAAGAGGAACCTCCTGCCCCAAGGCAAAGCTGTGGGCTCATCACTGTGCTGACTCAGCAGGATGTGGCACATCCTGTGTGTCCCCCCTTGTCCCCTGGGCACTCCAGGGCCCCCAAGGGCCCAGCTCTGGCTGTGATTTCGGGGAAGCACCTCCCATGCACCCCCTTGCTGGGCAAAGGACACTTGCAGAACCACGTGCTGCCTGCACTGCTTTGGAGAGGTTCTGTCCAAAAAGGTTTGGGAAAGCTCCCCAAAGGCACAGCCAAATCCTGGAGTGCTGTGGGGGTCACAGCTCACAGGACAGCCAAATCCTGGTGTGGATATCATCCCCAGGGGCAGGGAGGGATCCCATGAGCTGTCCCATTCCTTGGGGAGCATCCCAGTGGCAAATTCTCAGCAGCAGGATCCACCTGACAGTAAAAGCAGAATTCTCCTCACCAGTGCTGCTGCACTGGGATGAGCCTCACGGGAGGCACCAGGCAGCCACGGGGCAGGAGAGTGCTGGCACAGACCCCAGTGCCCAATGTCCCCACCCTACCACCACCACCACCACCTCTACAGATGTTAGAGTGCTCCCAGTTTCTGCCCAAAGCACTCCTGGCCCTCACTCTGCCTATTCTCCACCCCCCCTCCCCACCTCAGTGACCTGGACATTGTCACAACCTTGGGGGGCAGCCAGGTCCCCCCATACCCTCCTGGAGGGGGAAGGAACCACAATCCTTCCCCAGACACCCTTAAGCAGTGGGAGGATGGATTTTGAGGGCCAATCCTCCCTCCTCAAAGCCACCACCCCATCCCCTTGGCTGACTCCAGGGTTGTTTTTGGGACCCCACCCAGCAGCTGGTTTACGCAGCTTTTCCCTTAATTTGTCTCCGATTTTCCGCTCCAATCCTGCTGTTCTTGTGAGGAAATGGGAATGCCTGTGAAGCAGAGCAGAGCCTGGACAGCCCCACTGGGCAACCACGGGTCAGGCACGGGCTGGGGGCAAAGAAAAACCATGGAACCAGCTCCTCCAGAGGAGAATGCTCCAGGAAGGAGCACAGGGAGGACCTGGCTGGTTTTGCTCCCCATCATCCCAACCAGTACTTAACACTGGAGAAAAAGCATCACCAGCTGGAGCAGCCCCCGCTCCTTCCTGGTTCACAGGCTCCCCCGGAGCACATGGAACTGGAAGGGAGAGAACACGAGGAGAGAGTGGTGGGGCTGAGACACTGAAGGTGAGGGGGTTTGCCACAGCTGCTGCCACCCCCTCACCACCCACTGTGCCTCAGGAGCTTTGGGAATGGTGAGGAGACAACGCCAGGGCTTCACCCCAAAGCTGGCACTGCTGCCAGGGATGCTCCAGTGCTGCCCCATCCTCTGGACATCATGGACAGGGAGTATGTGGGATGGGGACAGAGTTCAGCTCTCACCTGCTCTCACATAGGACTGAGCCCCGTGAGGCTACAGGAAGCCAAGTGTTGTGCTGGGATGCTCCACACAGGAATGCTGGACACCCCTCTGGATACTGCCCACAGCCCAGGGACAGGCAGCTGCTGCCTTCTCCTCCTAGCACCCCAAAGCTGCACTGCTCACCTCCCCTGAACCCAGGGCAGCTCCCAGCGTGTCCCTGCACGCTCAGGGAAGCGGCGTGTGCACACCCACACGTGTGCAACACACGGAAAAACACACGGGAAAGCACCTGGGAACACACAGGCACTCATGGGAACACATATGGGGCACACAGCAGGACATGCCAGACCACCAAGAGGGCAAGAGGGAAGTGCTGCATCAAAACACCCCAGCCACCCTTAACCACAGGTATTTCCAAAACAGGAACAGAGTGACCCCTGCCTGCCCTCACTCCATTCCTGGGGATCTGCCACCACAGGACTCAGGGGTGCCCCTCACCACCCCGGGAAGAGGAGAGGACAGGGCAGACAGCAGCTGCACACCAGTGCCCTTTGCTCCCCATGGAAGAACTTCCTCCCACCCCACGGCTGGACTTTGTCCTCCTTTTCTCCAGGAACAAGCAAAGAGCTTCCAGAGCTGCAAACAGAGGCAGTGAGTGGGAGGAACCAGCTCTCCTGACAAGGATGGGGACCTGCACCCCACTCCCAGTGACATCCTGGCATCTCCCAGAGCCCCACTGGGACACTTGCATCAGGGAAAGCAGAGCCCAGCCTGGACCACCGGGCTCCAGCTCAGGTGTCACCTCAGTGGCACACTGTGCCTCCTAACCAGCCCTACCACATACTTGTGGTGCCCCCACATCCACCACATGCCTCCACATCCTCCCACCCACAGGCTCACACAGCTCTCAGCACCCCGAGGTGGTGGAACAGCACCTCATCCCCAGCACCATCCCTAAAAGGGGAGCCCCTCGGGAGGGGGGGGACGTGCACCAAGAGGAAAGGGGTGTCACTGCCCCACTTCAGCTCAGGGGTGTGGAGAAGAGGATGGAGGAACTTCCCTCCAGCTCCTCATCTTTCCGCAGCCTGGTTTCCAAAGGCAACGCCGCTTATGCAATGAGCGATGCCTCCCTTCCGCCCCCACCAACTTCTGGATCTGCCGAGCCACCTCCGAGGGGATGATGATGATGATGCCTCTGAGACCTGGGCTCGCTGCAGGGGTGACCCCAGAGGGCTCAGCTGTTGGCCACCTGCACTGCTGAGCGCGTGCCAGAGGCTCCATCAGCCCTGCAGGTGCCACCAAAGGGGGGGCTGCAGGGTGCCCTGAGCTGCTCCAGTGCTGTCACCTCCCTCCAAGGGACGCAGATCAAGCGTCTGCACCCCCAGTAGGGTGAGGAGGATGGAAACCACAGGCCCCGGCCTCCTGCAGCCCCAGACATGAATCTGGGGCAGGGATCTGGCATTTGCCCAAACCTCCTCCTCCTCCATCCCTCCGACCCAGTGACGGGTCAGATGCTGCCACTGCCACGACACCAAATCCCTTCTCCAGCTTTTGCTCCAAGGTGGGCAACGAAATGGGACAGAAAAACCTCCCTCCAAAGGGGGAAAAAAAAAAAAACCCCACAACCCTCTTGTTCATCCATCATTCTGGCCTCTCATTTCACCAGGCAGACAGAGGGGGAAACCCGTCACAAGAAAGCCGAGACCCCCCCTCCATTTCCCTGCTTTTGAAGGGAAAAACAGCCCTGTGCGTCCAAGCGTTGCGAGAACTTCGCCACGGCCGCCGGCTCCCGGCTGGATCGGCTGCCAGCACAGAGCACGGGCGCTGCCAAGAGCGGCCCCTCGCACATTCCCAGCCCGGCCATGGAGCTGACGAGCTCAAGTATTTACTGAATAGATCAATAAGGGCCGGGAACGCGACGTGCACGGCTTGGGAACGAGCGGCTGGCGAGGAGCTGGATGGAGGGATGGCGGGGGAGGATGGACAAACGGACACACAGACAGGGGGGACGGACAGCCCGGTGGCTGGATAAGCACATTCCCAGTGCCACCAGGCCCCGGTCGCAGCCAAACTCCGCAGCCGGGCATCGCGGCTTCGGGAAAAGCAGCCCCGGTTATGCAAGAGGGGGGAGCGCGGGGCGAGGCCGGGCTGTCACGGGCACCCCCGGGACCGGTGGGACCCCGGCACCGGGCACCCCCGGGACACCGGGACCCCCCGGCCCCGGATCCCGCAGCGGTGCTGAGCTCCAACTTTCCTGCTTGGCTGCGGGAAAAACTTTGGATTCCAAAAGGAAAATGGGATGGAGGGCGGGTAGGGAGGCAAGGGAACGGGCAAAGAAGAGAAAACGGGGAGCGCCAGCGAGCGGCCCCCGCGGCTGCGGGGGGACGGGACGGGGCGGGGGGCGCACCGTGCGCTGCGGAGGAGCGCGGGGAGGACGCGCCTCCCCAGCCCGGCCCGCTGCTCCCCGCTTCCCCCCGGTCCCTCCGGTGTCCTCACGGCGCGGCTGCGCCCGCTCTGCTTTGTCACGGCGGCGGGGAGGGGGGGACGCGCGCAGCCCCCCGCCCCCTCCCCTCCACGGGCCGGCCGAGCCCCGCGCCCCCGGCAGCGGCTGCGGCGCCTCCCCCTCCCCGCCGGTGTTCCCCCCCACCTCCGTTCCCCGCCGGTATCGCCCCGCGGGGCTCCGGCCCCGCCGCCCCCCGACTCACCTTCGAGGGCGCGGGCGGCGGGCGCGGCCAGCAGGGCCAGGAGGCTCCCGGCGAGGGCCAGCAGCGGCCCCATGCCGGCGGCTCGGCGGCGGCAGCGGCGGCGGCGGCGGCGGCGGCGGCTCCTCACGCCGTGCTGCCCGTGGGGCGGCGCGTCCCGGGCCCGCGCACCGACATCCGCGGGGGGCGGGCGGGGGCGGGCCGGCGGCCGGGCCGGGCCGGGCCGGGGGCGGGCTGGACCCTCCGGGCTGGGCGGCGGCGGCGGCGGCGGCGGGGCCGGGGGGCGGCGGGGGGGATGGGGGGGGGTCTGCGCGCGCCGCCGCCGCGGCGGAGGGAGGGCGGTGATTTGGGGGGGGGAGATGGAGCGCGCGCCGCCGCCCGCCTGACGTCACCGGGCTCGAGCCGCCGCCGCCGCGGACGGGAACGGGGAGGGGGGGGTGGGGGGGGACACGCGCGTGGCGTTGGGGGGGGGTCCTGCGCGCATGCGCGCGAGGTGCCCGGGCTGCGCCCCCCGGTGGGTGTGGGCAGGGACAGGGTCCGGTGTCGGTACCGGTATCGGTACGGTCCGGGCAGAGGTCCGGTGTCGGTACCGGTATCGGTACGGTCCGGGCAGAGCTCCGGTGTCGGTACCGGTATCAGTACGGTCCGGACAGGGATCCGGTGTCGGTATCGGTATCGGTACGGTCTGGGCAGGGGTCCGGTGTCGGTGTCAATTATGTACAGGCAGAGGTGCGATGCCGGTGCCGGTATCAGTGCCAGTATGGTGCGGGCAGAGACCCGGTGAGAATGTCGGTATCAGTATCGTCTGGGCAGGGGCCCGGGGCCGGTGTCGGTACCGGTGTCAGTATGGTCCAGGCAGGGGACCGGGGCCGGGGTCGGTGTGGTACAGGTACCGCTGCGGGTCCCGGCCCGTCCCTGCTGTGCTGGCCCCCATTCCCCCCAGGTGCGGGGGAGGCCCAGCTCCCCTCTACCGGCACACGGTACCGGCTGCGGGTCAGAGACGGACGGGGCAGCAGGACCCTCATCATCCTCAGGGCAGCGGGACCCTCATCATCCTCATGGCAGCGGGACCCTCATCATCCTCAGGGCAGCGCAACCCTCACCATCCCCAGAGGCAGCGGGACCCTCATCATCCTCAGGGCAGCGGGACCCTCACCATCCCCAGAGGCAGCAGGACCCTCATCATCCTCAGGGCAGCAGGACCCTCATCATCCTCATGGCAGCGGGACCCTCACCATCCCCAGAGGCAGCAGCAGCCTCGCCATTCTTCCAGGACAGCCAATCCATCATCACCCCAAGGGCGGTGGGACCCTGGCCATTCCCCCAGGGCAGCAGGACCCTCACTGTGTCCGAAGGTAGTGGGACCCTCACCGTCCCCCCAAGGCAGGGGGTCCCTCGTCACTCCCCAGGGCACAGGACCCCCGCTATTCCCAAGGCAGGGGGTCCCTCGTCACCCCCCAGGGCACAGGACCCTCGCCGTCCCCCCAGCCGTCCCCACGGGGGCTACAGGAGCAGGGCTCAGGGCCGGGGGTCCTGAACAGCGGACCCCCATCATGGGGGTCCCGTCATCCGCAAGGCTGGCCATCACTCACCCAACTCCGGCTTTGACTGAGAACCGTGACGTCAGAGCCAGAGCCGTGACGTCATCCAGTGGCCACTCCGCCGCCTGCGAGGGCCCGGGGCCGAGGAGGGAGATGGGCAGGGGGTGCCAACACCGTCATCAGGCACCATGCGATCTCTCCGCGTGATGTCATATGTTTTTTTAATTACGCCACACGGCTGCTCCGCCCCACCCCGGCCAGGCAGCTGCGGGGGGGAGAGGGTGATTCAGGCTGCTGCGGCTCCAGATGTTCGGGAGAAGGTCCAGATGTTCCCGGGACACCGCCCCTGTAGAACCACCGGGGTGGCAAAAAACGCGGCGTAACCGGGCGGGCTGGAGCAGTTCTGGGGGCCGGTTCTGCACCCCACATTCCCCCAGAGTCCCCAAACGTCGCACACGACCAAAGAAGCGGGTGATTCTGATTCCTCCCACGCGTGGGTCCCGGCCAGCACTCCACAGCCCCCTCCCCACTGAGTACCGTCCTAGACGGGGGCGTGGGGAGGCCGGGAAGCCCCTTCCCAGTCCCGAACAGCCCCGACGGGTGTCCACCGTCCCGGGATATCCCGGTGCGCAGTGGGCGAGCTGTGCTCACGGGGCCCCCGGGCGAGTTTGATGCTGGAAATGGCAGCACGGAGAGTTCACCGCGACCCTGCCCCAGCCTCGGTACCGTGTCCCCAGCCCTGGCAGGCCCGGTACCGCATTTCAACCCTGGCAGCACCGGGCCCGCATCCCCCGGTTCGCCCCGGTGGCACCGGCGGTGCGGCAGCGCCCCCTGGCGGCCCCGAGGTTACCCTGCCCGGTACTGCCCCTCCGCTCCGGTGGGCGCGGGGATCGGAGCGGCGGAAGGAGCGCCCCGGGGTGGGGTGGGTACCCCCCGTGCAGCAGCAAGCCCCTCCAAGCAATGAACACCTCTTTTCAGTGCCCCCGCTCCCGGTATCGGCTCGGTACCGGAGGGCGCAGGCTGAGGCGGGCACAGCCCGGGACAAACCACGGACCCCAGGACGGGAACCGGGATTCAAACCGCGCGGTGAAACTGCAGCCCGGGACCAACGGACCGGCCCGGTGCACCCGGGAACTGCGGGGCCACGGAACCGGGGCTTCCCCGGTGCGACAGCACCCGCGGGAATGGGCGGGGGGCTTGGAAGGGCAGCAAGGAGGGAGCTGATTAGAGCAGGAGTAGGGAGTAGGTGTCGCAGAGAGGGCGGGGGGACACGCGTGGGTGCGAGCAGTGGGTGGATGGGGGCAGAATGGGGAACCTGGGCCGTCACCAGTGGGATATGGGGTAGAGTGCGGTCATGATGGGGGACAGCAATAGGGAGATACGGGGCAAGAGTGGGGTCACGAGTGGGTGGGGGCTGATATGGGCCGGACGCGAAGCCAGCGGGTGCCGCAGCCCCTCGATGTGGATGCTCGGGGGTCCCAGGTCCTGTCGAGGCTGGTCCCGGTCCCGGTGCCCTCCCATCCCTGTGCTCGCGCGTCTCCTCCCTCTTCCTGCGCTCGGCGCTTCCCGGCGGAGCGGGACCGCGCCCGCCGCCGCTATGGAGTGAACGAGGGGCCGCGGGGACCGGCCGGACCGGCCGCCCCCCGCCCGCGGCTGCTCTCTCCAGGTAACGGGGGACGGGTCCGGGGGCTCTGCCGCTGCTTGGCACCTCTCGCCCGGCTCGGAACTTGTACAGGGGCATCGAGCTGGGAGCCGGGAGGGGACGGGGCTCTGCGGGGTATCCCAGGGGCGGGGGGCTGTCCAGGGGCACCTCCCTGCTCCGGGGGTGGGCAGTGCTACGTATAACAGGCCGAGTTTGGCCTCTGAGGGGGAGCGGAACGATTGTCAGCCCTTCACTGGGGTGTTTGTGGATGGGGTGGAGAAGGAGCTCCGGGATCGGTGGCGCCGAGGCGGCATCGGATCGGCCGCCCACGTGGAAACGCAGCAAGCTCGACTCGAAGTCCAGAGCACTCGCTGCTGGGTGGGTGCAGAGGATGGCACCCCGCTTTCCTGGCACCCCGCTCTCCTGACCCGGCGCTGTTTGTGGACGGTGGGTGCGTGGGGGCAGAGGAAGACCCTTTTCCCCCGATGGAGCCGGACAGCGAGTTCCTGGGACGGGAGCGACACGGAATCCAGCCCGGGCTCCCCGAGCTGTGAGTCATCCTGGGCTGGGTCTGCTGGGAAGGCCCCGCTCCTCTTCCTGCGCACCAGAGGAAATTTTGCTCCCCGAGCGGTCACCATTGGGCAGCCCTCCTGTCCCAACACGTGGGTGTCCTCCCCGTGGCACCGTCACCAATGTCCCACCGTGTCGTGTGTTGTGGCCTCGACTGGAGAACGCTGGCAGCAGTGGCGTCCCCAGCACTCCGGGGAAACTGAGGCACGCTGAGGGTATGTCCCTCAGGCTCTTCCCGGCGAGGACAGAGTCAGAGAGAAGTTTGGGTGTCCATAGCATTTGGAAAACCTCGGAACATCTGTCCTTGCGGGAGCGCCGAGGAATCTGCCGGCGGGATAAGGGAACGTGCCCCGCAGGACGTGGAGGGTGCAGAAAAACCCACCCGCGCCAGGCTGGGAGATCGCAGAGGGCAGTGGGGACATGCCAAGGGTGGGGTCCCCCCGATACAGCCCCCCTGAGGATGAGGGGCTTCGGTTGGCTGCCAGGAAAGGCTTGGTGGTTAATGAGTAACAGCCGTGGGATGTTCCGGCACGTCGGGACAGGGAAAGGGACGGGGAATGTAGGGCAGCTGCGGCTTGGGGACAGGGTTTCCTGTTGCGGTTGGAAAACAAATCCCGTATTCAGTGTGTGGGGGTACCTGAACCCCCTCCCGTGCTTGGGGTCCTCCTGAGCCCCCTTCTCACCCGGGAGACCCCCAACCCCACGAGAAGGCGAAGTTTTTTGGGTGGAGGAGGAAGCGAAAGCGGCAGAATCGATGGGGTTTGGGGAGGGGGTTTCTCCCTCTCCCCAGGTGCCGCATCCTGCCCCGTGTCGAGCCAGTTTCCCCGGCCACAATGTGTGCCTGCCTGGAGAACGGTCCTCCAGGAGAGAACTTGGAAAAGCAGAAGAGAAGAGATGAAAACGTGGAAATTAGGATGGGAAGGATTCAGGGCACGGCTGGGCTGAAGGAACTGCTGTGAGTGATGCCAGGAGGGGATAGGCATGTCCCCTGCCTCAAACTCCTCCTGAGCTGTGGGAGGAGGAGCAGAGCAGCTTCTCCCGCAGGCTCTCAGCAGATCCAGGCATGCCTGGCTTAAGGCTTAAACTCCAGCTTGGCGCTTCCAGCCAGCAGCTGCCTCCCAGGGCTGAGCAGAAATACAGGTTTAATGGCGCAGGAGGATTGGGATTAACCTCGAGGGTGGCTGTTTCTCCCCTCCTGCCAAGATCCCACTGCGACTGTGAGGAAAAAAAAACCACAGCAGCATTCCCAGAATTGCTGCGTGCGTTCCCCACCGGGCATTGACCCCTCGGAGTAACCTCATTCCCTGTGGTGAATCCCCGTTTGCGGGCAGCGTGGACTGGAACTCCTCCAGCCACCAGCTTGGCTCCTGTCAAGTGCGGCTCGGGGGGCTCCGTGCGGGCTCCGTGAGGGCTCCGTGAGGGCTGGGGCTGCTCCCGCCGCCGCTGCTCGGGGCAGGCCGCGGGCGTTTGTTTGCTCCGGCTGCGACGTTGCCCAGTGACGCCGGCTTCCTTCCCCTCGCAGGGCTCTCGGAGCCTGTCAGCTCCACCTCCGCCCTGCGCCTTCGGCGGCTCCGCGCGGCCCAGGCCCGTGGCGATCGCGCTGCCCGGGGCGCTCGGGCCGTGAGGCGGCTCCGCCCGAGGGCACGGCGGGGCCAGGCCTTGCGCGCCGACGGGGGGTCCCGCCGGTACCGCGGCCCCGAGGCTGGGCCGGGAGACGCCGGCGCTGCGGGATCCGCCGCGGGATCGGGCCTTGGCCCCGGGCGGGGCCGGCGGAACCGGCAGCGAGGTGTGTGTTTGTTTGTGTTTGTGTGTGGAGCCCCCCCGTGTCCGGGGTGCTGTGGGGAAGAGGCGAGGGCAGCGCTGAGGGGACGGGGTGGGAATGTTGGAGCTCCTGCTCCGACTTTGGGTGCGGTGAGGCCCTGAGCCCTCAGTCCGGACATTCCAGGTGGAGTTCGCTGTTCAGCGCCCTGTTCCCTTCCTCCTGTTGCTTTCTCTCGTTTCTGGAGCCCACCGAGAGTGAGGGGCGGCTGTCTTTGCAGGGTACACCTGAGGAAGTTCTGGGGATCACCGAGCTCGGTGGAATCCACACTTCTCCCATTCCCCGGGATTTCCACACTTTTCCGGCTCTCCCAGCTCTCCTGTGCCGAGTCCAGCAGCACTTGCCCATCCCTTGGAGTGTCCATGTGGCAGAAATTGCAGGGATTTCCCGGAGATACGGGGAAACTGAGGCACAAGTGGGCTGCCAGCCAGCCCAGGATTGCCCAAGAGGCTGATCCTTCATCAGGCTTCTCACTCCTCCTTCTCCTCCCAGTGCAGCAGCAGGTTCAGACGTGGAGGGAGAAGCAACAACTCTCACCTGCTCTCTAAGGAATCCTCAGCCCTCAATCCCCCCATCTCCTCTCCTATTTATCCCACAGGTGACTGTTCCAAGATGTCCCTGTGGAGCCTCGTGTCCCACATGCCACCAGAGGAGTTCAGCAGCTTCTCCGCGGAGTTTCCCTGGAGCCTGCGCTGTCTCCTGGCCGAGTGGCTGGAGAACCAGCCCTGGTGAGTCTCCCTGGACCCTTCCTCCTCAGAGCAGCACAGAGCTGGGGATCACACAGAGGAGGGTGGAGGATCCATGCCCATTCTCCCATTTTTTCCCCTCTCCAGGGAGTTCATCAATGGCTCAGATGCCTTCTGCAGCAGCGTGGCCAGTAGGATGCTCTCGGCCATGCTGGAGAAACTCCGCAGCGCTGCCGGCAGCGATGGGCAGCAGTGCCAGATCCTGCAGCAAATCAGCAGCATCGAGGTGTGCAGGGACTGGGGCTGGGTCAATTTGGGATTGCAGCCCAGGAAAACGTGATTCTTTTATGCTGGAAGGTCTCAGTGCCTTAGGATGGTCCCCCTGTGACCCTTTTCCAGGCTTGTGAGCAGTGAACAGACTCAGCGATTGGGTTTTTGGGGTGTTCCTGAGGACAGAGGGGGTTTGTTTGCATCCCAGAGCTGAGCTGTGTTCTGCAGCCCAGTGGCCCACAGGGAGCTGCCACATCTTCCCTGAAATGGTTCTGTGGGGACCCCCCTGAGCCCCTCAGCCCGCACAGCCCCACTCGCTGCCAGTTGTTGGTACCTGGGGGCTGTCTGACCAGATGTTCCCCATTTTCTACTTGGGTGTTTGATTTCTCCTTCCTCCAGGCTGTGTGGGGCTGTGTTTCCTCCTGCTGTGAGCTCTGGGTTTCATTTTTGGAGCTCTTTTGTCTTATCAAGGCTGTTGGAATTGCTCTGTCCTTTTTCCAATCCTCTGATTTATCCCCTCTGGCCAATGGAGCTCAAGAGCACCAGGCCTGAGCAGAGCCCCATTCTGGTTGAAAACTCTGCTTTTTTGGTAACAGACCTTTTTAATATCCAACATTTGGGATGGGATCAGCTTTAGTCACAACTTCTGAGTAGCAGGGTGACTTTCCAAAACACGACTCTTGCTTTTTGCTGTAGCAAACAAGCAGATGTTTCAGCTTAGGGATTTTCTATTATTTAAAATGTTAAAGCAGATCAGCTCTCCTGTGTTCCCTCCTCCCTCCATCCCTCATCCCAGAACACCAAATCCTCATTTCTCTGTGTCTGGCCAGGCTGTTCCTTGCTCTCAGTGCTGCTGTGGGCCCCAGGATGGGCAACCACAGGGCTGGGGGTGCAGGCAGCAGCCAAACCTGGGTCTCTCATCTCCTGAATCACACATTTCCCCTGGAAGAGCCCACAGTGCTGCATCCAGACCCCCACACTGGAGCTCCCACCGGCACAGGAACCCACCAAGCACGTCATCAGCCATTCCCCCATCGTGTTTCTGCTGCTGTTTTGGGAAGTAGCTAATTTGGGAAATGAGTGAAGGCCGGAGGAGCTGGCACGGGACGCGAGAGCTGGAGCCAGCAGGGGAATTCCTCTCACTGTTTTCAGTGGAAAGCATTGATCCACCCAGGGCAGCTGGGAGAGTCTCCCCCAGGTGTCAGGCTGGAGGCTGGAGGATGTGCTCAAAGAAGTGGAGAATTCCTTTTGGTTTTGATTTTTTATTTTTTTTTTTTTTCAATTTGAAGTTTCTTCTTCTACTTTTTATACAAAAAAAAAAAAAAGGAGCAAATGATGCTGATGTTCTTTGGCTGGCTGTTGTGTGAAGGAGCTGGGTTGGGAATGTGCCAGCATGAGGGTGGACATGTCCTGTCCCCCTGACACCCCCTCTTTGTGTCCCCCCAGAACACCTTCCGTCGGGACCCTCTGCGGCTGGTGGCCGTCGTGAGATCTGTCCTGGAGGGTGAAAAAGCAGCTGTGCTCAAACGGGTGGGTGCTCCCTGCCCCCATCCTGGGCACCCCAAGGTGCAGGACCAGCCTCAGCCCCCACTGACCCCACTCTGCTCTGCTCCAGGACCACCACCTGCCCCTGAGCTTCCACCGGCGGCAGGAGGAGCTGAAGTTCAGCCTGGGGCTGCAGCGGCTGCAGCACCGAGTCCAGGAGATCCAGGCGCTCCGGGATGAGGGGCCAGGGAGGGATGGGGCTGTGCAGAGCTCCATGGCCCCCAGGGAACTGCCCAACCTCATCCTGGAGGCTGTGAAGGAGCTGGAGGCTGCCAAACAGCAGGTCTTGAAGAGGATCCAGATCTGGAAGAGACAACAGCAGCTGGCAGGGAATGGGGCCATCTTTGAGGAGAATCTGGCACCGCTGCAGAAGAGGTGAGGGGGCACAGGGCAGGGCTGGGGGACCTTGAGAAACCTCCTGCTGCCCTCTCTGGTCCAAGGGGCTCTGGGTGAGTCAGGGTGGGGTGCTGAGTGTCCCCCCTTCCCTCAGGTGTGAAAACCTGTTGGAAGTTTACTTCCAGCTGCAGCAGCAGGTGATGGCAGCAACCACAGAGCTGGGCCCTGAGCTGCTGCCCCGGCTCCTGGAGCGCTTCAACGAGGTGTTGTCCAGCCTGGTCAAGAGGTAACAGGCTGGGGGGCTGTGGTGGCTGGGGGTTGAGGTGGGTCTGGAGCTGGCAGGGCGTTGTGCCACGTGCCACAACTTTGTTCCTCAGCTCCTTCCTGGTGGAGAAGCAGCCCCCACAGGTGCTGAAGACCCAGACCAAGTTCCAGGCAAGCGTCCGGTTCCTGCTGGGCCCGCGGCTGCTGAAGGCAGCACCCAAGCCCTACGTGGTGAGGGCTGACATGGTGACAGAGAAGCAGGCACGGGAGCTGGAGCTCAGCAACTACAACAACACCCTGAGGTGAGCAGTGGGTGTGGGGGAAGGGGGGCTTGCCCACTCCCATTCCCCCACTGACCCCCCTCCTCTGCCCAGCGAGAGCACGGGGGAGATCTTGCACAACACGGTGGCCCTGGAGACCAACCCCACAAGTGGGACCTGCTGCGCCAACTTCAAGAATGTGGTGAGTGCCACCAGTGAGGGGCTGGGCTGGGGGCTCTGTTGGGCTTTTGGGGGTCCTGAGGCTGGGGATGCTCAGCTCTCTCTCCCCAGCTGCTGAAGAAGATCAAGCGCTGCGAGAGGAAGGGCTCCGAGTCGGTGACAGAGGAGAAATGCGCCGTCCTGTTCAGCACCAACGTGGCCTTGACCCCCAGCAATGTCTCCATCCACCTCCAGGTACCAGCTCCTCTCCCGTGGGATGGGGCTGGATGTGCTGAGCCTTGCCCTGTGGGACACCTGTGCTGCACTGGGACAGTCCCATGCTTGGCTCAGGGCCACTCTCTGCCCCCAGGTCCTGTCTCTGCCCATCGTGGTCATTGTCCACGGGAACCAGGACAACAACGCCAAAGCCACCGTGCTGTGGGACAATGCCTTCTCTGACATTGTGAGTGCCACCAGCTGGAGGGAAGGAGCTGGAACCTGGGGCTTGCTGGGCTCTTGGAGTGGGGGGAGCATTGCAGGTGGAAGCAGGAGCCCAGGGGTGGGATGTGGTGGGCATCCTGTCCTGATGGCCCCTGCCCGGCCACAGGAGCGGGTGCCCTTCGTGGTGGCTGAGCGAGTGCCCTGGGACAAGATGTGTGACACCCTGAACCTGAAGTTCATGGCAGAGGTGCAGACCAACAAGGGGCTCCTCAAGGAGCACTACTTCTTCCTGGCCCAGAAGATCTTCAATGACCACAGTGCCAGCCTTGAGGACTTCCAGAACCGCCATGTCTCCTGGGCCCAGTTCAACAAGGTGACTGGGAGGGTTGGTGAGGATGGGAAGGGGCCAGTGTGTCCATGGGGAGCTTCATGGCCTCTCTCTGCCTCAGGAGATCCTCCCTGGCCGGGGATTCACCTTCTGGCAGTGGTTTGATGGAGTCCTGGACCTCACCAAGAGATGCCTCAAAAGTTACTGGTCGGACAGGTGGGTGCCCCGGGGCTGGGCTTTGGGGGGTCCTGATCCCACCCCACCACCCTGAGTGGTCCTGATCCCTGTTCTCCACCTGTGCACCCCTCCAGGCTCATCATGGGCTTCATCAGCAAGCAGTATGTGTGCAAACTGCTGAGCATGAAGCCGGATGGGACCTTCCTGCTCCGCTTCAGCGACTCCGAGATCGGGGGCGTCACCATCGCTTACGTCATCCGGGGCAAGGACGGTGAGATGGGGTCAGCTGCTGTGCAGGGGGGTCCTTCCTGCCAGGGGCTGTGACAGGAACCAGCACTGGAATCCAGTGATGTGTTTTCCCTTCACTCAGGCTCCAGCCAGGTGGAAAACATCCAGCCCTTCTCTGCCAAGGATCTGTCCATTCGCTCCCTGGGTGACCGGATCCGGGACCTGGAGCAGCTGCGTAACCTGTACCCCAACACCCCCAAGGACCAGGCCTTTGGGAGTCACTACAACAGTGAGTGGGGTGGGTCAGGATGGGCCCTGGGCTGCCCCTCTGCACCCCAGCAGTGCTGCAGGGTCTCACCCAGGTGGCCTCAGGGCTTGCAGGGGCAGCTGAGGTTGGTAAAGGTGGTTGGCAGGGCATGGTGGGGGTGGTGGCTCATGGATGCTTCTCCTCCCTGAGCAGAAGAGCAGACAGGCAAGGATGGCCGGGGCTACGTCTCCACTGCCATCAAGATGACTGTGGAAAGTGAAAGGTGGGTGTGAGGCCATGACTGTGCTGGAGGTGTGTGCACATGGGCCAGGGTTTGCACAGACCCCTGGCCAGCCAGAGCACCCCCCTGGGCAGGGAAATTCCTGTCTGGGAAAAACAGAGCGGTGCTGGTGAGCAAAGAGCCCCCCATGGGCCCCCAAGCTGTGCTGGGGCACATCTGTGCAACTCCCACCCTGCCCCCAGGCACCCACTGGCACATGTCCCCCTTCAGAGCCTGGACCTTGCAGTGCTGATGGGGGCCCATGTGCTTTTTCAGGGACCAGCAGCCTCCAAACACCATGGGGGCCCCCCCTGAGGCCCCCCAGGTGCCAATGTTCAACCTGCCCGTGCTGCAGCATGAGCTGCACCCTGAGAGTCTGCAGTCACTGCCCATGTGGTGAGTGCCCTGCTGTGGGGCATGGAGTGGGGGCTATGGCAGAGCCCCCCACCTCAATCTGAACCTCTGTGTGTGTGCACTGCAGCCCCCCCACTCCATTCTGCTCCCAGCCCATCCCCACGGTCTACCCCACGGTTGAGAGCAACATCATGATGACCCCTGACAGGCTCACCTCCCCCTTCCACAGGTAAGAGCAGGGCAGGGTGGGGTGCAGGGTGGACACCCCTCCACCCCCCAGCAGGATCAGGGGTGGGTGTTCCTCCCTCTCTGAGTGCTCCTGCTCCCTACAGCCCATCACCAATGCTCTCATCTCCCTCGCTGTCCCACTGCCACGACCCTGCCTTCAGGCCCACCGGGTAAGACCTGGCACACAGCTGGAAGGGGGGGTACCCTGCCCTGCACCCCTTTCCCCTCCCCACACCTGGAGTGGCCATCCCCAGCTGACCAGTGCTCCCAGGAGGAGGAGCCCCACACCAGCCCCCTACAAACCAAGCAGTGGGGCTGGTGAGTGCCCTGGGAGGGCAGGGTCTACACCATTCTTTACCCTCCCCAGACCCTTCATGCCCAACCAGTACTTGCCTGGGGACATCCCCCAGCTGCTGCCCGCGGGTCCCTCTGCCGAGGCTCAGGACGAGGAGATGCCCGAGCTGCCCCCTTTCCAGGCCGTGGAGGATGCCTCGCTGCAGAGCCCCCCGCGGTGGTAAGCACGGGGAGGGGTCAGCTGGGAGAAGCCCCTCCCACTCCCCCTCCGGTCACCCTCCTGCTTCTGTCCCCAGGATGTCGCCCAGCATGGAGCAATCATCAGTCTCGGAGTTGGACCAGCTGCTGCAGGACGTGCCCCTGTTGCCCCCCTTCGCGCCCCTCCCGCAGCACAGCGGGTACCCCAATTCCAGCCTGTCCTCCTGGGGGCTGGGGGAGGCGCGCTGGGATGACAGCATGAGGCCGGGACACGCCTGAGGGGGCTACTGGGGTGGGGGGACATCGGTCTAGGACCCCCTCCCCACTCCCTCCCAGCCTTGCCTGGGTTCATGGACTTGATACGAACTCCTGCAGGCGTGCAAACTCCAAACTGGGAAAGGCGGGGTTGGGGGGATTTGGGGTAACCCCCGCCCTCCTCCCCCCCTTTTTCCGTGCATTGCTGCCCGCCCCCGCCGCTGCCGGGGGTCCGCGGGTGAGGGGGGTGCAGGCGCAGGGGCCCCGTCCTGCGTGGGGGGCACCGGCAGCCGCACGCGGTGCCCCCAGCCCACGCCGCCGGCATGAGTCACCGCGGGGGCGGCAGGCGGCAGCGCGAACGGCGCCGGGGCGGAGGTGCCAGCCCGGTGCCCGGCGGGAGGGGACACACCGGGACCCCCATGGAGGGGGGACACGACCCCCGCGCACCCCCTCCCTCCCCACAGTCAGCGCTTGCTTTGGGGTTTTGAGCTGTTCCCAAACCCACCCACCCCCCCCCCCCACCCGCAGGCTGGAGCAGGGGGCAGGAAGATAAGCCATAAAATAAAGTTTTATTCCAAAATAACAAAATAAATAATCTACTGTACACGGTACAAAGGAAGAGTCGCTAATGCTCTAAAAAGACACCACACAGTCCTAATGGGGGGGGTGGGGGGGTGGGAACCCCGGGGCTGGGCACGGTTTATAGGGATGGGGGGAGAAAGAGGAGGAACCCCGAAGGGTTGGGGTGGGGGGAACAGCACCTCCCCAGTGCCCGTCAAACGCCGCCTGCATCGTGCTGGGAGGGGGTGACACCCCCGGCACGTGTGACACCCCCCGGCACAGGGACCATGCTGGAAGCACACGCAGGTATCGGGGTGCGGGGGGGGGTGGGGGCGTGCGGGGGGTGCGGGGTATTTACAGCTGGGGGGGGGTCGCAGGATGGGAGGGGGGGGTGCACAGTGAGCTGGCACGTGCTGCGGGGAGGGGGCTGGCGGCTGGTGCGTGGGCGCTGCGGGTTTGAGGGGGGGGTGGGACCGTGTGCCCGGCGTGGGCGGCAGCGCTGACGTGGGAGCGCACAGTGCGACGCGTCTGTCCCCGCGCGGTGACAAGAACCGGGGATGGCGGGGGGGACGGTCAGCAAGGGGGCTGTACAGGGGGCTCCAGTCCATCGAGGGCTCCCCAGCCCTGGGGGGCGGCGGGGGCGCGGAGCCGGGCGGGATGGGGGTATTGCTGCTGCGGGGAGTCGCATCCCGCCGCGGCTGAGGTAACCAGAGCGTCGGTGTGGGACGGGAGGGGACCGGGGGGGCTGTGGCTGAGACCTCCCCCCCAACCCAAACTCCCCGGGCCCGGAGCGCCGCCGCACCCGTCCCCCAGCACGTTATTGCTTCGTTAATGGTGGCGGGGGGGCTACAGGGGCCTCACTGCCTGCTGGTCTCCTGCTCCACCTTGATGGTGCCCCGAGGGGGGTCTGGGGGGGCCGGAGGACCCCGTTCTGCCAGCCCGTCCTCGAATTCTGTAGGGAGAACACGGAGATGGCGTCAGGACACGATTCCATAGGAGAAGGCAGCGGTGCCGCCCTGACCCCCCGCCCAGGGCAAAGCCCCCCGGCCCCGCGGGGGCTCACCTGGTCCCGGGGGCTTCCCCGGCAGGCAGGGGCTGAGCCGCCCCACGCGCTCGTGCGAGACCAGCCGCGCCAGGCGCAGCCCCTCGTCCATCAGCGTCTGCTGGAGGATGTGGCGGCTCCAGAGCCCGTGGGGAGCGAGGCCGAGGGGCACGTCCGGGGCCGCACCGGGCGGAGGGGTCAGCCGGGGACAGGCCCCCGCCGCTGCCGAGAGAGGGGCGACAGTCAGCGCGAGGGGCCGGGGATCGCCCACCACCAGCCCCCCCCGCGATGGAGAGGGACCCCCACTCACCCTGCAAGTGGCCATCGAGGCTCTCCCCGGACAGGCTGCCCGTGTCCTCCTCCAAGCTGGCTCGGTACCCGGCCCCGGGGGGCTCCAGCCCCACCGGCAGTGCCAGGAGCTCAGGGCGGCTCTGCTCTCCCACCTGCCAGGAGCACACAGGTGAGCAGGTCTCCTGTGCCACCCACCCCGGGACACCCACGGCCGTCACTCGGAGCTGGCATGGGCAGCCCCGGGCACGTTGCACCGTCACACCCACGCTCACAGGTGTGCACATCTGCACTCACTCCCCTTGCACCTGCACCCACCTCCTGCTTCAGCCGCTTGGCCACGACGGCACCGCTGTCCTCGGGATGGGCCCTGGGGGTGGAAAGGGGCTGTGTCAGGTATGGGGGTGGCCACAGAAGTCCCCACGATGTGAGCAGAGCCACCAGGCAGGGCAGTGCCAGAAGCTGGGGCTCTGGCACGGATGGGTTTGGGGGCGGAAAAAGAAGGAAGCAGCTGGAGAGCGAAGGGAAAAAGCAGCCCTGGCATGGTGGGCAGGGGGCTTTGGGGATGGAGGCAAGAGATGGGGCATCCCCAGTGGCATCCCTTTGCTGCCTGGCATCCCCCCCCACGCCTGGCATCCCCGTCATTCCCATTCTCCCCACCTCCCACGCTCTGAGGTCAGGCACAAACCACCCACACTGGCAAAGGGGAACCGAGGGCCGCAGGGTCCTGGCCCCGTCCAGAAGTGCTGGATCATGGTGCAGACCCCGAGGTGCAAGGGGGTGACAGCCAGGCCCCTCCCCCAACTCTACGAGGCGGTTCCCGGGTCTGGGCTCACCTGGTGACCTTGAGCGAGGACAGGTAGGTGCTCTCCCGCGCGACCTGTCGCGACAGCGAGAAGAGCTCGACGCGCCGCAGCAGCAGCGAGTTGTCCCGCAGGCAGAACTGGGCGGCCGCCTCATTGATGATGAGCTGGGGGCAGAGATGATGCGTGAGTGGGGACAGGGATGGCAGCGCCCACGGGACCCTCAGCTAAGGCAGCTCCAGCTCCAGATGCTACCTGAGTGGGAGCAGACCTTGAATCCCACCCACGCACACCCCCAGAGCCGCCCCAGCCCCTACCCCAACCCAGCACATGGCAGGAACTCTAAGCACGGAGCTCACCTCGTGCAGGGTGAGCTGCTTGCCCTCCCGGCGCCGCGCCTCGCCGCGGCCGTAGATCGCGCTGTGCCGCCGGATCTCCTCCTCCTTCTGCCGGTCACCATCCTCCAGCTGGAAGATGTGCCCCACAGCCTTGGCCAGCTTCTTGTTGAGCTTCATCAGCGCCCTCAGCTCGGCCTCGCCGCCCCGGGGGCAGCTCTGCAGCAGCCGCTCCACGCTCTCCACCACCGTCCGTGCCAGCTCCGGCTCCAGCTCCGTGCCCACCGCCTGCTCCCCGCTGCTCCCGCCCGGGGAGAAGGGGGGACCCCCCGGCTCCTCATCCCCGCCACCCTCCGACTCGGGGGTGCTCCTTCCCGGCCACGGTGGAGCCGCTGACGGTGACAGCTTCTCCCCCGGCTCCGTGGGGCTGCGGGCTGGGGGCGTCCCGGCACTGCCGCCCCCCTTGCCCGCGGCCTCGCCGGGGCTGCTGTGCCCATTGCTGAGCGCCTTGCGCCCGCCGGCCTCAGAGAGCTTGAAGAGCGGGATGCTGCTGACGGGGACGGCCGAGACGGGCTGGCTGAAGAGCCCCGGGTTGGATGCCCACTCGCGCAGAGCCTTCTGGAGGCGGCGGACGTGGAGGGGCTTGGTGGCCATGCCCACCAGCGCCATGATCTCCAGGAACTCCTCCTCGCCCGCCTCGCAGAGCTGCTGCACGTCGTCCCCCCCTTGCTGGATGAAGGTCTCGTAGTAGCCCAGCAGGTTGGCGCGTTGCAGCACCCGGTAGAGCTGCAGCTCCCCCAGCGTGCGGGGCAGGGCCATGGCGAGCCTGTGGTGGACGAAGGACAGACGGACTCACCACGAGGATGGACAGACATGCAGGAGAAACCCCCTCCCCACCCTTGGGGCTGGGGGTAAAGAGCAGAGGGAGCACTGCCGAGTATGGGTGTTCCAGTGTCCCTAAACCCCACGGGACGCCCAGTCCCACCCATGTGCTCCGGGCTGGGACAGTCCCTGCAGCCACAGTCCCTGGACACGGCACAGACATGAGTGGGGTCACCCTCATCCCAGCCCCTCCTCCCTTCCCTGGGCTGTGCCCCGCCTCTGCCCCTCCCCCAGCCAGCAGCCCCTCCACGCCAGGTCCTCACTCGGGGCAGGACACAAGTGGGGCTTTCCCCAGCCCCCCCATCCCCGGGGATGGTGTGCTAGTGCCGATTTCACCACGGCCAACATCCCCCAGGCTCCCTGCCCTGCCCTGCCCGTGCCCTGCTCCCCTGTGGTCCCCTGGATCCCATCAGGACCATCCTCCCCTGGTGACCCCGCCCCGCTCGGTGCCCCCATCCCCACCCCGGTCCCACCAGGGCGATCTTCCCCCAGCGTCCCCGCACCTGCTTGGTCCCCTCCAGTGCCCCGAACCCATCCCGTGCGCCATCCCCCCCGCCCATCCCTCCCACACCTACCGGGGTCATCCCTTCCCGGGGCTCTCTGCCCTGCCCGGTGACCCCCGGTGTCCCATCCCCCCGCCGTCGCCACGGTCCCTCTGTGCTCCCACGGTCCCATCGAGGTCATCCCCCCACGAGCCCCCGACCCCGCCCGGTACCCCCCGGTGCCGCGGTGCCCCCGGTCCCATCGGGACCATCCCCTCCCGGTGCATCCCGGCGCCCCGGACCCGCCCGGAGCCCCTGGCCAACACCTCTTGGGCTCTCCGCCCTGCCCGGTGTCCCTCGCTGCTCCGTCCCGCTTCGGTCCCCCCCAGTCCCACCATGGCCACCGTCCCCCGGTGCCCCCCGGTGCCCCGTCCCCGCTCGCTCACCTCCGCCTGGAACCGCCTCCGTCCGCTCCGCCCGCCCCGCCGGGCGGCCAGGGAGGGGCGGGGGGGCTCCGGGGCCGGCTCTAACCGGGGGTCCGAGGGGTGCCGGGGCTCGGGGGGTCCCGCGGCCGGGCCGGGCGCGCTCCCTCCGCCGCGCCGCGCCGCTCTGCGCGCCGCCCACACGGGCGGGACCGTGAAATAGCAGCGGCCCCGGCTGCGCCGCGCGTGGGAGGCCCCGGGGGCGGATCCCGCGGCTGCCGCCCCCGCCGAGCGCGGGGGGGGGACAGCGGTGGGGGCGGCAGCACCGGGCCCCCTTCTTCCCCCCCCCCCCATCTCCCGGCACCGGAGCAGCGGGAGGGGAGCGCCCCGCACGGCGGCATCGGGGGTCCCGCAGCCCGGGCAGGGACCGGACAGGACACGCGTGGTTCGGGGGGAGAGGCAGAACCCCCCGAAAAGGACACGGTGCTCGGTGTTGGCGTGGGCAGCCTGAATCCCGGGGGTCCCGCGGGCAGCGCTCGCAGCATCTCCAGTTTCGGTGACAGCCCGAGCGGGCGCGGGGATGCTCCGGGTACCGGCACCGCTGTCCCGGCAGTGCTCCCCGGTGCCGGAGCCCTTGCGAAGGGCTGGCGCTCGGTGTCACCGGCACGCACACGCTGCCACCGAAAGGCTTCGGGGTGAGCACCCCGGAGCAGCGACAACGGGAGCGGACGGAGATTTCCCGGGTGGGCTGGGGGGATGCCGAAGCCCCTCGCCCGCAGCACCGGGGTCCCTCCCGCGGGATAGAGGACGGGGGGGGTCACGGCCCACACCCCGGTCCGGCCCTGCGTGGCTCGGTGCTATTTATACCGCGGCCGGCGCCTGGCGTGGGGCCAGAGCCGCCCCCGCGCGATCCTGCCGGTGTCCGGGGCACATCCCCGGAGCTGCCCGGGGAGCAGATCCCGCACGGGCACGGTCCCGGTCCCCATGGCGGGGGTCCTGCCCGAGCCCTTTCGGTTCCCCCCCCCCCCCCCCCCCCCACCACCATCGCCACTCTGTCACACCCCCCCGCTCCACGACCGAGCGTCCGGCGCGGCGGGGCCGTTCCCAGCCCCGGCGCTGCCCCCGGCTGACGCACATCCTCCGCCCACGGCCCCGCCGCTTCCCGGCTCCGCCGCCCACGGCCCGCGGAGGGGGAGCGGGGGGGCCGCCCGAGCCCGCTCCCCGCTGCCCGCCCACGGGCGGCCGCCGCCCCACGGGGAGGGACACACGCGGAGGGCGGCACCTCCTTCCCGGGGCTGCGGGGGGACGGACGGTGCCGGCAGCGCGGCGAACCGGAGCCCCGGCCGAGCCGAGCCGTGGGATGTGGGACCCCCTCCGCGCCGCGGGTCACCCGTGACCCTCGTGCCACGTCCGCCCGTCTGGGCCGTGAGGTCGCGGGTCCCGGTGCCGGCGGGTCCCGGTGCCGGCGGGTTCGGCTGCCGGGTTGGGGGGGTGTGCGAGGGGCGGGACCTTCGCGCCCCCCACGCGTGACCCATTCACACAAACGCCGCGAGGCCGCGCCCTGATAGGCGGAGGCGGCTGTCAATCACGCGGGACACACGAGGGGGTGGAGGGCGTGGCTGGTGGTGCCTGCTCTCTGATTGGTCGAGGGGCGTGTCCGTCAGAGCCGTTACCGGAGCAGGGCGTGGCTGTCCCGTGAATGGCGGGCATGCTGGTTACCGTGGTAACCGAGGGCGGGAACACAGCTGGTTCCTGCACGCACACTGCTGATTGGCTAACAATACTGTCAATCAAATTAGCAGCGGCAAGAAGGCGGGCTGGAGTATATCGATGCTTTTTGATAGGTTGAATCAGCTGTCAATCAACAACAAAACCCAGTGAGCGTCTCTACTATTGGCTGCTCCTCGTTGGCCGGGCCAGGCGGGCGGCGGAAGCGGAAGCGGCCGGCGCAACCGCGGCGGGAGGGATGAAACCGGCTCCGGGGCGGCGGCGGCTCCCAGCACTGCCCGTGCTGCTCCTCCTGTTCCTGTTCCTGCCCTTCCTGCTCCTGCAAGCTGCAGGTGCGCGGGGCAGCGGCGTCCATGAGCGGGGACCCGGGGGAGTCACGGTGGGGAGCGGAGCGGCGGCAGCCCCCGGGGCAGCATGGCGGGGGGATGGAACCGGCGGTGAGTGCGCGGGGAACCGCCCGGTGCTCGCTGAGAGAGTCCCTAGGGAACCTCTGAGCGTTTCACGGCGCCTCCACTCTCAGGGCATCGGTGGGATTTCGCGTCCCGCTGTCCCGATCTCCCGGTGCTATCGCGATTCCTACGATTCCCTGCGGCTCGGGGGGCGAGCGGGTTTCTGTCCTTGAGGTCGGATTTTGGAACTAGGAGCTAGAAGGGATGGGGCTGTGCCGATGCCGACAGCCCAGGGCAAGGTGTTATCCCAAAAAAGAACCAGAGGGATATTCCAAGGAAAACAGCGGGAGGACTGTGGGAATATTCCTGAGTGGGGAATCCCCGGGGAGGGAAGGGGGTTCTGAAGCAGGGTCTGAACCCCTCCCTCTGCTCTTCCCAGACACCAAGAATCCCATCATCCAGCTCCAGGAGGGGCACGAGTCCCACCACAACAAATCCCAGCGATTCTGCTACACCAACACCCGCGTGCCACGATGGAACGACATCTGGACGAGGACACAGGTGACAGGAGGAGGAGGAGGCAGCAGATCCTCCCTGATCCAGCCCTCCCCTCCATCCATCTGTTAGGAAAATGAATTCACAAACATCAGAGGTTTATGTCCAAAAAGGAGAGGAGTCCTTCTTGCTTTATTCCAATAAAGGGAGAGGCCATGGGGAATTCCCCTGGCATCTCTCAGATTTTTGGAGGACACAACCTCATTTTATCCTAATTTCCCAGGCACTTTTCCCTCTCTCTTTCCCCCATTCCTGAGGTACTTGAGAGGCACAAACTTCCCAAACACCTGACACCTGAGATTCCCCTCTCATGTACAACCCTCCCTTTTAATTTTCAATTCTTAAACAATTCATCATTTTTCCCACATTGCTTCCTCATCTTCCAAATCCAATTTCATTTACCAGCAAACCTCCAGTTTGTCAAGGCAAATCTCTTTTCCCATTCACCAATCAGTGGAATCCCTCCCATTATTTATCTCTCAGTGCTAATATTATCTACCAGCAGATCTTATTTGTAAAGACAAATGTGATATTCCATCCCCTTCCCCACAGATCCGTGTCACCAGCAACCAGATGATCCGTGTCACTCAGGTGGACAGCGAGGAGGAGCTGGAGAAATTCAGCATGTGGAACATGCTCTTCTCCTTCCTGAGGGGGAAACTCAATGATACCAGCATTGATGTGGATCTCTACAGCAACAAAACCTGCCTCAAGGTCGAGCTGCTGGAGCCTGGCACCACCTACTCCGTCCTCCTCTTCCGCCGTACGTCCCCTCCTGGCTGGGGGAAAGGGGCTGGGGGCTGCCCAGGGGTCAGCAGCACAGGGCAGCTCATCATCCAAACACCTCTTCCTTCCTCAGAAAGGGAATTTGGTCTGTGGAAGGAATTTGGGGCATTTGGATGCTGTCATTTCACTGTGGTAGGTGTGAGTTTTCTACCACACCTCTCTTCACTGGGATTCATTTGCTTTGCAGGTTTTGATCCTAAGATGTTCCTTGTTTTCTTCCTGGGCCTGCTGTTGTTTTTCTGTGGGGACACACTGAGCAGGTGAGCTCACTCCTCTCCCCATGTTTGGGGCAGGTGGGCAGTGCCTGGTGACTCCTGGGTGGGGGTTTTTGTGCACAGGTATCCATAAATCACCACAGTGATTGATTCCTTGTGGGATCATTGCAGGAGCCAAATCTTCTATTACTCAGCTGGGATCAGTGTTGGATTGTTGGCCTCACTGCTTGTCCTTGTCTACATGATGTCCAAGGTCATGCCCAAGGTAGGTGCCACATCTTGAGGGGCTCAGAGACCTCATAGCCCTTTCCATACCTGTACTGGGATGGACTGGGTGTGGTACAGAGCAGCTCAGCACCTGGGGGAGGCATCCACAGCCTGCCTGCAATCCCCCTGTGCTTCCTCCCCCCAGAAAAGCCCTGTGTACTTCCTGCTGGTTGGAGGTTGGTCCTTTTCCCTCTACCTGCTTCAGCTGATCTTCAAGAACCTGAGAGAGATCTGCACATCCTACTGGCAGTACCTGTTAGGTAGGTGGGGTTTTGGGAGCTCTGGGATTCACTAGTTCACCAGTTCCTACTGGCAGTACCTGTTGGGCAGGTGAAGCTCTGGGATTCACCAGTTCCTACTGACAGTACCTGTTAGGTGGGTGAGACTCTGGGATTCACCAGTTCTACTGACAGTACCTGTTAGGTAGGTGGGGTTTTGGGAGCTCTGGGATTCACCAGTTCCTACTGGCAGTACCTGTTGGGAGCTCTGGAATTCACCAGTTCACCAGTTCCTACTGGCAGTACCTGTTGGGTAGGTGAAGCTCTGGGATTCACCAGTTCCTACTGGCAGTACCTGTTGGGTAGGTGGGGTTTTGGGAGCTCTGGGATTCACCATTTCACCAGTTCCTACTGACAGTACCTGTTAGGTGGGTGAGACTCTGGGATTCACCAGATCCTACTGGCAGTACCTGTTGGGTAGGTGAAGCTCTGGGATTCACCAGTTCACCAGTTCTACTGACAGTACCTGTTAGGTAGGTGGGGTTTTGGGAGCTCTGGGATTCACCAGTTCCTACTGGCAGTACCTGTTGGGCGGGTGAAGCTCTGGGATTCACCAGTTCACCAGTTCCTACTGACAGTACCTGTTAGGTGGGTGAGACTCTGGGATTCACCAGTTCCTACTGGCAGTACCTGTTGGGTAGGTGGGGTTTTGGGAGCTCTGGGATTCACCAGTTCCTACTGGCAGTACCTGTTGGGAGCTCTGGGATTCACCAGTTCACCAGTTCCTACTGGCAGTACCTGTTGGGAGCTCTGGGATTCACCAGTTCACCAGTTCCTACTGGCAGTACCTGTTGGGAGCTCTGGGATTCACCAGTTCACCAGTTCCTACTGACAGTACCTGTTAGGTGGGTGAGACTCTGGGATTCACCAGATCCTACTGGCAGTACCTGTTGGGTAGGTGGGGTTTTGGGAGCTCTGGGATTCACCAGTTCACCAGTTCCTACTGGCAGTACCTGTTGGGCAGGTGAAGCTCTGGGATTCAGCAGGTGAACATCTCCTAACAGAGCTGGAACATGCTGGGGAACAATGCTGAGATTCCCTGTGCAGGTGTGATGTCATCTCCCCCCTCATCCTCACAGAGCCCCCAATTTGTGCCCCATCCCTGTGCTCTCCCACAGGTTACCTGCTGCTCGTGGGGCTCCTGAGCTTTGCTGTGTGCTACAGGTACGGCCCCTTGGAGAACGAGCGCAGCATCAACCTCCTGTCCTGGGCCCTGCAGCTGCTGGGGCTGCTGCTGATGTACTCAGGCATCCAGATCCATCCCATTGCCCTGGGCCTGGTGCTCATTGCCATCTGCACCAAGAACCTGGATTACCCCTTGCAATGGGCTTTTGCTGCCTACAGGTGAGCCCTTGGGATTGCAGCGTGATCACAGCTCCCAGCTGGGTTGGGATGAGCTGCTGGGTGGAGCCTGTGTCACAGAGCAGGGCTGTTTTCACTGGGAGTGGGGTGGGGAACTGCCCTTTTTTCCTGGGACTGGTGCAGGAGTGGGGTGTGATCCATTTTTCCCACTGCCAGCTGCCCCAGGAGCTGCTCCTGTGCAAGGAGCTTGGGCTGCTCCAGGGATTCACGTCCCAGAAACTGGTGTGGTGTCATGTCCCTGCTCTGGGAGGTGGTCGTGCCTCAGAATCTGGTCTTGCCTTGGAGTTTTTGCTCCAGGGATCTCACCCTGGGATCCTGCTCTGGGGTAGTGCCCTGGGAGCTGGTTCTGCCCCAAGATCCTGCCCTGGGAGCTGGTCCTGCTCCAAGGTCGTACTCTGGAGTGCTGCCCTGGGATCCTGCTCTGGGATCCAGCCCTGGGATCCTGCCCTGGGAGCTGGTCCTGCTCCAAGGTCGTGCTCTGGAGTGCTGCCCTGGGATCCTGCTCTGGGATCCAGCCCTGGGAGCTGGTTCTGCCCCAGATTTCCTGCTCTGGGAGGTGGTCCTGCCTCAGGATCTGGTCTTGCCTTGGAGTTCTTGCTCCAGGGATCCTGCCTTGGGATCCTGCTCTGGGAGTTGGTCCTGCCCCAGGATCCTGCCCTAGGATCCAGCCCTGGAATCCTGCCCTGGGAGCTGGTTCTGCCCCAAATTTCCTGCTCTGGGAAGTGGTCCTGCCCCAAGGTCCTGCTCTGGAGTTCCTGCTCCAGGGATCCAGCCCTGGGATCCTGCCCTGGGAGCTGGTTCTGCCCCAAGGTCCTGCTCTGGGATCCTACTCCTGCCCCAGGAGCTGGTCCCACCCCATCCAGGCAGACATTAACTGGTGTTTCCCCCTTGGCAGGAAGATGCAGAGTTCCAAAAGTTCCAGGCTGGCCCCAACCCCCCCTCGGCTGCTGACAGAGGAGGAATTTCGGCTCCAGGGCGAGGTGGAGACTCGAAGGGCCCTGGCAGAGCTGAGGAGCTCCTGCCAGAGCCCTGAATTCTCTGCCTGGACCACAGTGTCCCGCATCCAGTCCCCCAAAAGGTAACATCCCATCACCAGCCATGAGCTCAGGGTGGCCACCCTGTGTCCCTCTGGGGGGAAAGGATGGATAGCACCAGCTCCCACCTTTTCCTGCATGTGTCAGGGCCTCTCCAGAGGCTCTGGACACACCTGCCCAATGTGCTGCTCCATGGCTTCTCCCAGGTTTGCTGCCTTTGTGGCTGGTGCTTCCCATGTCACCCCCAATGAGGTGTCTGCCCACGAGGAGGAGTTTGGCCTGGGAAGGTTATACATTGATGAGGAGCTCTTTGAGGATGATGATGATGATGAAGAAGAGGAAGAGGAGGAAAACATCCATGACTTCTCTGCTGGGGATCACAGGAGTGATTCCCTGCCCCACAACCATCTGGATGTCCAGTGAGGTCAGCTGCCCTGGGACCAAGGAGCAGAACCACTGCTGGGCTGCTCCAGGCATGGTGGGGATGGAGCCTCTGGGGGATGGAGCCTGTGGGGGATGGATTTTTCTCCCTCTCTCTGACAGAAAGAAAAGGGTCTCTGATCTCCCTTCCCCTGCAGCTCCTGCCTGAGGTGTGAACACTCAGCACAGCTCTGGGTGTTTTGGGGGTGGGACACATGGAAACCCCCCCAAGCTGGGAGGTCACCTGGTCTTGGATGCAGCCTGGAGCCACCCCCAACTTTTGCACTGGATTTTTGTGAGCTCCCAGGGTGGATTCCTATCCCAAACCTGGGTGCTTATCTGGCTCCATCCCTCAGTGCCACAGCTGTGGGCTGCACACAGGAGGCCCTTTCCCCTCTCTGGGCACTGGGCAGCCTGGGGTGGGGATGGACCTTCCCCTGCATCTCCTGTGCAGGTGCCTGAGGGTGACACACACACAAGAGGAACTTTGGACCTGTCCCACTGGTACCTGCAGGCTCAGCACCTGTCTGGAGCCGTGGTGAGGGAGCTGCCAGCAACCTGCTCCTCCTCCTCCTCCTCCTGCTGCAGATAATGTCAGAGGGCTCCAGCTGGTCGGGCCACACCTCTGCCTTGGCTTCAATCCCATGTGGATACCAAAACCCTCCAGCACTTCCTAGATGGAGCTGTGGAGCCTCAAGGTCTGCTGGCTGCCCCTGGATGTGGTGTTGGGGTAGAGGCCGTGCTCAGCCCCCTCTCCCCGTGCCAGAGCTGAGGATGAGTGTGGATGTGCTTCCTCCCTGCCTTGCTGCCCTTCTCATGCTGTTACTCCTCTCCCAGTGGGTGCAGGCAGGGGCTGGGGGTGATCCCATGGATGTTCCAGCTCCCAGTGCTGGCTGTGGATCTCTGCCAAAGAACAAAGCTGGAGGGGACACCCCAATCTATGCAACTTCCTGAGCAATAACACTGCCCTCACCTCCTTGCAGTGTCTCAGCTGCTCTGGGGACCCCCCAGCCCAGCCCCTACCTCACCTGAAGCTTCTGCCATCAGTTAGTCCCAGCCTGATATCTGTCCCTGTCCCAGCTTTGTTCCCTTGCTGCACTTCCAGGTGTGAACAGACTCTGTTACTTCATCCCCCCACTCCTCAGTGTGATGAACAAGTGATTATATTTTTAATAAAGATGTATTTTTTAGGGCCTGAGCTTCATTTGTTCATCCTGCTGTGACCCAAGGCTCAGCCAGTTGTGGGAGGTCGTTCTGCTGGGGATGGTGTGTGGGGACACAACAACCTCTGAGTGCCAAATTCCCTGTGACAGGACCTATCATGGCCTCAGGTTGGGCTGGGACCAGGTGTGCTTCCCTGGGGACAGGGACAGGTGTCCTCCTCCAAGTAGCCCTGGCCATTCCTGGTTCTCCAGCCCTGTACCTTGCCCTGTTTCCCGCAGCTCAGGAGAGGAAGCTCCCTTTGTTTGCTCTCCTCCAGGATTTTCCCTGCTTGTTCCTGCTCCGAGCTGCGGGGTGGGAAAAGCACACAGGGGCTGCAGCCGCCGGCACTCCTGGGGTTGATTCCCACTGGCTGCTCCTTCGTGCCTCAGTTTCCCCAGCTGGGAGCTCTGGGGGAGGGCCCTGCGGTCCCCCCCGCCCCTCGGTGGGCCGGACGGGGCCAGCACCGGGCGCTGGGCTGGGCTGAGCCCCGCCGGTTCCGGAGCAGCTCCAGCTGAAGCCACCCCAGGAGCTGCTGCTCTGCGAGCAGGAGGTGAGTCGGGGACCCCTCTGCTGCCAGACAGCGCCTGCAGCCCCCCAATCCTCAGCTGGATGGGGGGACCCTGTCCCCTCAACCTCCATCCCACATTCTGCATCCCACGGGCTGTGGGGACCTGGTGTCATGGGGAGCATCGGGATGAGCCCCTGGAGCTTTGGGGGGCTCTCACTCTGCTGATTCTGGGGTCTCAGCCCGGCAGCACGGGGGGCTCAGACCCCTGCAGGGTTCTGCCATCTCTAGAGGCTGCTGGGGGTCACCTCCATCACCTTTTTTTTTTGCCCCCATCCTTCCCCACCTTCTCCTCGCTGGTGAACTTTCCCCGGGACACCGATAAGTGGGGCTGGGTTTACAGCCCTGCGCCCCAGCTGTAAAGTGGGGGTGAAGGTCACCCCCGGGAACGTGACAGCGCTGTCACAGACAGGTGAGGGATGGGGGAGAGTGCGGGGAAGCAGCACACGGGGCTGATCTTTTGGGGGGCTCGGGCTCCCCTCCCTTCCCCGCCTTCTCCCTGCCAGGAAGGAGAGAGGAAGTGGAGCCTGAATTAATCCCTGCCCCAAGAATAGGATCCAGGTGTCCGCATTTCCTGACCCGGTCCCCGCTTCCCCCCCAGCGTCCTGCTGCCCCCCAACCCCACCACGGGCTCCTGGGCACCGGGATACCCCAGGAGGTGCCCCCTGTGCCTCCGTGCGGCTGCTTTGTCCCCTGTCCCCAGCTTTGGGGAGCTCCCAGATCCCAGAGGCTGCTGAGGAGCTGGTGGGGTGTTTTTGGGGAAGGGGCTGCGCGTCCGTGGCTGCAGCCCCCCCGTGCTGTGCCGCAGCTGCCCCGGCCATGGAAGGCTCCCCCTCGCTGCTGGATGCCGAGGCTGTGGCGGATCTGGTGCTGCTGGACCCCCTGACCGAGGAGTCGCTGGTCCAGACGCTGCAGGAGCGATTCCGCCGCCACGACATCTACGTGAGCAGCGGGACGGGGGGATTTGGGGGGCGACAGGGGCTGCGGGATGTGAGAGGGATATGGGGTCTGGGATGGGGAGTGGGAGGGCTGCAGTGTCTGGGATGGGGAATGGGTTATGGGATGAGGATATAGGGATTGGGAGGCCTGCAGGGTCTGGCAGGGGGAGCAGGATATGGGATATGAGGTCTGAGATGGGGATTGGGAGGACTGCAGGGTCTGGGATGGGGATTGGGATATGGGATATGGGATGAGGATATGGGGATTGGGAGGGCTGCAGGGTCTGGGAGGGGGAGCAGAATATGGGATATGGGGTCTGAGATGGGGATTGGGAGGTCTGCCAGGGTCTGAGATGAGGAATGGGATATGGGATGAGGATATGGGGATTGGGAGTGCTGCAGTGTCTGGGATGGGGAATGGGATATGGGATATGGGGTCTGAGATGGGGATTGGGAGGGCTGCAGGGTCTGGCAGGGGGAGCAGGATATGGGATATGGGGTCTGAGATGGGGATTGGGAGGGCTGCAGGGTCTGGGATGGGGAAAGGGGTATGGGATGAAGATATGGGGTCTGAGATGGGGATTGGGAGGGCTGCAGGGTCTGGGATGAGGAGTGGGATATGGGGTCTGAGATTGGGAACAAGAGAATTTTGGGGTCCAGAATGGGAAAGAGGGTATGGGGTCTAAGATGGGGATTGGGAAGGCTGCAGGGTCTGGGATGGGGAGAGGCATGTGGGGTCTGGCATATGGGATATGGGGGTCTGGGATGGGGATTGGGAGGACTTCAAGGTGAGCAGGATATGGAGCTGTGTTAGGGAAAAGATCTGGAGAGTGGAAGAACTGCAGTCTGGGATGGGGAGCAGCATAAGGGATCTGGGAATGGGAGCAGGAGAACTTTGGGGTGCAGAGTAGGAAAGGGGTATGGGGCTTGGTATGTGAACAGGGAGGGCTGCAGGGTTGAGGCTAATAAGTGGGTTTTGAGGTCTGGGATGGGAAGAAGGATCTGGGAAGCAGGAGGGCTGCAGGGTCTGGGATGGGGAGCAGTATATGGGGTCTGGGATGATGACAGGGATCTGGGATGGGGAGCACCAGGAGCTGGTCTGGGTCCTGCCAGCCCCTCATCCCTGCTGCCTGCTGTCCTTCAGACATACATTGGGAATGTGGTGATCTCAGTGAACCCATACCAGGCCCTGCCCATCTACACCCCAGAGAAGGTGGAGGAGTATCACAACTGCAGCTTCTTTGCCGTGAAGCCCCACATGTGAGCACAACGAGGCTGCTGGTGCCCTTGGTCCCCTGGATTGTGCTGAGGGCATCACCCCCAGGTGTTGGTGTCCAAGAGAATCCACTTGGGGCAACACCACAGCCACAGCAGGGGGAGGTCTTGGTGTTTCCTGAAGCCCCCAGATGGCTCCAGCCCCTTCCAACCCCTCTTGCCCCCAGCTATGCCATCGCTGACGATGCCTATCGCTCGCTGCGGGACCGGGACAGGGACCAGTGCATCCTCATCACTGGCGAGAGTGGTGCTGGCAAAACAGGTACAGCCAGGGGGCCTCAGGACATTGAGGGGGCTGGGGGAGTGAGGGACACAGCCCCAGCACCCACAGCCCCACACCAACGACCCCCTGCCCCTCTCTGGCAGAGGCCAGCAAGCTGGTGATGTCCTACGTGGCAGCCGTGAGCAGCAAAGGGGAGGAGGTGAACAAGGTGAAGGAGCAGCTCCTGCAGTCCAACCCTGTGCTGGAGGGTGAGTGCTTCACATCCTGAGCCCCACTTCCCACATCCTGGACCTGCCAGGGCTCTGCATTGTCCCCGTGGACCACACCATAATCCCCATCCTCTCCTGCAGCCTTTGGAAACGCCAAGACTGTCCGGAATGACAACTCCTCCCGATTTGTGAGTGACATGGGGAGGGGGGTTGGACCCTGCTGGGGTCATGGGGGCTCTGATGAGGCTGGGAGCACAGAGGGGACAGCGATGGGGATGTGAGGAGTGGAGCTGCCAGCCCCACCAGGACCCCCTTCCCTGACCCAACCCCCTCCCCCAGGGCAAGTACATGGACATCGAGTTCGACTTCAAGGGGGATCCCCTGGGAGGGGTCATCAGCAACTGTGAGTACCCACCACCCATCCCAGGGGGAGTCCCAATCCACACCCCCCAGTGACACTGACCCCTCCCCACAGACCTGCTGGAGAAATCCCGCATCGTCCGGCACGTGAAGGGCGAGAGGAACTTCCACATCTTCTACCAGCTCCTGGCTGGGGCTTCACCACAGCTGCTCCGTAGGTCCAGACCCCACAGTCTGGGGGATTTGGAGGTGGAACAGGAGCTGGGGGGGGATCATGGCTGAAGTGTCACCTGCTCTCCCCTCCACCAGAGCAGCTGAAGCTGCGCCAGGACTGTGGGCACTACGGATACCTGGACAAGGAGAGCTCCAGCCTACCTGGCATGGATGATGCAGCCAACTTCCAGGCTGCTCAGGTACCCACAGAAAGACAGAACCCCCCCAAAAAAAAATATCCTGGAGCTCCAGCATCCCCTGAGCTGCTGTGTCCATCCCCAGGATGCCATGAGGATCATTGGGTTCTCACCTGCTGAGGTGACAGAGCTGCTGCAGGTGACAGCCGTGGTGCTCAAACTGGGCAACGTCCAGCTGAGCAGCAGCTTCCAGGCCAGTGGGATGGAGGCCTGCAGCATCACCGAGCCTCAAGGTAGGGATAGGGATGGGAATGGGGGTGTGGGGACCCCCTCAGCCCCTCCTGGGCTCTGGCACTACCCTGTCCCCACGCAGAGCTGAATGAGATCTGCCAGCTGATCGGGCTGGACCCCAGCACGCTGGAGAAGGCGCTGTGCACCCGCACGGTGAAGGCGAGGGATGAGACAGTGCTCACCACCCTCACTGTCCCCCAGGTGAGCAGGAGCAGCCCCAGCTGTGGGGGTGATGCCCAGAAACCCCCCCATGAGCTGGGATCAGCCCCTCTCCCCTCTCCCCAGGGCTACTACGGTCGGGACGCGCTGGCCAAGAATATCTACAGCCGCCTCTTTGACTGGCTGGTGAATCGCATCAATACCAGCATCCAGGTGAGCTCCAGGGGGTCCTGGAGCCCCTACAGGACCCTGGGCCCCCACCCCACACAGGGCACAACACCCCATTGTCTCCCCAGGTGAAGTCAGACGAGCGGAGGAAGGCGATGGGTGTCCTGGACATCTACGGCTTTGAGATCTTCCAGGTGAGTGAGGGACCCACAGGCCCCATTCAGGGGGTTGGGAACAGCAGTTGGGACATGGGGCAGGGCTGGGAGCTCAGGAAACACCTGCCATCCAGGTGAATGTTCTGTCCTTCTCTCACAGGACAACGGCTTTGAGCAGTTCATCATCAACTACTGCAACGAGAAGCTGCAGCAGATCTTCATCCTGATGACCCTGAAGGAGGAACAGGAGGAATATGTCAGAGAGGTACCTCCAGCCCCTGCCTGAGCACGGCCCCAAGGAGCTCCAGCCCCCCTGGGATGGGGAAGTGTTGGAGACAGCTCTGCTGCAGGTCCCTCCCTCGCCCTGCTCCCTGCAGAGAGCTCATTCAATGGCAGGAAGGGATTCGGGATCCTCATCCCCGTGGCAGGACATCCTGTTCCTGCCCCACATCAGCTGGGGGTGTCCGTGGGGCAGGGCCTGGCTTGTCTGTGTGTCTGACACACATCTGCTCTCAGGGTATCCAGTGGACCCCGGTGGAGTTTTTTGACAACAGCATCATCTGCAACTTGATTGAGAATGTGAGTTGCCTGCCCTGTGCTGGGATCTTGGGGTTCCAGCTGCTCCCACAGCTCAGAGTGGGATGTACTGGGCTGGTTTGGGGTGACACATCCATCACTGCACAGAGCACCAGCGGGATCCTGGCCATGCTGGACGAGGAGTGCCTGCGGCCCGGCGTGGTCAATGAGGACACTTTCCTCAGCAAACTCAACCAGCTCCTGGCCAACCACGAGCGCTACGAGAGCAAAGAGACGCAGAACGCGCGGCGCATCACGGACAGCAGCCTGCCAGAGCGCTGCTTCCGCATCCACCACTACGCCGGCAAGGTCTGCCAGGCTGCTCCTCTGCCAGGCTGCTCCTCTTCCCAGTGCCCCAGTCCTCTTCCCCGTGCCCCAACCATTTAACAGCACCCTGCTCCTCTTCCCAGTGCCCCAATCCTCTTCTCAGCTCCCCAATCCTTTTAACAGCACCCTGCTCCTCTTCCCAGTGTCCCAGTCCTCTTCCCAGTGCTTGCTCCTCTGCCAGTGCCCCAATCCTCCTCACAGCTCCCCATTCCTTTTAACAGCACCCTGCTCCTCTTCCAGGGCTGCTCCTCTTCCCAGCACCCTGCTCCTCTTCCCAGTGCCTGCTCCTCTTCCGGTGCCCCAGTCCTCTTCCCAGCTCCCCAGTCCTCTTCCCAGCTCCCCAGTCCTTTTCACAGCACCCTGCTCCTCTTCCCAGTGCCCCAGTCTTCTTCCCAGCTCCCCAGTCCTTTTCACAGCACCCTGCTCCTCTTGCCAGTGCCCCAATCCTTCTCACAGCACCCCGGTTCTCTTTCCAGCACCCTAGTCCTCTTCACAATGTCCCAGTTCTCCTTCCAAGCACCCTAATCCTCTTCCCAGTACCCTAGTCTTTTTCCCAACAATCTAGCTCTCTTACCAGTACCCCAGTCCTCTTCCCAGCACTTTGGTTCTTTTCCCATGACCCCATTCCTCTTCCCTGCATCTCAGACCTCCTTCTAGTTCTATGGAGCTCTTCATAGCATCCTGATCCTCTTCTCAGTACCCTGGTTCTCCTCCCAGCACCCCAGTTCTCTCCCCAGTGCCTTGATCCCCTTCCCAGCTTCACACAGGAGATGTGAGGCTGGACTGGGAACAGTTATGGAGACAATGAACTGTGTCCCACTCCCTGCCCTGGTGCTGACCCCAGTGCCCCCCCAGGTGACCTACAATGTGACAGGTTTCATTGAGAAGAACAACGACCTGCTCTTCAGGGACCTGTCTCAGGCCATGTGGGGGGCTCAGCACACACTGCTGCGCTCACTCTTCCCCGAGGGAGACCCCCAAAAAGTTTCCCTCAAGCTGCCACCCACTGCAGGCTTCCAGTTCAAGTCATCTGTGGCCATGCTGATGAAGAACCTCTACTCCAAGAATCCCAATTACATCAGGTACCAGCCCTGGTAGACACTCCCAAGGTGTCTGGTGGCTTTGTGAGATTCCCCCAAAATCACCTCTGTGATCTGCAGGTGCTGTGGGGAGCCTGGGGGGACAGGTCAGGACAAACTCAGGTGCTCTCTATATTCTGGGCTTGAAGTTTGCAGTTTATTGTATGGGGTGTGGGTATAAAGGGCCCTGCTGGGAGAAAGAGAGTGGGGGGTGGCAGGAGTTCTAAGAGATAAGAGAGAGAGGTAAGAGAGTGATTTTCCCGTTTACAACACAATAAATCTTCTCTGCTGAATATTCTAATTTCCACTAGCCAATCTAATAGAAGATACAAATTGTCTCATGTTTACAGCCTATAGGAATTGCTATATTACCATGTTTTACAACTGTCTTATCTCTAAACCTTATCTGTCATGCCCGCAGAGGGTCTCTGCTGCTTTTTGGTACGTTTGCAGCAAACTGGTGTTACCTTAACAAAAGGAGAAAATCTTCAAACCATCCACATTGCCGCTCTCCAGCCATACATCCCTTTAATCAGCATCTCCTGATTCATCCTTCTCACCAGGTGCATCAAACCCAACGACACCAAGTCAGCCATGGTGTTCAGTCCCGAGCTGGTGCTGGCTCAGGTGCGCTACCTGGGGCTGATGGAGAACGTGCGGGTGCGGCGGGCGGGCTACGCCTTCCGCCAGCTCTACGGCCCCTTCCTGCAGCGCTACAAGATGCTCAACCCTCGCACCTGGCCCCGCTGGGATGGTGAGGACAGGTAGGTGTGGGTGTCCAAAGTGTTCCCCCTTGGCTTAAAGGAATTGGTTTGTATGCCCCCCAGGGATAAATGTAAGTGTAAATCCCTGGAGAAATTTGCCAGCGTTGCAAGAATTGCAAACCGCGGCAGAAGAAGTGGAGGGTAAATTAGATTGTTAAAAGGTAGAAAAGTGAATTTTTAGGGATGTTTATATTAGAGGGTTCATAGCTAAGATGTAGGGTTTTGGGCATGGTATGTCTTTTCCTTCTTCTTCATGCCATTCATGTTGAGTGCCAGCCTGGTATTCCTTGATTGGTTTGAGACAGAGTTGGACAATGTAATAAAATTGTCACATATTGGAAAGTAATTGTAAATATTAGGTATGTAATTTATAGTATAAAAGATAAGTCTTGCCCCAAGGGCAGAGCAGTCTGCTCTGGATCTCAAGCTAAACAGACCACTGTTAGCTAGAGAAAGAATTTCTTAGATAAGAAACAATAAACAACCTTGAAAACCTCAGAGAACAGCCTCCTGAATCTTCCTCAGCGACCAGCTGGGAAAACCTGAATTTCAAACCACCTGTATGTCCTGCTGTGAGGATCTCAGGCTCAGGAGACCTCACAGACAGGGACAGTAGGGAGCTGGCACGGGCTGTGAGGGGCAGGGGGCTGCCAGGGTGGGCTCTGACTGGCCTCATCTCTGCCATAATGCAGGGAGGGCACCGAGGTGCTGATGGCAGGTCTGGCGTTCCCCAGTGAGGAACTGGCGTTCGGCCACACCAAGATCTTCATCCGCTCGCCACGCACTGTGAGTTTGGGGATGGGGGAGTTTTGGGGAGGATCCAGACTCGTCCTGGCAGTTCTGGAGCTGCTCAGTGAGCCAATGGTTGTCCCCAGCTCTTCGACCTGGAGCGGCGGCGCCAGGAGCGCGTGTCCGAGCTCGCCACCCTCATCCAGAAGATGTTCCGGGGCTGGCGCTGCCGGACCCAGTACCAGCTGATGCGCAAGAGCCAGATCCTCATCTCTGCCTGGTTCCGTGGCCACAGGGTGAGGGAAGGTCCTGGTGGTGCTTCCCCTGCCCTCCTTCTCCCCCTGGCTCTCCAACTCACCCCCTTGCTCCCCCGCAGCAAAAGAACAGGTACAAGCAGATGAAACAGTCAGCACTGGTCCTGCAGGCGTACGCACGGGGATGGAAGGTGAGGGCTGGGCAGCCCCAGGACCACCAGTGGGACTGGCCTGGTTGGGGGGAGCAGGGTGGGTGGGGACAGGGGCTCCATGTGCCCCCACGGTGGGACCAGGAGCTCCGTGTGTCCCACGGCGGGACCAGATTCACCCTCATCTCCCCTCCCCATCTTTCCTCCTTCTCTCCTGCCTCTCTCCTGCCTCTCCCTCTCGCTCCATGTCTGTGTTGGTGCCACCCCCTGGGGCTCCCTGGGCTCTCACCCCCGCAGTCTCGCCGGCTCCTCCGGGAGCTGAAGGCCCAGCGCCGACGTCAGGCGGCCGCCACCACCATCGCTGCTCACTGGAGAGGGTACCAGGTAACGGGGCCACGTCCCCTCAGGCCACCTCTGTCCTGCTGTCCGTGTCCGGGCTGTCTGTCTGTCTGCCCACCCTGTCGGGCTGGAGCCTCTGTCCTCTCCAAACAGGGACTGGGGGATGTGGGGGACATGGGGGACAGGGACTGGGGGATGTGGGGGACATGGGGGGGTGGGACAGCTGTGTCCTCTGTGGGGCTGGGGGTGCTGTCTGGTGTCCTCAGCACTGGGCTGTCCCCGCAGGCACGCAGGACCTACAGGAAATATTTCCGTTCCAGCGCCAGCACCCGCCTGGCCAACTTCATCTACTGGCGGCTGGTGAGTGGGGGCCACAGTGCCTTCCCAGCCCCCTGCCCTGAGGATGGACCCCCCCTGTCCTCTCCTGACCCCCCCTGGTGTATTGTCACCCCCAGGTGCAGAGGTACCTGCTGGGGCTGGCAAAGAACCTCCCGCCGCTGGCGGTGACGGACCGCACCTGGCCCCCGGCGCCGTACAGGTTCTTGGATAAGACCAACCAGGAGCTGAAGAACATCTTCTACCACTGGAAGGTGAGAGCAGGGTGAGATGGGGAGAATTCCAGCTGGGATTTGGTGCGCCAGCTCACCTGAGAGGTGTTGGGTGGCACCAAATCCCCCCCCTCCTTCGGCAGTGCAAGAAGTACCGGGACCAGCTGCCGGCACCGCGCCGAGCCCAGCTGCAGGCCAAGCTCTGTGCCAGCGAGCTCTTCAAGGACAAGAAGACCCTCTACCCCAAAAGGTGCCAGGGCAGGGGGCTGGGGGTGCAGGGGAGCTCAGGGCAGCAATTCTGATGGCCTCATCCCCAGCCTGCAGCAGCCCTTCCGTGGAGACTACCTGGGGCTGAAGCAGAACCCCAAGTACCAGAAGCTCCACGCCGTGGCCAAGGACAAGCTGGTGATGGCTGACACCGTGAGGAAGGTGAACAGGGCCAATGGAAAGGTGAGATCCTGCCTCAGCCCCGTGCTCTGAGCTTGTGGTGTGACCCCCCTGCCCACGCTGACCACCCCCACCCACAGACAGTCCCACGCCTGCTGCTCCTCACCACCGAGCACCTGGTCCTGGCTGACCCCAAGGCTGCCCAGCCCAAGACCGTGCTCAGCATCGGTGACATCCGTGGTGTCTCTGTCACCCGCTTCTCCGACGGCTTCCTGGCCCTGCACCTCAAGGAGGTACCTGGGGAGGGGGGCCCTGGGGGGTCAGGGGGTCCCCAGAAGGGCTGACCCCCTGATTCCCTCACAGATCTCCACAGCAAGGGCCAAGGGTGACTTCCTGCTGGTCAGTGACCACCTCATCGAGCTGGTCACCCGCCTGCACCAGACCTTCGAGGCCACCAGCGGGCAGGCGCTGCCCCTGCACATCACTGACAGGTGTGGGCGTGGCTGTTGTGGGCGTGGCTGTTGTGGGCGGGGCTGTTGTGGGTGTGGTTACAGTGGGCAGAGTTTGAGGGACAGGACTGCAATGTGTGGGGCAGTGTGGGTAGGGCTGGACATGGCGGGGGTAGAGAGGGTGTGGTTTCTGTGGGTGGGGCTGATGTGGGTGGGGTTATTGTGGGTGAGACAGGGTGGAGCCTCCAAGGGTGGGGCACCATGTGGGAGCCACTGAGGAGTGGGTGTAACCAAGGCAGCCCACTGGTCAGTGAGGGGATGGGCCTGGGTGTGTCCCCTTCCCACCTCTCCAATCCCAACCCCTCCATCCTCCCACTCCAGGTTCTCCACCCACTTCCCAAAAGGGGACATGTCCATCACCGTGGTGGAGTCACCCAAGGCCGTCACTGACGGCCCTGTCTGCAGGAAAAAGGGCAGCAACAAGATGGAAGTCCTGGTGCACTGAGAGGACCCCCACCCCTCACCAGGACCCCCACCCTCACACTGGCACCCCCAAGCTCCCCTTGTGTCATCCCCCACCCCTGTGGGTGCTGGCTGCACCCAGGCATCGCTCCAAACCCATTAAAAGGACACTGAGGTGTCGGTACCAGGGCAGTGTCACCCCATTACAGGAGGGGGGGCCTCAGGACACAGTGCCCAAGCTGGGGGGCACAGCCCAGAACAATGATGGAGCTCCTCATCCTGGCCTCCTGCTTTTCCTCACTTTTCCTGACGCCTGATTGCAGCCAGCGCTCAGCTTGTGGTGATTGGAAAGGCTCCAAATTGTGGCCACTTTTCCCATCAAGTGGCTCACAGCTTGTGCTGCTGCAGAGGCAATTTTTTGGCAGTCGTGGGTGGGTGCATGTGAGGTCCCTGTCACCCTCCTGCATTCACTGGATGTCCTTGTCCCCCTGCCCGGGGTCCCCCCACCCTGTTGCAGGACACCCATGAAGGGTCTCCTTGTCCAGGCTGGTGCTGGAGCTGCACTTGGGGACCAGGGACATGGAGAATGGGATAGATGGAAGTCACTGCACAGCCCCAGTGACACTGCTGCAACCCAGGACCCACAGGACCCCCACCAGTCCTGCATCCCCCAGGTGCCCCAGGACCCCCATCAGTCCTGCAGTGCCCAGGACTCTCTGGATCCAGTCCTGCAGCTCTCATGATCTGTGGGACCAGATTCTCCAGCCTCGTGAATCCTCAGGACCCCCACCAGCCCTGCAGCTCTCAGGATCTGTGGGACCCTGCCAATTCTCCAGCCCCAAGAATCCTCAGGACCCCCATCAATCCTCCAGCCCCCTGAACCCTCAGGACCTCCATCAGTCCTGCATCCCCCAGGACCCCACAGCCCCCATGACAGAGTCCCCCCTCCTCTTGCTGCCTTTCCCCCCCTGCACTCATCAAACTCTTGGAGAGGGTTTTTATCCTGTCCCCACACATCACTCGCGTTACCTTCGGGAGCTGCCAACTCCCCGTCACGTCACCATCAGCACCAGCTCCCAGGTGGGCCCCGGAGCGCAGTTATTCGTGCGGAGGGAGGTGTGCGGGCAGCTCCCGCACGTGGGGGGGGCACGTGCGCGGTGGCACTTTGGTGGCCCTGGCCATGTCCCAGCACCGAGGGCTCCCCGCTCCCCGCTGCGCGCTCCGTCACGTCCCAGCACAGGGACCTTCCCCCGGCGAGGGGCGAGAGCCGTAAACAAGCCCGGGGCCACCGCGGCTCTTCACAGCCGCATCGCACTTGGCATCGCACAAGTAGGTGTTATTAATTAATTAGGACCGTCTCTGGCCAGGCTCCGATTTAATTAACGTTCCCGGCATTGCAGATGCTGCCCTGCCCCAGGCTATGCTGCCACGTGAGCCGCTCCTTCCCGGGGGGCTGCCGCAGCCACCGGAGCAGTCGCCACTGCCTGTTGCTTGCGATGGAGTCGGTGGCTCTCATTTGTTGGCCCAGTCGTTCCCTCTTTCCTTGCGCCCCTCGGCTTTCCCCCAAATTTTCCTTCCCATCTTCCACCTTGGCACATCCTGGCACGGGAGCGGGCAGGTCAGGAGTGATGTGAGTGACGTGTGAGTGTGTGTGTGTGGGCACACCTGTGCTGCTGTGTGCAGGTGAACATGCGTGTTCATCGCGTGTGCACGGTGGGAGCCTGGCTGATCCCCTCCCCACTGTGAGACCCCCCCAAATCCTGACTGCAGAGCCCCGCATCCAGCCAGGACCGTCCCTCCACGCGTGTCCCCACACGTGCCAACAGCCACATCGTGACGTCCCCACAATGAGGGGCCTGGGGCTGCGTGGGCACAGTGCCCGTGTGCTGACCCCCCACCCCGAGGTGCCTGCGTGGGCACGCGTGTGCCGCTGTGTGACTCTGCGGGTGCGACAACCGCTGTCGGTGTCACCGTGCCTGCGTGGGCGTGAAGCTGCAGGGTGGGGGTACCACCCCCCCCGGCCCCCATTGGCAGCTCTCCTCTTGCCCACCCACGCCGTGCCATGGGCAGAGACCCTTATTTAACGCCGCACAGCAGCCGCTGCCCCGGTACTTCGGCTCCCGGTTGAGCCCAGGCCGGGGGAGCTGCCCATCACCACTGCCCACCACACCTCGAGGACCCCTGTTCCACAGCCACCGCCGACGAGGGTCCCACGGCCCTCGACTCCACCGGAGGGCTCGGCAGGTCTGTGTCCCACGGCCCTGGGGGCTTTCCAGGGTCCTGGGAGCTGCTGTGCCCTGTCCTCACCCCGCTGGGGTTAGAGGAAGGTAGGAGGAAGCGGAGGTTGGGACAGCGCTGGAGAGGGCAGAGGCAGGAGGAGAGATGGGGTGAAGGCGTCGCTTGAATTTGGGGAGGGTTTGTGGGGGGCTCTGGAAGCCAGTCCGGCTATGGGCAAGCATACTGTGCCAGGGACTGAGCGTGTCAGGGGACACGGGTGTGCTGAGACAGGCGAAGGCGCAGGACAGAGCCCGAGCCGTGTCCGTGCCCCACACTCGTGGGTGTTTGCACGGCTCGAGTGTGAGCGCACAACCGCGGCACCACGGGCACGAGCGAGACCCCCGGGGCCCCCTGCACGCCCCTCCACCCCTGGAATGCACCCCCGGGGTGCAGCCCCGTCCAAGGGACACCCCGGCAGCCCGGGAACCGGCGCGGTCCCTCCTCCGCACACCCGAGAGGGGGGTCCCGCCGCCTCCGGCTCCCCCGTCTCCCGTCTCGCTGTTTTCCTTCCCCAGAGCCCGGTTCGGTCCCAGACTCATCCCGAGCCGCCCTATCGAGGGGTCGCCGGCTCGGGACAGCCCCCGGCTCTCCCCGCGAGGATGAAGCACCGATCGGCGCTGGCCGTGCTGCTCTTCCTGGCGCTGCCGCTCGCCCTCGCCCGCCGCGCCCCTGCCGCCCCGCCGGGTCCCGAGCAGGTAATGCCGTCGGGGGGGAGCCACGGGATCTCCGGGTGTCCCCTGGACCCCTTCTCACCCTGTTTACCCGCTTCGCTCCCGCAGGGAATGCCCGTCCCGGAGCCGCTGCCGTGGAGCGCCCGCGGCAGCCCCGGGGCCGCCGCCGCCGCGCTGGAGCTGCTGCGGGAGGAGGGCGCCGGTGAGGGGCTCGGGGGCTCGGGTGGGTGGGTGTCGGTCCTCCCGATCCCCGCTCACCCGCTTCGGTCTCTTGCAGGTCCCCGCGCGGCGCCGCAGAAGAGTAAGTCCCGCCCGGTACCAGCGCCGGTGCCGCCGCCGCTGCCGGTGCCGCTGACGGCCGGTCTCTCCGCAGGAGACATGCACGATTTCTTCGTGGGGCTCATGGGGAAGCGAGCAGCGGAACCCGGGCGAGCGGCGGGGCGGGGGAGCGGCGGACCGGCCCCCCGGTGCTCCCCGGGACCCCCCGCTGCCGGCGAGGCCCCGCTGCGGGCGGCCTGAGCCGCGGAACGAGCCACTCCACGCGCGGAGGGGCCCGGGTGGGGTTGTGCCCGGTGTCCCGGGGATGTTGGGACCGATTGCGGGAGCGTCCCGGGCGCCGGCGCCCACGGAGCCATCGTGGGACCCGCCGGGAGCGCGGCCGTCCCGCCCCACGCGCGCGTGTCCGTGCACTTGTGTACACTTGGACGTGCCCCGCTATACACCCACCCGTGTCTGCGCGGGACACGCGCAAACAGCGTCTCTGTGTCTTGGCTGCGCCTCCGGGACCGCGCACGGGGATGGGTCTGCGGGAAAGAGCCCGCGGGCATGGGGATGCGGGGAGGAGCCCACGGGATCTGCGGGGCCGGGGTTCGTGTGCGCGTGGGCTACAGCGACCTGTCCCTTCCCCACAGCAGCCCCCGTAACTGGACAAGTGTCCACGTCCCTTCCCGTGCCCGTCTCCATGTCCCTTCTTGTGTCCGTGTGTCGCTGCTCGTCCCAGAGTCCGTGACCGTGTCCGTCCGTGTGTCCCCTGTCCGTATCCTTGTCCCTTCCCGTGTCCGTGTTTGCCTCCCTGCCCGTGCCCTATTCCGTGTCCTTTCCCGTGTCCATGTCTCTTCCCGTGTCCATGTGTCCCTTCCCGTGTATGTAGTATTGTGACGGTGTGTCCCGCTTCTTGTCCGTGTGTCCCGCCCCGTGTCCGTGTCCCTGTGTCCCACTCCCTGTTCATGTGTCCTTGTGTCCCGGTCCGTGTTCTTGTCCTTTCCCATGTTTGTGTCCCTGTCCGTGTCCGTGTGTCCCGCCCCGTGTCCGTGTGTGTTATTGTGTCCGTGTGTCTGTGTCCCTGTGGCTCGGCCTGTGTCCGTGCGTCCCTCCGTGTGTCCGTGTCTGTGCATCCTGCCCCGTGTCCGTGTCCGTGTGTCCGCGTGTCCGTGTGTCCGTGTGTCCGTGTCCGTGTCCGTGTGTCCGCGTGTCCGTGTGTCCGTGTGTCCGTGTCCGCGTGTCCGCGCCCGCTCCCCTCCGCGTGTCCGTGTGTCCGTGTCCGTGTGTCCGTGTCCGCGTGTCCGTGTCCGCGCCCGCGCCCCGCCGCGTGTCCTCCCCGCCGCGCGGGGGCGCTGCTGGCGGCGGCTCCGGAAGGCGCCGCGGGCCGGGGCGGGCGCGGGGCGGGTCGGCGCCTTTGTGTGAGCCGGGCCGGGATGGTGCGGGGCGCCGGGCGGGTAAGGAGCGACCCCCGCCCGCGACCCCCGGTCCCCGCAGGGATCCCCCGGCCGCCAGCCCCGCGCCGACCCCCTCCTACCCTCTCCCGGGGCCTCCCGCCGCCTTTCGTGGCTCTCCCGGAGCCTTTCCTGCCCCCATCCCCGGGCCCCTCGGGGTTCCCCGCTGTTCCCCCCCCATCTCCTCCCGTTTCTGCCGGAGCAGCTTCGGGACTCCCCGCCGGTGCCTTCCCGACCCCCCACCCTCTGTCCCGCTCTTTTCCCTTCTCCCCCATCGCCCTCCGCACGAATTGCCCAGGTGCTTTTTGGGCTGGGGAGCGTTTGCCTTCCAGAGCCTTCCCCGCGGCATCTTCATCCTCCTCCTCCTCTCCCTCTCCAGCTGCCGGTGGTGTTTGGTGGTTCCCCCATCCCTCCGCAGCTCTGGCCCTTTGGTTTTTCCTGGAGTGGGGCAGGGGTAGCTCCAGCCCCCTCCAAACTTCCCCTTTTGCTGCCTTCTGAGTTCGTTCCCTGTCTCAGACAGGGAAAGGCAGGGAATTAGGAATAGGGCAATTAAGGATAGAGCTCCCTGGGTAAGTTTGTGAAATCCCAAGAGCTGTTGGGGCTTCCATGAGCAGGACAGTGAACGAGCTGGGAGGACACTGGGGGGAATGGTCGGTGCTGTGGGACAGGTGTGGTGGCAGCCAGGGAATCTGAGAGGTGCCACAGGCTCCATTGGAGCAGAAATCCCAGGGGAATCCATCCCAGGGGAATCCAGGAGGCTGGAATGCAGAAAATCCCACCTGGGAATCCACAAGGCTGGAATGCAGAGAATCCCACCTGGCAACCTGGAGTCTCCTTGTGGGTACAGGTGGAATCTGAAGTGAAGGAATGAAGTGGCTGCAGCTGGAGGAGACCTAGAGGCAAATTCATCTGCTGTGTCCATCCTGAGTGACAGCTCTTTGGAGAGGAGCCTCATCCCCACTTTGGGAAGAGGGGAGATGTCTGAAAAGGCTCTGGTTGGGTCTCAGAGTCAGCAGGATCTCTGTCCCTGCCCCAAGAGCAATGGAACCTTCAGGCTGCTGAGAGTCAGTATTTTTTTTTTTTGTTTTGACTTTGCAGCTTTGCACAACCAGCCAAAAGTTGGTCTGTGAGGTAACAAGACAGGTTTAGTTCATCTCCAGCTGAGCAGCTGCTCTGTGGCTCCTCAAAGGGTTGAGGGTATGACCAGAATGGTGTTTCTTTGGTCATTAAATACCATTATTTTTCATTTCCCCTCTGCAGAGCCCCTTGCCCTGCCAGTTCCTGCTCCCACCACGGATAAAAGCGTGAAGGCCGAGCTGACCAGGAGAAAGGAACTCTTAAGCAGCTGCTAAGATGGGCATGAGGATCAAACTGCACAGCACCAACCACCCCAACAACCTGCTGAAGGAACTCAACAAGTGCCGGCTGTCCGAGACCATGTGCGACGTCACCATCCTGGTGGGCTCCCGCTCCTTTGCTGCACACAAGGCTGTGCTGGCCTGTGCTGCTGGCTACTTCCAGAACCTCTTCCTCAACACGGGGCTGGATGCTGCCAGGACCTACGTGGTGGATTTTATCACGCCAGCCAACTTTGAGAAGATCCTGAGCTTCGTGTACACCTCGGAGCTCTTCACCGACCTCATCAATGTGGGTGTTATCTACGAGGTGGCGGAGAGGCTGGGCATGGAGGATCTGCTGCAGGCTTGTCACTCCACCTTCCCTGACCTGGAGAGCTCGGCCATCACCAAGCAGCCTGCCCTGGCTGTGGGGGAAGGCCGGGCTGGGCCCCTGAGCAGCACCTCCTCGGAGCAGAGCCACTCTTTGGGAGACATGCGGAGCAGCACGGAGCACTTCGGCCCCGAGCGGAGTTACCTCCTGCATGGGGACGTGGCAGGCAGCTACAAAGAGGATGACAGGAATCCTGTGGGTGAGGCCAGCCAGGCTCTTCCCCTGATGCACCCACAGCAGCCTCCTAAGACAGAGCAGGAGTCGGATCCGGGGCAGTTTGCTCCTGTCGTGGGTCTGGGGGTGCAGCAAGGTGGGAATGTGGTGGCACAGACCACTGGCAGCTCATGCCCTCAGTACAAGGCCCAGAGCAATGGTGACTACAGCAAGGGCAGCTTCTTCCCCACTGACCCCTCCCTGGATGTCTCCACGGGGAGCAACTCCTGCCCCAGCAACAGCGACCACTCCAAAGAGCAGGGATTCGAGCAGATGGATGAGCTCCAGCTGGAGGATTTGGGAGAGGCCGAGCTGCATTTTGAGGATGCTGGAGAAGAGCTGGTCCCATCTGAGGAAGTGATTGAGCTGAGTGATGACAGCGAGGAGGAGCTGGCCTTTGAGACAGACAGCCGGGACAGCAAAGCCATGCCCTGCCAGGTGTGCAAGAAAGTGCTGGAGCCCAACATCCAACTGATCCGCCAGCACGCCAGGGACCACGTGGACCTGCTCACGGGGAACTGCAAAGTGTGTGAGACCCACTTCCAGGACCACAACTCCAGGGTCACTCACGTGCTGTCCCACATTGGCATCTTCCTCTTCTCCTGCGACATGTGCGAGACCAAGTTCTTCACGCAGTGGCAGCTGACGCTGCACCGGCGGGACGGGGTCTTCGACAACAACCTCATTGTCCACCCCAGCGACCCCCTGCCGGGGAAAGTGGCCGTGTTTGGGGGAGGGCCCAGCCCTGAGCTGGCCTGTGCTGCCTGTGGGAAGCCTTTGGCCAAAGATTTCCACACGGTGAGGAACCACCTGCTGGAGCACGTGAACCTGAAGAGCCAAACGTGCGGCGTGTGCGACCAGCGGCACCTGAGCCTCTGCAGCCTGCTGTGGCACGCCCTGTCCCATCTGGGCATCTCCGTTTTCTCCTGCTCTGTTTGTGCCAGCAGCTTCGTGGACAGGCAGCTGCTGGAGAAGCACCTGGCCGTGCACCAGCACGTGGAGGAGGCTCTTTTCCAGTGCCACTTCTGCAGCCAGAGCTTCAAGCTGGAAGCCGCCTATCGCTACCACGTCAGCCAGCACAAATGCGGGGGCAACCTGGACATCAGGGCTGGGTTTGGGGAGCGCCTGCAACCACAGGGGCTGCCTAAGAGAAAACTGCCCGAGGAGTTCCTGAGCGAAGAGCTGGCCCTGCAGAACCAACCTGGCAACAGCAAGTACAGCTGCAAGGTGTGTGGCAAGAGGTTTGCCCACACCAGCGAGTTCAACTACCACCGGCGCATCCACACCGGGGAGAAGCCGTACCAGTGCAAGGTGTGCCACAAGTTCTTCCGAGGGCGTTCCACCATCAAGTGTCACCTGAGGACACACTCGGGGGCCCTCATGTATCGTTGCACCGTGTGTGGTCACTACAGCTCCACGCTCAACCTGATGAGCAAGCACATAGGGGTGCACAAGGGCAGCCTCCCGCCGGATTTCACCATCGAGCAGACTTTCATGTACATCATCCATTCCAAAGAGGCTGAGAAAAACACGGATAGCTGATGGGGCAGGGGTGTGGTGTTAATGGAGGAAGCTGTGGAGGGGGAGAAAAAAAGAAAAAAAACGGTGTTGTTTTGTTTTATTTAATGGTCAGGCGTCATGGATGGGATGGAATTCTTATTTTTTTGGTTTTGGTTTGATTTTTTTTTTTTTTTTTTTTTTGGGGCCTTCCTAGGGCTTTTTAGATTGGTGGCGTTGTACAAATTAACAGCACGTGAGGTACATCACTGTTTCAAGGAGTCTGTCATGTTTACTTACCTCTGGTCCTGTTAGAGGCCATTGAGTTATGTGCTTTTAGCATTTCTCACTAGTTTTTGAGCCTAGATTCTATTTTTTTTTTAACCTTTTAGCCCACTTGACCAGGCTAACCCTGAGCTTGTCCACAAACTGATGCTGCTAAGATTTTCACACCTGACCTCAGTGGAGAGGGACAGAGCCAGAGCAGGTGCTGGACTCGAAGGAAAGGAACAAAAGAGAAAGGAAAAAAAAAAAGGAAAAAAGACATTCTGGGTGTTCTGCTGCTACTGCCAGGAGATGGGCAAAGTGTGCTCTGGGATCAACCATTGCTGCATTGCTGGGAAGAGGAGCAGGAAGCACCTGAGTGTGTAAACAAGGAGAAATCCCAGCAGGGAACCAGCAGCAGGGAATTCACAGATTCCCAGGCTGCCATGGCTGGGACTCACTCGTGCCCTGAGAGCTGGAGGAGGAGGAGAAGGAGCCACACAATGTCCCTGCAGAGCCCAGGAGGAGGTGGCTGTGTGTTCTCCCATGACTGCAGAGGGAGGGAAGCAGCTCCCTGCTCCCTGGGAGGGTTTTTGTGGTGGCCACAGGAGTCTCCTGGCTCTGCTCTGCCCCAGCAGATGAGTCAGGATGAAGCTGTTGCCTTAACTCCCTGGAAGGAGGAGGGACCTTTCTCCTGCAAAGGGATCCCCTCCCAGCCCTGCATCACCTCATCCTGGATGTGTTCAGTGGCAAATGTGTGTGGATGATGTGATTTGTTCATGGAATGGGAGCCACAGTGATGGTTTGGCCTCTCAGGCTCTGTGCTGGGGGCTCTCCTGGGTGTGGGGGGCTCTCCTGGCCATGGAGGGGCTTTCCTGGCCATGGGTGGCTTTTCCTCTCTGTGTTTTGGTGGCCCTTGGTGCAGGAGGCTCTTGTGGGCACAGGGGTCTCTCCTGGCCCTGTATCAGCTCCAGCTCATCATGGGGGTCTCTCCTGGCCACCCCTGGGGGTCTCTCCTGGCCACCCTGGCAAGGTCAGCTGGTGCCAACAGTATTAACACTGGGAAGGGCATGGATTAACTTCTCCCCCTGTTATCCAGCTGTGGGGCAGAGGTGGGGGAGGAACAGATGTTTCCAAGCTGGGGCTGCCCTCGGGTAACTCATTCTACCTCACAGACAAGGAAGTGCTGGGGGCTCTCCAGTGCTCCTGGGCTTCTGTCAAGTTTTGCTGTTACAAAATGAAACTAAACTTTAACTAAACTCGTGATTTGCAAACCCTGGAAACTCACCCCACTGAGGGCCACCCAGCAAGGGCCATCCTGCAGTGGGGAGCTGGACTCTGAGAGCTCAGAGCACCCAGGGGTGTCTCTTCTGGCTCTGCTGTGGCCTTGGGCAGGTCACTTCACCTCTTTGCCTCAGTTTCCTCATCTGTAAAATGAGGGTGGTACCTCCTGTGGTACCAAGCTACCTCCAGGAGTGGGGAGGGTGCTGGAGCCTGGCTTTGGAGGAAGGGAGGCACCAGAGCCAAGGGAAGCTCTGGGTTGGAATGGTGACTCCTGAACTCTGGGCTGGAGGTCCTGGGATTGCTGTGTTGAGCTGTGCTGGGTTTTACAAGAGAAAAGGTAATTTTGGGAATGGTGTGGTTGCTCTGGGAAATGTAGGGGCTTTGCTGTGAGCTCCTCTGAGCTGCTCTTTGTGTTCCAGGGTTTTTGTCATGGAATTGTGGGGTGGATCAAGCTGGAAGGGACCTTTGGGGGTCACCCAGTCCCACCCCCTGTTGGTGCAGAGTCCCCTCAAGCACTCAGGGCTGTGCCTGGCTGGTGACAGGCTGGGGACAGGGACAGGGATGGGCACCCCCTGCACTGCTCTGGAGGTGGCTGTGAGGAGTGTGAGGGATGGGCAAGGCTGGGAGAGCCTTGAGACCCTCCTGGAATGTTCCAGAAGCCCTGCTGAGCTTCAGGGAGGGTCTGCAGCCCTGGATCTCACTAAGCTGAAAAGCAAAAACCTTTTGTGCACATAAACCAAAAAGAGAAGCTTTTACACTGAAATACCAATGGGCACAGCCAGCCCTCACTCCTGGCCCTGGAGGGGGGGAAAAGCAGGAGCCCCCTGCTTGCTGCTGGCTCTGATCCAGGGAATTCCTGCTTGTCTGGGTTGAAAAGGATCATTCCCACATGGAGCACCCCAAAATCAGCAGCAGAGGGGATGCAGGGATGGGTGTGGACCTGCTGCTGCTGCTGCTCCCAGAGGGGTCAGAGACCTGAGTGCTCCCCCCAGGAGGGTCCTGGGTGTTCCTGAGCCTTCAGGGCTTGGCAGGGATGTCACCCCTGTCCCTGTCCCAGCCTAACTGGGAGCTCCAGTTCAGTGTTGGGAGAGCCAGAGCAGCTGCTCTGTGCCAGATTTGGTTCCTTCACCACCACCCTGGGCAAACCTGGCTCTCTCCCACCCCCACTGCCCTTGGTGGCTGTGGGGACACCCACCTACCTCCCCTGGGGTGTTTGCAAAGTGCTTTGGGATCCTGGGGTAGGAGAGGGAGTTGCAGAAGGGAAATTCTGGCAGCATCCAGGTCATGGAGCCTCCTGGGGATCCCAGACAGGGAATCCCCTCTGGGAGCCCTAATCCAAGCCCAGGCTCACTCCCATCCCAACACAAAATCCATTTTCCCTGTTCTCAGTGGATCCAGGTCTCTCATCAGAGTAACTGAGCAGAAGAAGAAAGAACAAGAGTTGAACTTGCTGTCTAACCTTTTTTGTTAAGTTAATCGTAGGTACTGACCTCCTGCTATTTAAGTGTTTACTATCTATTTGCTGTAAAGTTTTGTATATTTTGTAAACTTTCCCCCCCTCCCCCAAATGGTAGATGTCTAAAATCGTTGTACATCGGGTTCTTTTCTACTCCATTGTTCAGCACAAAAGTGTGTTTTTTATTTAGAATAATAAAATGGAAAACATTGACCTCTTGTAGCTGCTTCTTGATAAAATATTTTTCATCCAGGAATGCCTGTATAAATATCTTATTTGAGAGGTGGTTTCATCAATCCATAAGAATATCTCAAAGGGTGGGTGCCAAGAGGATGGTGCTAAACTTTTCAGTTTAGACAGGACAAGGAGCAAGGGCTATAAATGAAACCACAAAAATTCCACCTTGACACAAGAATTTCCCATGGAGGTGGCAGAACAAAGTGCCCCAGCCCAAGTCACTGAATGGGTGACAATTTATTTGAGGCCACTCTGGCACTAAGGTCTATGGAAAAAAAAAGTGCAGAGAAATGAAGAGAGTTAAAAATTAAGTTTATTAAGTGAAATATCAAATTTTACATATTTAAGTATCTTGAGTGTATTTTTCCCCTGGTTTCAGGGTTTGGGATCAGGGAATGAAGGTGGTGGGGTCCTGTGGTTGCAGATCTCAGCTTGGGGGTCTCACAGCCCCCCAGGTTCTGCACTCACAGCTGTGAGGAGCAGAAACAACCTGAGCAGGGAATCCTGAGGAAGGGCTGGAGCTTTCCCAGGATTTCTCTTCATTTGGATTGTTCCCTCAGTGCTCATATCCTGGCCTACAGAGAAACCTCCCTGCAGAAGAACCCTGAGGGATTTAGGGTTCTAAATAAACCCTGAGATATTTTGGGTTTTACCCCACCAAGGACCCCTGGAACTGGCAGAGCTTTCCCAGCCAGCCCCACGATAACCCTGTCTCCATCCTGACCCCTGGTCATGGGTTTCTCCTGGACATCCTGCTCCAGCATCCTGTCCCCCAGAACTGCTTATGCTCTGCTTTTTTTTTTTTTTTTTTTCACATATTCCTCGAGCAGCTCAAGGACTTTGGAGGATTTATGGGCTCTGTCACCTTCCCCCAGCGAGGGCTCGACCTCCAGCACGTGACTGAGATCAGGGTTCACACAAGGATGAATTTTCTCCAGATGCTGCAGTTCCTTGCACAGCACAAACCCAGCCCTTGCTCCAGCTCCAAGGTTTTCTGCACGTGCTCCCACAGGGACTTTGGTGGAAGGGGAAGGGTTGTTGGAGCCTGATGGAGTTGGGAAATGCACCCAGTGGCCATAAAAACCTGCTGGGGGATGCTGCAGAGCAGACTGCAGTTAAGGAGATGGGGGACCCAAAGTTGGTTTGGAGCAGCCCTTCCCAGTCAAACCCAGTTTAGCCATCACTGGTTTACCACTGGGTTTGCAAAACTGCTTTGAAGGAGTGGCTGATCTCAAATCTAAGTTGTTCCTCCTCTCAGGTCTGTGCCCTGCTCAGCCCCTTCAGCTGCTTCACCTTCATCTCTCAAAAATCAGGCTCTGGACAGTGCTGGTGTGGTGAGGGGGGGTTTGTGCTCCAAAGGGGTGATTCCTTCTCTCCCTCTCAGGGTGGCACTCAGCAGGCAGTGCCATGCCCAGGGCTGGGGCTCAGGGACAGTTTGGGGGTGCAGGAACGCCCGTGATGGGGCAGATTATGGACTCCAACCCCACAGCTTGGGGCAGGATGGGTTCTGATCTCAGGGTGACTTGTATCAGACACTGAGTGGGGTAACAGACTTTATTATTGCAAGGGTTTCACTTGTCAAACAGGGAATATAATTTTGTCTTATCCTTTCTTTGGGTTGGACACAGCAACACTCCAGAGGCAAGATGTCCATAGCTCCCTGCTCTCCTCAAACCTGGCAGCTCATCCTGCCACTGCCCAAGAAGGGCTGTGCCCAAGCAAACTGTGTCCTCAGCAACAGGAAAATCCATCCTGCTATCCCCAGGGAGCCCCAGGATGGAGATTGGGAGAGTCCAACCCCTTTAATTAGGAGGGCTGTTCTCCTTTGCAATGACTATGGAGTGCTGCGTGCTGGAGGAGGAGTTGCCAGCTCCCTTCTGGCCACCGTGATCCTTGGGGATGTACTTGACCACGGCAGAGATGAGTTTGCTGCGGAAGTTCTTGCTGAGGAAATTGTAGAGGATGGGGTTGACGACGCAGTGGAGCAGCGTGAAGCAGTCTATGATGTCGTAGAAGAAATAGAGGAAATGGGCGAAGGTGCAGTGCAGGACGAGGTGGTTGCCCTCGAGGGTGAGCAGAGTCAGCACGACGTGGAAGGGCAGCCAGCTGAGCAGGAAGACGCCGATGTAGGCGTAGATGAGCAGGCAGTGCTTGCGGCTCTCGGGCTTGGAGCGGCGCAGGAAACGCGCAGTCAGCGCGTTGGACACCGCGATGATGGGGAACGGCACCAGGAAACCGATGGTGGTGGTGGCCAGGCTGACCGCCAGCGCCCACTCGTCGTAGGTCTCAAAAGGAGCCAAAAAGATGCAAATGGGCTCCCCGGTGTTGACCAGCTGCATGTGAGCCACCTCCAGCACGGGGATGGAGGCGGCCAGGAGCCAGCTGGCGGCGCAGACCCCGCGGCGAGCGCGGTGCTGGTGCCGCTGCCAGAAGAGGGAGGAGGTGGTCAGCGTCACGTAGCGATCCACGCTCAGGCAGGTGAGGAAGAAGATGCTGGCGTACATGTTGGCGAAGTAGAAGTAGTGGGTGAAGCGGCAGAGGAAGCTGCCCCAGAGCCAGGTGTAATCCAGCATCACCTCCAGCATCCAGATGGGCAGCGAGAGCAGCACCCCCAGGTCGGCGATGGCCATGTTGATGATGTACAGGTTGACCAGGCTCTTGTTGCCCCGTGTCTGCCAGTTGACCCAGATGACGAGGAGGTTCTCCACCAAGCCCACCACGAAGATGACGAGGTAGAGGATGAAGAGAATCACCCGCTTGACGTTCTCGTCCAGGCTGAACTCGCAGTAGGTGTAGGTGTGGTTCAGGAGGTAGAACAGCTCGGACAGGTTGTGGTAGTCCCCATACTCGCTCGGGACAGTGTGTGTCTCCGTGGGGACAGTGGTCACGTCGGCCATCCTGGTGGCTGCAGGGAAAGGGAGAGCACTGTGCTGGGCAGCCTGGAACACAGAGCCCTTGCGTGGGGCTCCAAAAGATCCTTCTGGGGGCTTCTAACCACATTTACTCCCATGGTGACTCCCTACATCAACCCTCAAAAGATTCTGTGTCCACCCGGGTGATCCCCTCACAACCCAGGATAAATGCCAGCCACAAACAGCAGTCACCCCACGTGGTGGCTGTTCCCTGTTCCAGAGCCTGGGACACAGACAGGTGCTGGTGACTCTGTCCCAGAGACAGCTCCAGCAGGAAAGCCACTGCTCCCACACGAGCCCTCTGGGCATGGTCACTTGCCAGCCACCCTCATTCTGCCAGAAGCCATCAGAACGTCCAAGTAGGTGACAAAATTTTAATTTTCGGGGAAATGCAGTTGACCTGAACATCCTCTTATTGCCCCGAGTGAGAGCTCCCATCCCAGCACAGCTGCATCTGCACAGCAAAGACGCTGCAGAGCCCGTCCAGCCTCGTGCCTCTGGAAATATTCCCTCGGGAATGCTGTGCCCTTCCAGTGGGGTCTTCCTGCTTCTCTTGGAGCCTGGCAAACCAGGACCAAGCCACAATGGGGTGTCCCCCCTGAGAGCATCATCCCTGAGCCACCCACCCACTCAGGCTGACACCCACCAGCCCCAAAAACCGGGAGAGGCTGGAGCTGCCACCCCCAGGGCTCCTGAACATCCCGTCCTCTCTGGGCTGCAGGTCCTGAGAGATCGCTGGGACTGAGGAGAAACAGATGGGAGAGGGGACAGATGGACGGGAGAAGGGACAGATGGACAGGAGAAGGGACAGAGAGATGGGAGAGGGGACAGATGGATGGTAAAGGGGATAGGTGGACAGGAGAAGGGACAGACGGCCAGGACCAGGGACAGACAAACGGGAGAAGGGACAGACGGATGGGAGAGGGGACAGATGAATGCTATAGGGGACAGACGGACAGGAGAAGGGACACGAGGGAGGAGGGACAACGCTGGCTCACCGGCGGCTGAGCGAGGGCTGCGCTGGGGCTGGTCGGGAGCGGGGGGATCCTCTCGGCTCCGCAGCTCTTGCGCTCTGGGCACGGAGCTCGGGTGGGCTTGGTGGCCTCTTGCTGGGCAGGAAATGACCGTCGTGGTGCAACATCCTGAGACAGCCCAGCGCGGGTGACATTTCACTGCATTTCCAGCCCTGGGACGCGGCTCCCGTTTGATTTTGCCGCGGGGAGGGGACGGGCAGGTGTCGGTGTGGAAGCCGCAGGTGCCTGAGGATGAACAGGGGTCCCCTGAATGTCCCCTCCACTGTCACCCCACCGGGTGGGTGGATCTTGCCTGGATCCTTCTGTGGAGGAAATAACATCCCAGGTCCTGCCCCAGCGCTGGGAATCCTGAGGGGCTGGGCTGGGTTATAACAAAGGTGCCAAAGCTGTCCCTGATGCCACCCCGATATCAGGGTGAGCTCAGGGTATTTTTCAGGGGGAAAGGGCTGAAAGCTGAACTCTCTGCCCGGGCAGCGCTCCCGCAGCAGCCGACGGCAGATGGATGTGGCCAGAGAAGCACCTCTGGCCGGGCAGCAATTAATCACAGAGCCGTGATTGCCCCGCGGTCTGGCAGGGGAAGCGAGGGGGCTCAAGCCTTGCCCCGGCGCTGGGGAGGGGGCTGATAGGCAGAAAATTTTGCATGGGGCTGCAAGTCCTGCGAAACAATTGCAGGAAATCTCCTTTTTTGTAGTGCAGCCAAGACTGCGGGATCAACAATTGGCTCGGAAGGAAGGCACGGGGAGCAGGGAAGCACGAGGGCGCTGATAAGTCGGGACTCACAACAACAAGCCCAGCGCTGGTGACCTCGTGTGCAGGTACCAACCCTGGCAGGACCGGCTTCCAAACAGGAACCCGGCAGCTTCGTGCTGGCCCCGGGCACATTTTGGCTCGGCTTGGGCCGTGGGGGTGGAGAGGGGTCGTTCTGCCACCGAGGGGCTGCGGGGTTTTGTCCTACTCAAGGGGGAAGCAATGTTCTGCTTGTTCTATTTAATTTCCACAGCGAACTCTGGGGCTGAGGGGTTTTGTCCTACCCAAGGGGGAAGCAATGCTCTGCTTGTTCTATTTAATTTCCACAGCGAACTCTGGGGCTGAGGGGTTTTGTCCTACCCAAGGGGGAAGCAATGCTCTGCTTGTTCTATTTAATTTCCACAGCGAACTCTGGGGCTGAGCAGGATCTGGGAGATGTCAAGGATTGTGCAGGGGCTGCTGATCCTGCTGAGGTTTGAGAGCCGGTTGTATTTCCAAGCCGGCTGAACCTCGAGTTTGAGACAGACTCATCCTCTTCTGCCCGTGCCTGCCGCAATGCCTGGGGCTCCCCAAGGCTCTCAGCACCCCAAATGTGTGCCCAGGAGTCCCCAGCCTCCCTGAGGGTCTGGAGAGGTGGGCTGCAGGCAGAAGCAGCGCCATGGATCTGACATTCTCCCATTCCTTCCCTCCCCTGGCAGCCGTCGCCGGCCCGCGATGCTGCCCGAGGGATGTGGCCACAGGTGTGCCAGGTGTGCCAGGGCAGGTACGGTCAAAGCAGCAGCTCCTGGGGGGCTTGGTACGCCTCATCCCGGCCCCTGGGCACACGCGGGACAAAACGCGGTGTGTGGAGGCTGCCTGTGCTTTGTAAGCCAAAGAAAACATTTCGGAGAAGCTTCCTTGGGAAGGAAGCAGCTTCCTTGGCTGGGGAAGCAGCTCGGCGAGCTGAACGCAGCTTGTGCAAGGTCCCGGGTCCTCCTCATCCCTCTCCCCCTCCCCATCGCATCTCGGGGGTCTCGGTCCAGGGTGGGCTCGGCCTCTGCCAGAGCTGGGCTGCGCTGGCGCTGCTCTGGTCCCGCAGGCAAGAGCACAATCTCAGAATCCTGCCCCTCAGCTACTGATCTCTAATCAGTTCTTAATTAGCTCGATGAGTGACGCAGGGATCACCGCCCACATGCCAAGGGGATGAATAAACGCCGCGCGGCTTTTCCCAGCCCGTCCCTGCCAGCCGAGCCGGGATATCCCGGGATACCCGTCTGCTCTGGGCACAGGCAGCACTCGGGATCCTGCCCCGGGTCACCAGCACCAAGTGGCCATCGGACACCTCCAAGGCCCAGCATTGCTTTTATTGAGCACAATCTCAAGAGCCTGAGACACCCCATGGTCAGGGGATCCCGCTGGCCGGGATAGGCAGGAAGAGGCCGATGATGGTGTCAGAGAGCCAGGCCGGGCAGTAGCTGAGGGGCACGAAGATGAGCCGGGCATCCCAGCCCGCGGCGTAGCGGCTGCGGGGGCAGCGGGACAGCAGCGCGTGTGTCATGGCATCGGTGACATGCGACAGGCGGGAGCTGCTCAGGCGCTGCAGCAGGGTGGTGGTCTTGGCATCTGGGTGGGCAGAAGGGGTTCAGCCCGATGGAGGTGGGGTCACCAGGGGTGATGGTGCGGTGTGGGGATGGACTCACATTTGTCCACGTAGTGGCGGCCGTAGGCTGCCTGGGCTTCTGCCGGGAGCCGCTCCCAGAGGCCAACGAAGCCCTTCACCAGCGGTGCGGGATCGATAATTCCCGTCTGGAAGCCTCCAGGTTCGATGATGGAGACCCGCACCCCGAAGGGACGCAGCTCCCGCCTGCTCGAGGGGGGCACAGACCGAGGGGGGAGTGAGGGGAAGCTCCTGACACCCCACCCCGTCCCGTCATGGGCACAGAGGAGCCTTGTCCTTGCTCCAGGGACCCTCTTTGATGCCGAGACATCCCCGGACCGCAGCACCAGGGATCCCCGAGGGGTCCCGGGATCCTGGAATCCCCCTGAACCTCAATGCCTCGGGACCACCCTAAACCCCGGAGCATTCCCGGGGCCTCCCCTAGTCTCAGTGCCCCGGAACTCCCCCGGACTCCAGAACCCCTCACTCTGAGACACCCCGGCACTTCCCGGACATCCCCCACCCCACGATCCCTCTACTGCTTTGCTCCAGATCTCCTTGAAACCCTTGCCCTGGTTGCTCCAGCCCTGCCCACGCTCCCAGCCCGCTTGTGGTCAGCGTTTCACAAGCTCTCTGGGACAAATGCAACCGGGAGCCGCATAAAACCCTGCGTGAGGACAACGAGGGGATGCCGGGGCTGCTGAACGAGCACGGGGTGGTACCTGAGGCTGTCAGAGAAAGCTTCCACGCCGAACTTGGAGATGCAGTAGCCGCCTCCGAAGCAGGACACGCGGCCCATCACGCTGGCCACATTGACCACGCGGCCCCGCGCTCGCCGCAGCAGCGGCAGCAGGCTCAGCGTCACCTCCACCAGCCCCACCAGGTTGACGTTCAGCACCTTGACAAAGTCCTCCTTGCTCAGCCACTCGTTCGGGGCAGTGGGGATGGATATCCCCGCGTTGTTCACCAGCCCCCAGAGCCCTGGAAAAGAGATGGGAAGAGCTGGGGCTGCTCCCCCAGCCCACAGCCCTGTGCCAGCCTCACCTCTGCTGGCACAAATGGGCAAGGTGAAAGAAGGGATGATGGGGTGACAAGAGGGTGACAAGAGGGGTGTCAAGCCCGTTGTACCTTGATCACCCACACGCTGGCGGACCCAGGCGGTGACATCGGCGATGCTCTTGCTGGAGGTGACGTCCAGCAGGACGGTCTGCAGGCGGTCGGAGGTGGCCGCCCGCAGCTGCGCGGCGCCGGCCTCGGTCAGGCAGGCGGCCAGCACCCGCATCCCGCGCGCGTCCAGCTGCCGCGCCAGCAGCGACCCGAAGCCGCTGTCGCATCCTGTGATCAGCACGTGCTTCTCCGAGAGCCGCGGCACCGTCTGCCGCTCCCGGTGCCAGCGCCGCAGCAGGAACAGCCCCAGCAGCGAAGCCACCACGTACAGCCACATCCTCGGCAGCGGCGCCGCTCGGGGACAGCCCGTGACAGCCGCGCTCGGGTTTCATTTATAGAGCCACTGCAGCACCCGGGGGCGGATTTTGTCCTCCTGGTTTGTAATTTTTGTAATTCTCAGCGTTGGCTTGCACCACTCTCTGTGCCTGGGGTTTTGCTGTGCCCGTAGCAGGTGGATCCCAATGCCCCACGGAGCTGGATTTGGTGGGAATCTCCAGACACTATGAACAGCACCAGCTCTGCACCTTTGCTTGACCCAGCATTGGTGTGGGACAGTGTCCCCAAATTAGGTGATGGAGCAGGACAGCCCCCCCCCCAACCAGCTCTGTGGGAGGACGAGGAGAAGGAGGAAGCAGAGGAGGAGGATTCTATGAGAGGCTGCTCTGTTATTTACCTAGAGGGAAATCTGTTCAGGTTGGAACAGGTCTGAGTTTTACTTGCGAGTGTCAATACCTGGAGTACCAGTCTGGGCAAGTCCCCTGGCAATTGGTGAGGAGCTGGATCCTGAATGCAGCAGGTGCACAGGGAAAGAGCCAGATCCTCCAGGCACAGCCTGAGAGACACCACACTCTGACAGGAGGGGACAGGGCATCTTTATTCAGGACAAACCCATCCGTGACTAGGGGACAGAGGGTCAGAGGTACATAGTTACAAATTCAAGGACCTCGGTGTGGCCTTGGCAGCAACCTATTCTAGATCCTACTATGCATCACTGGATCCCACTCTGGTCCTGGCTGCCTGCTGCATCCCCATTTTAGGCTTTCCCAACAGATTTGGGGTAGAACAAGGCAAACAGGGCATCGCTGAGGGCTGAGGGCAGGTAGCTGATGGGGAGGTAGAGCAGCTTGGCGTCCCAGCCAGCAGAGTAGCGGCTGCGGGGGTGGAGACTGGTCAGGGCGTGTTCCATGCAGTTGGTGACCAGCGACAGGTTGGAGTTGTAGGTGTTCTGCAGTATCTTGAGCATTTTCACAACTATAGAGGCAGAAAACGCCACTGAGACCCTGGAGCTGAGCAGAGCCAAGTGGCTCCATGGGGTGTTGGGGCAGGGAGACCCCCATGGGACCCTCGTGGTCCTGGGGATGTGCCTTGTGTCAGGAGAGAAAGAGGATCACAGCCTTTGTGGGGGTACTTACACTGCTTCAGGTAACTCTCCCCATAAGCCGTTCTGATTTCCTCTGGAAGCTTCTGCCAGCTGGTATAAAAATTCTTCTCCAGGTTGTCAACGTTGGTGATCATTGTTTTGAAGTAGCCCGGCTCTATCACACTGACCTTCACCCCGAAGTTGCGCATCTCAAGCCTGGAAGGGATTGAGCCCGTGGGAAATGGGAGCAGCACCAGAACGTGTCTGTGCCCACATCTCCCATGGGATGCAGCCTCGTGCCAGAGGTGTGGAGCCAAACCTGACCACACCAGTGGACCCTGTGCCAGCTCGGCACATGGCTGAGATAGTGTGTGAGTAAATATTTGCCGTATCTGGATGGGCTGGGAACAAAACAAATCTCGAGTCAGCGGGGTCATGTCCTGCAGGATTTTAGACAGGGGCAATGTCTGCCGGGGAGGTTCCATGAACAGTTCCAGTACAGGAACAATTCATACATCAGCAGCAGATAGGAGTTCAACCTATGTTCATTGTACAAGGATGGGAGTTGATCGCTGAGCCAGACAAAGTCCAAAAAAATAAATTGGAAAACCAGGATGGAGTCTGTTGGGTCAGACTTACCTGAGGCTATCAGAGAAAGCTTCCACACCGTACTTGGAGGGGCAGTAGCCACCACCAAAGAAGGACACGCGGCCCATCACGCTGGCCACATTGACCACGCGGCCCCGCGCCCGCCGCAGCAGCGGCAGCAGGCTCAGCGTCACCTCCACCAGCCCCACCAGGTTGACGTTCAGCACCTTGACAAAGTCCTCCTTGCTCAGCCACTCGTTTGGGCCGGTGGGGATGGCAATCCCCGCGTTGTTCACCAGCCCCCAGAGCCCTGGAAAAGAGATGGGAAGAGCTGGGGCTGCTCCCCAGCCCACAGCCCTGTGCCAGCCTCACCTCTGCTGGCACAAATGGGCAAGGTGAAAGAAGGGATGATGGGGTGACAAGAGGGTGACAAGAGGGGTGTCAAGCCCGTTGTACCTTGATCACCCACACGCTGGCGGACCCAGGCGGTGACATCGGCGATGCTCTTGCTGGAGGTGACGTCCAGCAGGACGGTCTGCAGGCGGTCGGAGGTGGCCGCCCGCAGCTGCGCGGCGCCGGCCTCGGTCAGGCAGGCGGCCAGCACCCGCATCCCGCGCGCGTCCAGCTGCCGCGCCAGCAGCGACCCGAAGCCGCTGTCGCATCCTGTGATCAGCACGTGCTTCTCCGAGAGCCGCGGCACCGTCTGCCGCTCCCGGTGCCAGCGCCGCAGCAGGAACAGCCCCAGCAGCGAAGCCACCACGTACAGCCACATCCTCGGCAGCGGTGCCGGCGCTGGGATGGGGACTGGGAAGTGACCCGGGAGCGGCTTGTCCGTATCTTGTCCTTACCCGCTTGTTAATAATTAATTAGCGGACTCCGGGGCAACGATCGCGGGGATGCCGCTGGGCCTCCCGGTACTACCGGGATGCGGAATCGGCTCCGCCCCGTCTTCCTACGGGCTCGTCCCGCTGCTGCCGCCTGGAGCCCGCCGGGCTGCGGCCGCTGCCCGGGATGTGTCCCGGGGCTATGCTCCCGCCGCTCTTGCGGGGAACCGTTAACGGGAGCGGGGCAGCGCCCGGGGGTTCCCGCATCGCTGCGCTGCTCTCCTGAGAAGCCCCCGGACCCCGGAGCATCCCCGCGCACCCCTTCCCCAGAATCACTTCGGATCATGGGATCCTCCCAGATCCTGGGGCCATCCTCATACCTGGGACCCCTCTCGGACCTCAGCACCCCAGGGTCTACCGGACCCCGGGACAACCCAGGATCGCAGGTCCAGGGACCCACCCGGATTTCGGGATCCGGACACCCCGGCACGTCGGCGCTGCCGGACCCACCCGTCCCGGGACATTGCAGGACCCCGAAATTCCCCCTAACCTCAGCGCCCCGGCTCCCACCTGCCTCAGGACCCCCTCGGATCCCGGGACACCCGCGGACCTCAGCACCCCGCGACCCTCCCGGATCCCGGGACCCCTCGGACCTCAGCGCTCCAGGACCATCCCCAGACCCCACGACCCCAGACCCCAGGACCCCGCGGACTCCGTGGCATCCCCTTCCCTCCATCCCGGAACCGCTCCGGTGCTTTGCTCTCCTCTCGCTCCCTCCGAGCCGCGCACTCCCCGTCCCCGGGACCCCCAGCACGGCGGCCCGGGACTGGACTACAACTCCCGGCAGCCCCCGGGCCCGGCGCCGCCGCTTCCGGTCGCTCCGCTCCCGCCGCCCCGCTCCCGCCGCTCCGCTCCCGCCATGGCGCAGTTCGAGCCGGCGGCGCTGCCCGAGCTGCTCCCCATCTTCTACCGGCGGCTCTTCCCGCACGGCCCCTACGGCCGCTGGCTCAGCTACGGCGGCGGTGAGCGGGGAGGGACGGGGAGAACCGGTACTGGTAGGGGGGGCACCGTGGGGGATGCGGCGATGCCGGGCGGGAGATTCGATAACGGGGCGGGGGCTCCGCCAAGGACCGGGATACCGGGCGGGGGTCATCGATACCGGGCGAGGGGCATCGATACCGGGCGGGGGGCGTCGATACCGGGCGGGGTGCATCGATACCGGGCGGGGGGTGTCGATATGAGGCGGAGAACACCGTTAGGGATGCGGTACCGGGCAGGAACATCGATACCGGACAGAGGGCACCGATATCGGACGGGGGATATCGATACCGGGCGAGGGGCATCGATATCAGACGGGAGGTATCAATACCGGGCGAGGGACACTGATACCGGAGAGGGGGCACTGATACCGGATCGGGGGCACCGATACCGAGTGGGGGGCACTGATACCGGACAGGGGGCACCGATACCGGGCGGAGGGCACCGATACCGGGCGGGGTCACTGATAGCGGACAGGGGGCACCGATACCGGGCGGAGGGCACCGATACCGGACAGGGGGCACTGATACCGGATCGGGGGCACCGATACCGAGTGGGGGGCACTGATACCGGACAGGGGGCACCGATACCGGGCGGAGGGCACCGATACCGGGCGGGGGGCACTGATAGCGGACAGGGGGCATCGATACCGGCGGAAACACGGCAATTCCGGTCCCTGAGCACGCTGGGGTGCCGGGGCAGGCGGTGGGTGGATGCTCTGACCGGGACACCGGGAGGAGCAGGGAAGGGGGGTCTGGGGGTGACTGAAATGGGGGGGATTTAAGGCTTCCCCCCGAGCCCCGCACACTCCGCGACCCTCCCGCCTCCCTGCAGTGAAGAACTACTTCCAGCTGCGGGAATTCTCCTTCACCCTGCGGGACGATGTGTACCTGCGCTTCCAGTCCTTCAACAGCCCGCAGGAGCTGGAGCGGGAGCTGCAGAAGATCAACCCCTACAAGATCGACATCGGGGCCGTCTATTCCCACCGGGTGAGTCCCGAGCACCGTGTCCGGGGCTCGGCAGGGGTCCCTGGCCGTGCTGAGCCCATCCCATCCCTCCTGCAGCCCAACCAGCACAACACGGTGCACCAGGGCGCCTTCCAGCCGCAGGAGAAGGAGCTGGTCTTTGACATCGACATGACGGATTACGATGATGTCCGGACGTGCTGCAGGTTCCCAGGGGGACTCTGGGCTGGGAGGGGTGTTCAGGGATGTGGGGTGTCCACCTGACCCCCCTCACTCTGCCCCCAGCTCGGCTGATATCTGCTCCAAGTGCTGGACGCTGATGACCATTGCTGTCCGCATCATTGACCGGGCGCTCGTGGGTGAGGGGCTTGGGGACACACGAGGGTCATGAGTGGCACATCCAGACCATCCTTGGTCCCACAGCCATGCCCAGACCCCAAAGAGGGGCTGGGTCAGTGCTCTCACTGAGCTGGGGGACATGGTGGTGCCCGGCAGGTTTGTGGCACCATTAGCTTTGGGTGGTGACCATAGCTCATCCCAGTGTGGCACCAAAACCATCTGTGCCCCTCAAACCTCATCTGTGCACCCCAAACCCATGTGTGCCCCCAAAACCCATCTGTGCCTCTAAACCCTTCTATGCCCCCCAAACCCATCTGTGCCCCCAAACCCATCTGTGCCCCCCAAATCCCATCTGTGAACCCAAACCCATCTGTGCACCCCAAACCCATCTGTGTCCCCCCAAACCCCATCTGTGCCCCCCCAAAATTCCATCAGTGCCCCCCCAAACCCATATGTGCCTTTAAACCCATCTGTGCTCCCTGCAGAGGATCTGTACACCCCAAACCCATCTGTGCACCCCAAACCCATGTGTGCTCCCCAACCCATCTGTGCCACTCCAAATCCCATCTGTCCCTCTAAACCCATTTTTACCCCCAAACCCATCTGTACCCCCAAAGCCATCTGTACCCCCAAAGCCATCTGTACCCCCCCAACCCAATCTGTGCCTCTAAACCCATCTGTGCCCCCCCAAACCCCATCTGTGCCCCCCCAAATCCCATCAGTGACCCCCCATATCCCATCTGTGCGCCCCAAACCCATCTGTGAACCCAAACCCATCTGTGCCCCATAAACCCTATCTGTGCCATTCCAAACCCCATCAGTCCCCCCCAATCCATCTGTACCCCCCAAATCCCATCTATGCCACTCAAACCCCATCTGTGCCCCCCAAACCCATCTGTACCCCCCAAACCCCATCTGTGCCCTCCAAACCCCATCTGTGCCCCCCCAAACCCCATCTGTGCCCCCCCAAATTCTATCAGTGCGCCCCCAAACCCATCTGTACACCCAAACCCATCTGTGTCACTCCAAACCCCATCAGTTTTCCCCCAAATCCCATCAATGCCTCCAAACCCATCTGTGCCCTCCAAACCCATCTGTACCCCAAATCCCATCTGTACCCCCCAAACCCCATCTGTACCCCAAACCCCATCTGTGCCGCCAAACCCATCAGTGCCTCCCCAAATCCCATCTGTGCCTCTAAACCCATCTGTGGCCCCCTAAATCCCATCTGTGCCCCCAAACCCCATCAGTGCCTCCCCAAATCCCATCTGTGCCCTCCAAACCCCATCTATACCCCAAACCCATCTGTACCCCCCAAACCCCATCTGTACCCCAAATCCCATCTGTGCCCTCCAAACCCATCTGTCCCCCCCAATCCCATCTGTGCTCCCCAACCCCATCTCTGCCCCGCATCAGTGCCTCCCCAAACCCCATCAGTGCCCCCCAAACCCCATCTGTGCCCCCCCAAATCCCATCAGTGCCTCCAAACCCATCTGTGCCCTCCAAACCTATCTGTACCCCCCAAACCCCATCTGTACCCCAAATCCCATCTGTACCCCCCAAACCCCATCTGTGCCATTCCAAACCCCATCAGTGCCCCCCCAAATCCCCTCTGTGCCCCCCCAAATCCCCTCTGTGTCCCCCCAGAGGACCTGGGCGTGCGGCACCGCCTGTGGGTGTACTCTGGCCGGCGGGGTGTGCACTGCTGGGTGTGCGACGATGCCGTCAGGAAATGGTCACCAGCACTGCGGGCGGCGGCTGTGGAGTACCTGAGCCTGGTCAAGGTGGGTGCCAGGAGACCCCTGCCCACCCCTGAGCCTGGTCAAGGTGGGTGCCAGGAGACCCCTGCCCACCCCTGAGCCTGGGAAAAGGGGGTACCAGGAGACCCCTGCCCACCCCTGAGCCTGGGAAAAGGGGGTTTGTGAGGCTTTAGGTACCCCCTGAGCCTGGTGAAGGTGGGTTTAGGGGGCTTTGGGTACACCCTGAGTGTGGAGAAGGTGGATTTAGGGGCTCTGGGCATCCCCTAACCCTGGTGAAGATGGGTTTAGGGGGGTCTGGATACTCTGTGACCCTGGAGCAAATGGATTTATGGGGTTTTGGGACATCCTGACCCTGAAAAAAGTGGGTTAAGCAGAACTGGGCATCCCCTGACCCTGGTGAAGTGGGTTTTGGGCACCCCCTGACCCTGAAGCAGATGGATTTAGGGGGTCTGGGCACCCCCTAACCTGTGGGAGGTGGGTTTAAGGGGGTTTGGGCACCCCCTGACCCTGTAGCAGATGGATTTAGGGGTCCAGGCACGCTGTGCCCCCTCCCCAAACTGACCCCACTGTCCCCCAGGGCGGTGCTGACACTGTGAAGAAGGTGACACTGACCCACCCCGTGCACCCGTTCATCAGGTGGGTGAGGACCCTCCTGCCCCTCCCCTTGGGCATGGGGGGCACTGAGCCCCCTTGGTGGGCACTGAGCCCCCATTGCTGCCCCCGTGGGTGGGCACTGACCCCCTTGGGTGGGCACTGAGCCCCTTGGGTGGGCACTGAGCCCCTATTGCTGCCCCCATGGGTGGGCACTAAGCCCCCCTGGGTGGGTTCTGAGCCCCTTGGGTGGGCACTGAGCCCCCCTTGCTGCCCCCCTGGGTGGGTTCTGAGCCCCTTGGGTGGGCACTGAGCCCCCAGTGCTACCCCCTGGGTGGGCTCTGTGCCCCCTGGGTGGGTTCTGAGCCCCCCTGGGTGGGTTCTTTGCCCTCTGGGTGGGCACTGAACCCCTTGGGTGGGCTCTGTGCCCCCCTGGTGCCCCCCTGGGTGGGTCCTGTGCCCCCCTGGGTGGGTCCTGAGCCCCCCTGGTGCCCCTGTGGGTGGGCACTGAGCCCTCTGGGCAGGTCCTGAGCCCCCCTGGGTGGGCTCTGAGCCCCTCTGGTGCCCCTCTGGGTGGTTTCTGTGCCCCCCTGGGTGGTCTCTGTACCCCTGGGTGGTCTCTGTGCCCCCTGGGTGAGCTCTGTGCCCCCCTGGTGCCCCTCTGGGTGGTTTCTGTGCCCCCCTGGGTGGGCTCTGTGCCCCCTGGGTGGGCTCTGTGCCCCCCTGGTGCCCCCCTGGGTGGGTTCTAAGCCCCCCTGGGTGGTCTCTGAGCCCCCCTTTGCCCCCCAGGCGCTCCCTGGCCGTGGTGCAGGAATACTTTGAGGAATTTGCCCTGCGGGATCAGGACATCCTGGGCAGCCCCGAGAAATGGGAGAAGGTGCTGGCGCTGGTCCCCGAGGATATCCTGCCCTCCTCCGTGGCGTGCAAGGGGTTAAAATTAAATGTGGGGGTGGGGTTAAAATATGGGGTGAAAATATGGGGTGAAAATGTGGGGTTAAAATGAAATTATGGGGTGAAAATATGGGGTTAAAATATGGGGTTAAAGTTAAAATATGGTGCCCTGGAAGGGTAAATGGGGTTCTAGAAAGGGTAAGTGGGGTCCTGGCAGGGTAAATGGGATCCTGGCAGTGTCAGTGGGTCCTGTCGAGGTCAGTGGGTCCTGGCAGGGTAAATGGGATCCTGGCAGGGTCAGTGGGTCCTGGCAGGGTCAGTGGGATCCTAGAAGGCTCAGTGTGTCCTGGCAGAGTCAGTAGGTCCTGGCAGGGTCAGCAGTGTCAGTGGGTCCTGTCAGGGTAAATGGGATCCTGGCATTGCAAATGGCATCCTAGAAGGCTCAGTGGGTACTGGCAGTGTCAGTGGGTCCTGGCAGGGTAAATGGGATCCTGGCAGGGTCAGTGAGTCCTGGCAGGGTCAGTGGGTCCTGGCAGGGTAAATGGGATCCTGGCAGGGTGAGCAGTGCCCTGTCTGTCAGTGGGTCCTGGCAGTGTCAGTGGGTCCTGGCAGGGTAAATGGGAACCTGGCAGGGTCAGTGGGTCCTACCAGGGTAAATGGGATCCTAGAAGACTCAGTGGGTCCTGGCAGGGTGAGCAGTGCCCTGGCAGCGTCAGTGGGTCCTGGCAGGGTAAATGGGATCCTAGAAGACTCAGTGGGTCCTGGCAGGGTGAGCAGTGCCCTGGCAGTGTCAGTGGGTCCTGGCAGGGTCAGCAGTGCCCTGTCAGTGTCAGTGGGTCCTGGCAGGGTAAATGGGGTCCTGGCAGGGTCAGCAGTGTCAGTGGGTCCTGGCAGGGTAAATGGGATCCTGGCAGGGTCAGCAGTGCCCTGTCTGTGTCATTGGGTCCTAGCAGGGTAAATGGGATCCTAGAAGGCTCAGTAGGTCCTGGCAGGGTAAATGGGATCCTGGCAGGGTCAGCAGTGCCCTGTCAGTGTCAGCGGGTCCTGGCAGGGTAAATGGGGTCCTGGCAGGGTCAGTGGGTCCTGGCATGGTAAATGGGGTCCTGGCAGGGTCAGCAGTGTCAGTGGGTCCTGGCAGGGTAAATGGGATCGTGGCAGGTCCTGGCAGGGTCAGCAGTGCCCCCTCACCCCGCACGGCCCTTGACGCGGCGCACAGCAGCGGGCGGCGCTGCGGGCCGAGTTCCCGCGCAGGAAGGATTCTGTGCAGCGCTGGGAGCTGCTGCGCGCGCGGCTGGAGCGGGAGCGGGAGCGGGAGCGCGCGCGGGGCCGCGCCCCCGGGGCCGCGCGTCCCGAGTGGGAGCTGATGCTGCAGCTCTGCTTCCCCCGGCTGGACGGGAACGTCAGCAAAGGGCTCAACCACCTGCTGAAGAGCCCCTTCAGCGTCCACCCCAAAACTGGTGCGGGCGGGAGGAGATGGGGGGGTGGGGGTGGGGGGGGGAATATGGGCTGCGTTAGGTGTGAATAGGGGTAATAGTCATAGAAATGGGTAATAGAAATATATTGTTATATAAATATAAATAGAAATATAATTTTATAAAAATAAAAATAAAAATAAATATAAATATTAATATAAATATACATAAATATATCTAAATATAAATATAAATATAAATATTAGTATTAATTTTAATATTAATATATTTAAATATAAATATAAATGTAAATATATTTTTATATAAATATAAATATAAATAAATATAAATATAAATATGAAAAAATATATTTAAATGTAAATATAAATATTAATATAAATATTAGTATTAATTTTAACATTAATATTAAAATATTTTATATAAATATAAATATAAATATAAATATATTTTTATATAAATATAAATATTAATATTAATAGAAATGTGTAATATAGATTTATTTTTATATAAATATGAATATATTTAAAAATGAATATAAATATAAATATAAATATAAATATAAATATATACAAATTAATCTTAATCTACATATAAATATAAATAAGTATAAATACAAATATGTATAAGTATATATTAAAATTTTATATGTATGTATAAATATGTATTTAAATATATATTTTATATATATATAAATATATAGAAAAATATAAATATATAGAATATATAGAATAAACTTTTATAAATACTTTATATATATACATACATAAAATATATTTGTATATATATAATATATTAAATATATATATAAATACAATATATAAAAATATATTTAAAAATATATAAAATACATAGAATAGACTTACATATAGAATATATTTAAAATATATAAATATATATATAAAATACATAGAATAGATTTATATAAATATTTTATATATACACACATAATATATATATAAATATTTGGTATATAAATCCTGGGATTCTGTGTATTCTGGGATTCTGTGAATATATAAGATATATATATAAGATATATATATAATATAAACAGAAATATGTATTTTTATTAATATGGGTGTATAATATATATAATGCATTCTACATTATATATAAATATAGAATATATATATTTTGTATTATATAAGTATATATTTTGATTATATAAATATATATACAACATATATTACATATATATGTGTATATATATGTGTATATATGTATATAATATATATGTTATATATAGAGAATATATATGTATTTATACATGTATATATGTGCATATTATATATATTCTATATATATAGTCTTTATATAATATATATATTCTCTCTATATATTTTTTCTATATATGTATATATATGTATATATATATATTTATATATAATGTGTAAATCCCAAGATTCTGGGATTCTGTTAGTTCTGTGATTCTGTGACTATATATTTATATGAATATATATTTATATATTATATTATATTATATTATATTATATTATATTATATTATATTATATTATATTATATTATATTATATTATATTATATTATATTATATTATATTATATTAATATATAAACATATAATTATATAAATCCTGTGATTCTGTCAATTCTGGGATTCTGTTAATTCTGTGATTCTGTAAATATATATTTATACCATATAAATACATATTTAAATTTTCTATATTCTATATCTGCATCCTTTTAATATCCATTTCCATGAGATAACCACATATTTCTATTCTATAAATTAAATGTTAAATGTTAAATGTTAAATTTTCCTGCCCAGGCCGTGTTTCTGTGCCCCTGGACCTGCAGAGCCTGGACCAGTTTGACCCATTTGCTGTCCCCACCATCAGGCAGGTGACACTTCTGTGGATTCTGGGATTATTTTTGTTATTTTTTAAAATTTTTTAAATTTTTTTTGCATTCTGGGATTCTGTGGTTTCTGGGATTTTTTGAATTTTGTGAATTATGGGGTTCTGTGGATTCTGGGATTCTCTGGATTCTCTGGATTCTGGGATTCTGGGATTTTTTAAATTTTGTAAATTCTGGGATTCTGCAATTCTGGGATTCTCTGCATTCTGTGGGTTCTGTGGAGTCTGTGGATTTTTTGAATTTTGTAAATTCTGGGATTCTGAGATTTTTTGAATTATGTGAATTATGGGATTCTGTGGATTATGAGATTCTGTGGATTCTCTGGATTCTGGGATTTTTTAAATTTTGTGAATTCTGGGATTCTGTGGATTCTGGGATCCTGAAATTCTGTGGATTCTGTGGATTTTTTAAATTTTGTGAATTATGGGATTCTGTGGATTCTGTGATTCTTTGATTCTGGGATTCTCTGGATTCTCTGGATTCTGGGATTCTGTGGATTCTGGGATTTTTTAAATTTTGTTCATTATGGGATTCTGTGGGTTCTGGGATCCTGAAATTCTGTGGATTCTGTGGATTCTGGGATTGTTTAAATTTTGTAAATTCTGGGATTCTGCAATTCTGGGATTCTCTGGATTCTGGGATTCTCTGCATTCTGTGGGTTCTGTGGGTTCTGTGGATTTTTTGAATTTTGTGAATTATGGGATTCTGTGGGTTCTGTGGATTCTGTGGATTTTTTGAATTTTGTGCATTATGGGATTCTGTGGATTCTGGGATCCTGAAATTCTGTGGATTCTGTGGATTTTTTGAATTTTGTAAATTCTGGGATTCTGTGGATTCTGCAGTTCTGGGATTCTGTGGATTTTTTGAATTTTGTGAATTATGGGGTTCTGTGGATTATGAGATTCTGGGATCCTGATTTTCTGTGGATTCTGTGTATTTTTTGAATTTTGTAAATTCTGGGATTCTGTGGATTCTGGGATTCTGAGATTTTTTGAATTATGTGAATTATGGGATTCTGTGGATTATGAAATTCTGTGGATTCTCTGGATTCTGGGATTCTGTGCATTCTGGGATTCTGTGGGTTCTGTGGATTCTGGGATTTTTTAAATTTTGTGCATTATGGGATTCTGTGGATTCTGGGATTTTTTGAATTCTGGAGTTCTGGGATTCTGTGGATTCTGAGATTTTTTAAATGTTGTGAGTTCTGGGATTCTGCAATTCAGGGATTCTCTGGATTCTGGGGGTTTTGTGAATTCTGGAATTCTCTGGATTCTGTGGATTCTGGGATTTCATGAATTCTGTGATGCTGTGGGTTCTGGGATTCTGTGAATTCTGTGGATTCTGGGATTCTGTGAATTCAGTGGATTCTGGGATTCTGTGAATTCTGGGATTTCATGAATTCTGTGATGCTGTGGGTTCTGAGATTCTGTGAATTCTGTGGATTCTGGGATTCTCTGAATTCTGTGGATTCTGGGATTCTGTGAATTCAGTGGATTCTGGGATTCTGTGAATTCTGGGATTTCATGAATTCTGTGATGCTGTGGGTTCTGAGATTCTGTGAATTCTGTGGATTCTGGGATTCTCTGAATTCTGTGGATTCTGGGATTCTGTGAATTCAGTGGATTCTGGGATTCTGTGAATTCTGTGAATTCTGGGATTTCATGAATTCTGTGATGTTGTGGGTTCTGGGATTCTGTGAATTCAGTGGATTCTGGGATTCTCTGAATTCTGTGAATTCTGGGATTTTTTGAATTCAGTGGATTCTGGGATTTTTTTGAATTACCCTATGATCCCATCTGTCTGGCAGTTCCCTGTGCCAGGAGCTAGATGCAGCTGAGAGTGATGGGGAGCAGGAGGATGGAGGAGCCACGGAGCCAAAAAGGCGCTCGAGGGGTGAGTGGGGCAGGGATGGGGGTTGGGGGGTCAGCATTTGGGTTTGGGGGGGTCAGGGATGGGGGTTGGGCGTCTGAGTTGGGGTTTGGGGGTCAGGGCTGGGGTTTGGGAAGGGGTTTGGGGGGTCAGGGTTGGGGTTTGGGGGGTCTGAGTTGGGGTTTGGGGGTCAGGGATGGGGTTTGGGGGTCAGGGCTGGGGTTTGGGAGGGGGTTTGGGGGGTCAGGGTTGGGGTTTGGGGGGTCTGAGTTGGGGTTTGGGGGTCAGGGCTGGGGTTTGGGAGGGGGTTTGGGGGATCAGGGTTGGGATTTGGGGGTCAGGGTTGGGGTTTGGGAGGGGGTTTGGGGGTCAGGGACAGGTTTTGGGGGTCTGAGTTGGGGTTTGGGGGATCTGAGTTGGGCTTTGCGGGGTCAGGGTTGGGGTTGGGGGTCAGGGCTGGGGGTTGGGGGGGTCTGAGTTGGGGTTTGGGGGGTCAGGGCTGGGGTTTGGGGTCAGAATTGGGGTTTGGGGGATCAGGGCTGGGGTTTGGGGGGTCAGGGTTGGGGTTTGGGGGTCAGGGTTGGGGTTTGGGAGGGGGTTTGGGGGTCAGGGACAGGTTTTGGGGGTCTGAGTTGCGGTTTGGGGGGTCAGGGCTGGGGTTTGGGAGGGGGTTTGGGGGTCAGGGACAGGTTTTGGGGGTCTGAGTTGCGGTTTGGGGGGTCAGGGCTGGGGTTTGGGGTCAGAATTGGGGTTTGGGGGGTCAGGGCTGGGGTTTGGGGGGTCTGAGTTGGGGTCTGGGGGTCAGGGATGGGGTTTGGGGGTCAGGGTTGGGGTTTGGGGGGGGGTTTGGGGGTCAGGGACAGGTTTTGGGGGTCTGAGTTGGGGTTTGGGGGATCTGAGTTGGGGTTTGGGGGTCAGGGTTGGGGTTTGGGGGGTCTGAGTTGGGGTTTGGGGGTCAGGGATGGGGTTTGGGGGGTCAGGGTTGGGGTTTGGGGGTCTGAGTTGGGGTTTGGGGGTCAGGGCTGGGGTTTGGGAGGGGGTTTGGGGGATCAGGGTTGGGATTTGGGGGTCAGGGTTGGGGTTTGGGGGTCAGGGACAGGTTTTGGGGGTCTGAGTTGGGGTTTGGGGGATCTGAGTTGGGGTTTGGGGGTCAGGGTTGGGGTTTGGGGGGTCTGAGTTGGGGTTTGGGGGTCTGAGTTGGGGTTTGGGAAGGGGTTTGGGGGGTCAGGGTTGGGGTTTTGGGGGTCAGGGAATGGTATTTATGGTCAAGGCTGGAGTTTTGGGGTCAGGGATGGGGTTTGAAGGCCAAGGTTGGGATTTTGGGGATCAGGGTTGGAATTTGAAGCTCAGGGTTGAACTTTGGGGGATCCCCAGCACCCCAATCCTGCCCTTGCCCACTCCCCAAATCCTCCAGACTATAAGAGGACCAGCCTGGCCCCTTATGTGAGAGTGTTTGAGCAGTTTGTGGAGGGGATGGAAAACGCCCGGCGGGGGGAGAGGATCCGACAGAGCGGTGAGAGCCCCAAAAAACATCCTAAAAACATCCTAAAAACATCCCAAAAACATCCCAAAAACATTCCAAAAACATCCTAAAAACATCCCAAAAACCACCCCAGAAACATCCTAAAAACATCCCAAAAACACACCAGAAACATCCCAAAAACATCCCAAAAACATTCCAAAAACATCCTAAAAACATCCCAAAAACACACCAAAAACATCCCAACAACATCCCAAAAACACACCAAAAACATCCTAAAAACATCCCAAAAACATTCCAAAAACATCCCCAAAACATCCCAAAAACCATCCCAAAAACATCCCAAAAACATCCCAAAAACCACCCCAAAAACATCCTAAAAACATCCCAAAAACATCCCCAAAAACATCCCAAAAACATCCCAAAAACCACCCAAAAACCTCTCACTGAATTTTGGGATTTCTCACTGAATTTTTTGACATTTCTCACTGAATTTTTGGGGATTTCTCACTAAATTTTGGACATTTCTCACTGAATTTTGGGATTTCTAATTCAATTTTGAGATTTCTCATCAAATTTTGGACATTTCTCACTGAATTTTTTGACATTTCTCACTGAATTTTTTGGGATTTCTCACTAAATTTTGGACATTTCTCACTGATTTTTTTTTAATTTCTCACTGAATTTTGACATTTCTCATTAAATTTTGGACATTTCTCACTGAATTTTTTGACATTTCTCACTGAATTTTTTGGGATTTCTCACTAAATTTTGGACATTTCTCACTGAATTTTTTGACATTTCTCACTGAATTTTGGACATTTCTCACTGAATTTTTGGACATTTCTCACTGAATTTTGGACATTTCTCACTGAATTTTTTGACATTTCTCACTGAATTTTTTGACATTTCTCACTGAATTTTGGGATTTCTCACTGAATTTTTGGACATTTCTCACTGAATTTTGGACATTTGCTGACAGGCAGGGTCACCAGGAGGGATGGATGTTTCTTTCCTTTATCTGGATAAAAACTTCTCATTTTTTTTTCTCTCTTCCCAGATCTCCAAGGAGATTTCTGAGCCCTGGCAGGTGCCACTGGCACAGTTTGTCCTTGTCACCTCCCCTGGCCTTGGGGGTCCCAGTGCCTTGGAGCAGCCAAAGCCCCTTCCCCAATTTTGTTTATTTTGCTTTTTTGTTCTGTTTGGTTTTTTTTATACACAAAGACAATTAAATGTTTCTGGTTGTTCACGTGCTGTGACTGGGATGTGCTGGGGGGGTGGGGGTTGGGTGGGTGGGGGATGGGTGGGGGGTCTCCTCTCAGTGGGAGGAGCCAGGGGAGGGGGTCTCTGATCTGTTTGGGGTTGCTGTCCCCAAATCTTCTGCCAGGACCTTGCCTTGACCCCCTAAACCTGCCAGGACCTTGCCTTGACCCCCTAATCCTGCCCTGACCCCCTAAACCTGCCAGGACCTTGTCCTGACACCCTAATCCTGCCTTGACCCCCTAAACCTGCCAGGACCTTGCCTTGACCCCCTAAACCTGCCAGGACCTTTCCCTAATACCCTAAATCCACCTGGACCCTGCCCTGACCCCCTAAATCTGCCAGAACTCTCCCCTGATCCCCTAACCCTGCCAGGACCCCTGTTCTTACCCCTGCCAGGACCCTGCCCTGAACCCCTAACCCTACCAGGACCTTGCCCTGACCCTCTAACCCTGCCAGGACCCTGCCCTGACCCCCTAATCCTGCCTGAACCCCCTGCCCTGAACCCCTAACCCTGCCAGGACCCTGCCCTGACCCTCTAACCCTGCCAGGACCTTGTCCTGACCCCCTAACCCTGCTCTGACCCCCTAAATCTGCCAGAACCCTCCCCTGATCCCCTAACCCTGCCAGGACCCCTGTTCTTACCCCTGCCAGAACCCTGCCCTGAACCCCTAACCCTGCCAGGACCTTGTCCTGACACCCTAATCCTGCCATGACCCCCTAAACCTGCCAGGACCTTGCCTTGACCCCCAAAACCTGCCAGGACCTTACCCTAATACCCTAAATTCACCTGGACCCTGCCCTGACCCTCTAAATCTGCCTGAACCTTCCCCTGACCCCATAACCCTGCCAGGACCCCTGTTCTTACCCCTGCCAGGACCTTGCCCTGACCCCCTAACCCTTCCAAGACCCCCTAACCCTGCCAGGACCCTGCCCTGACCCCCTAACCCTTCCAAGACCCCCTAACCCTGCCAGGACCTTGCCCTGACCCTCTAATTCTGCCCTGACCCCCTCACCCTGCCAGGACCTGCCCTTCATAGTCCCTTCCATCCCCAACAACCCGATTTTATTCTAGTTCTGAAGCTGTTACATAGTTCTTGATGAAGGAAAAAAATCTGATTTTATTATAATTCCAAAGCTGCTACATAGTTCTTTATGTAGGGACAAAAATCGGATTTTATTCTAGTTCTGAAGCTGTTACATAGTTCTTGATGAAGGAAAAAAATCTGATTTTATTATAATTCTAAAGCTGTTATATAGTTCTTGATGAAGGAAAAAAATCTGATTTTATTATAATTCCAAAGCTGCTACATAGTTCTTTATGTAGGGACAAAATTCGGATTTTATTCTAGTTCTGAAGCTGTTACATAGTTCTTGATGAAGGAAAAAAATCTGATTTTATTATAATTCTAAAGCTGTTACCTAGTTCTTGATGAAGGAAAAAAATCTGATTTTATTATAATTCTAAAGCTGTTACATAGTTCTTGATGTGATTATCTCACTGCTGCTTCCTCTTATGCTTCTGCCAATTTTACAGTTTCTCATAACGATTCAAAACGCCCAATGCCCCAGCACCCCTCCCCCACCCCGGGGATCCCCTCCCCTCCCCCACCGGGGATCCCCCCCCCCCCCCCCCCGGGGATCCCCTCCCCTCCCCCACCCCGGGGATCCCCTCCCCCCACCGGGGATCCCCTCCCCCACCCCGGGGATCCCCTCCCCCCACCGGGGATCCCCTCCCCCACCCCGGGGATCCCCTCCCCCCACCGGGGATACCCTCCCCCACCCCGGGGATACCCTCCCCCCACCCCGGGGATCCCCTCCCCCCACCGGGGATCCCCTCCCCCCCCCCCACCGGCGATCCCCTCCCCCCACCGGGGATCCCTCCCCATCCTGGGGATCCCCTCCCCCACCGGGGATCCCCTCCCCCACCCCGGGGATCCCCACCCCGGGGGGATTCCCCGTTCCCGCCGTGGGGCCCGAGCGGAGCCCGGAACGCCGGAGCGCGGCCGTGCGGCCCGAGCCGGACCGTGTTACCGGACTCACCCCCCCCAACCTGCCCCGGAAGTCGCGTGCTCCCGGAAGTCGCGCTGCCCTCTCGGTCTCTTTCCGCCGCCATCTTGGGCCCCGCTCCCCGCACAGTGAGTCCCGCGCCGCCATCCGCCGCCATCCGCCGCTATCCTCCGCTTAGCGCGCCGCTCGCCTGTAGCGGGACGAGCGGGTGGCCGGGAGGAGCCGCTTGAGGCCATCGATGGGATCATGGCGGCGCCGGGCAGGGCAGAGGTGGCGGGGATGGTGAAGGGGGGGGGGGGGGGGCGGCCTATCCCCGACCCGACACCGGGACTGAAACCGGGATCAGAACCGGGCTCTGCCTGTGCCCTGCCGAGTTCTCTCGGTAGATTTTCCCGGTATTGGGAGGCGCGGGGTGGGAAGAAGGAGTTGATGGAGCCGCAGCGAGCCCGGACCTGTCGCTTTCTCCATTCCCATAGAAATGCCCGGCGAAGCCACAGAAACCGTCCCGGCCACTGAGCAGGAGCTGCCGCAGCCGCAGGCGGAGACAGGTGAGACCGGGAGGGGATTTTGGGGGGATTTTAGGGGGATTTACGGCATCTGCAGCTTCCCGGGAGTCTCCCGGTACTCCCGGTATGGGGATTGTGCGATCCCAACTCTCCGCGAGGATTTTTTTAGTGGTTTTCATTTCGTTTCTTCGCGTCCAAACAAATGGATTTTGTGATTTCCCACCCAAAAGACGCGGCGTGTTTGGAGTGTGGGAATGGGGACCTCGCGTGTCCCAAAATCTCCGGCGTGGCTCGGAGTGGTTTATTTTATTTTATTTTATTTTTTCCTGCTGGGTTCAGCGGTTTCCCATTGGATTTTTTTGGGATTGCTCCGTGTCCGGGTGTTATCGGGCGGCTCGGAGCCCCCAGATCCTGGTTTGGATTGGGGGGTCTCCCCCTTTAGAGTTGGGGGTTTTTCCACTGAATTTTGGAGATCTGTCCCTTTGGATTTGGGGTTTTTTATTGAATTTTGTGAATCTGTTGTGTTGGATTTGGGGTCTGTCCCTTTGGATTTGGGGATCTCTCATTGAATTTTGGGGTTCTGCCCTGTTGGATTTGGGGGTCTCTCATTGAATTTTGGGGTTCTGCCCTGTTGGATTTGGGGGTCTCTCACTAAATGTTGGAAGTCTGCCCAGTTGGATTTGGGGTTTTTCATTGAATTTTGTGGATCTGTCATGTTGATTTTGAGGTTTGTCCCTTTGGATTTGGGGGTATTTCACTGAATTTTGGGGTTCTGCCAGGTTGGATTTGGGGTTTTTTATTGAATTTTGGGGTTCTGCCCCGTTGGATTTGGGGTTTTTTATTGAATTTTGTGGATCTGTCATGTTGATTTTGAGGTTTGTCCCTTTGGATTTGGGGGTCTCTCACTGAATTTTGGGGTTCTGCCCTGTTGGATTTGGGGTTTTTTATTGAATTTTGGGGTTCTGCCCGGTTGGATTTGGGGTTTTTTATTGAATTTTGTGGATCTGTCATGTTGATTTTGAGGTCTGTCCCTTTGGATTTGGGGGTATTTCACTGAATTTTGGGGTTCTGCCCTGTTGGATTTGGGGATCTCTCACTGAATTTTGGGGTTCTGCCCCGTTGGATTTGGGGTTTTTTATTGAATTTTGTGGATCTGTCATGTTGATTTTGAGGTTTGTCCCTTTGGATTTGGGGTCCTCTCACTGAATTTTGGAGATCTGTCCCTTTGGATTTGGGTTTTTTTATTGATTTTTGGGAATCTGTTATAATGGATTTGGGGTCTGTCCCTTTGGATTTGGGATCTTCTCACTGAATTTTGGAGATCTGTCCCTTTGGATTTGGGGTTTTTCATTGAATTTTGGGGATCTGTCCCGTTGGATTTGGGATTTTTCATTGAATTTTGAGGATCTGCTCTGGTATATTTGAAGGTCTCCTCCACTGGATTTTAATGTCTGCCCCGTTGGATTTTGGGTCTTTATAGAATTTTGGTGTTTTGACCCGTTGGATTTGAGGGTCTTTACTTGAATTTTGGGGTTCTGCCCTGTTGGATTTGGGGGTCTTTATTGAATTTTGGTGTTTTGACCTGTTGGATTTTAGGGTCTTTAATTGAATTTTGGTGTTTTGCCCTGTTGGATTTGGGGATTTTTAATTGAATTTTGGGTGGTTTGCCCCGCTGGATTTGGGGGTCTTTAATTGGATTTTAGGTTTCTGCCCTATTGGATTTGGGGGTCTTTATTGAATTTTGGGGTTCTGCCCTGTTGGATTTGGGGGTCTTTATTGAATTTTGGGGTTCTGCCCTGTTGGATTTGGGGGTCTTTATTGAATTTTGGGGTTCTGCCCTGTTGGATTTTGGGTCTTTATTAAATTTTGGTGTTTTGCCCTGTTGGAATTTGGGTCTTTATTGAATTTTTGGGTTCTGCCCTGTTGGATTTTGGGTCTTTATTGAATTTTGGTGTTTTGCCCCGTTGGATTTTGGGTCTTTATTGAATTTTGGGGTTCTGCCCCATTGGATTTGGGGGTCTCTCACTGGATCTGAGCCCTGTCCCATTGTGGCACCACAGGGTTGGTGACAGGGGACACAAGGAGGGAGCTGAGTGATGGCTGTTGCTGTGACAGCTGCAGCAATGATTCCAGGGAGCTGCTGAGCTCCTTATCCCTCCCTGCATAGCTGGAATTCCTCTCTGGGGCCCTTTCCCTGGGCTGGTCCTTGGAAAAACCCTGGAGATGAGCACACTGATCCAGAGGAGCTCTGGGCAGCTTCTGGTTTTTGGGAATCCTTTGGCTTGGTGATGTTGGAGAAGAAACCAAGGGAAGGTGGAGGTGTGGGGGAGAGGTGACAAGCAGGAATGGTTGTGTCTGTCAGGAATGTGCTGAAATGAAGGAACAGGGAGAGCAGGCAGAGGTAAAGGGTTGTTCAGAGGGGGTGACTCTGCACAGCACCTGTTGCTCCTTTTGGAGGCACCAGGACATTCCCTGGAGCAGGAAGTGACACCCCCTGGCCTCCCCATCCTCCCCACAGGTAAAACAGGGCATTAGCAGCAGCTTTCAGGACAGGGATATCATTCCCTGCCTTCCCTGCACCTGGGTGGCTGCAGGACCAGGTGTGACCCTGCTGGGGGTGGGACAGGGACAGGGGTGGGGCTGTGCCCAAGGGTGGCACCGTGGCTGGGCTGGTTCTGCTGTCCCAACCTGCAGCACCGGGCTGTGCCCTGGATCTGCAGTGGGTGCTGGGAATGGCACTGGGAGTGTCAGGACACTCTGCCTCAGGAGCTGAACCCTCTCATGGCTTCTTTCCTAAATACTGCCCCTTAATTGCTGGTTGGTATTGGGAATTTTTTGGGGAATGTCAGGGCTCTCTCAAGGCTCTGGCTCAGGAGTTCCTCTTCCCTAAATATTGCCTCTTTATTGCTGGTTGGTATTGGGAATTTTTTGGGGATATCAAGACTCTCTCTCTGGCTCAGAAGCTGAACCCTCTCATGGCCTCTTCCCTAAATACTGCTTCTTGATTGCTGGTTTGCATTGGGAATTTTTTGGGAATGTCAGGGCTCTCTCAAGGCTCTGGCTCAGGAGTTCCTCTTCCCTAAATATTGCCCCTTAATTGCTGGTTTGCATTGGGAATTTTTTGGGGAATGTCAGGGTTCTCTTCAGGCTCTCAGCTCTGGCTCAGGAGTTCCTTTTCCCTATATATTGCCCCTTGATTGCTGGTTTGCATTAGGAATTTTTTGGGAATGTCAAGGCTCTCTCCAGGCTCTGACTCAGGAGTTCCTCTTCCCTAAATATTGCTCCTTGATTATTGATTGGCATTGGGATTTTTTTTGGGATATCAAGGCTGTCTCCAGCTCTCAGCCCTGCCTCAGGAGCTGGAAGCTCAGCCCTGTCATGGCCTGTTGTCTGAGCAGTGCCCTTGGATCAGCAGCTGCCATTGGGAATGGCCAAGCTCTCTCCAGGCTCTCTTGGACCTGCCTGGGGAGCTGGAGGCTGCTCCTGGTCAGCAGGATTTCCCTTAATAAACTGTTGTTCTCCCTGTTCAGCTGCAGCTGCCCCTGTTCCTGCTCCCAGCCCTGCTCCAGGTACTGGGGACCCTCCTGTAACCCCTCGTGTGCCACATTAACCAGCGTGTGCAGTTCTGGGGGTTGCAGTTCCATTAACCTTAACAGCTCCCAGGGCAGGGGGGGCACTGGGGGGCCTGGCCCCACCACCCCCATCTCACCCATGGCTGGAGGGAGGGGCTCCCTCCAGGAGTTATTCCACTGGGTTTTATTTGTGGGTTATATTTGACTTTTTCTTCCTCTTTTTTTGGGAGGGTCTTTGTTCCCCCATGCTCCCAACAGCTCAGGGGGTGACCCCAGGCTAATGAGCAGCTCATGCCAGACTGGGGGGTCCACAGAGGTTGTGACAGCCCCTTTGGTAGGGCAGAGCTGGCTCCCTGCATCCCTGGCCCACTGGGGATTCCTGGTGGCCTGAGTGGCCTCCTGCCATCCAGGGCTCTGGGGAAAGTGTGTTCTAGGAGGGGATGAACATCCTGCCCTGTGCCTGCTGGGCCAGCAGCCAGGCACAGAGGCCAGAGGAGAGGCAGGGCTGGCTGCCTGCCCCCTTCCTGTCTCCTCCCTCCTCTCATGGCTCACTCTGTTTCTCTCCTTTAGCTGTTCTTCATGCTGCTCATTCCCCACCTCTGACTCCATCTCCATCAGCCCAGGCTGTCCCAGCTCAGCCTCCCAGCCCTGCCCTGGCTCTGCCAGGCCCCCCAGGCCCCCTGTCCCCCCCTGTGGTCCCTGCTGCAGCCATCCCTGTGTTCTCCATGCCCCCCCAGCCCCCTGCCCCACCTCTGCTGGGCCCAGTCACCACTGCCCCTCCTCCAGCTCTGCAGGGTTTTGCAGCCCCAGGATCTCCAGGGCCTGCCCCAGTTAGCCCAGTGTCTCCAGGATTCCCAGCACCAGTGTCACCTGGCCTGGCTGCTGCTTCTGCTGCAGTGACAGTGGCCCCTCTTGTCTCCCCAGTGAGCCCCAGTTCTCTCCCAGCTGCTCTCACCTCTCCCATGAAAACTGCTCCCACTGCTGCCTCTGGGGGGGCTGCACCTCTGGCCCCTCTCCCTGTCCCTGGAGCAGCCCCAGCCCCTCTCCCTGTCCCTGGATCAGCCCCAGCCCCTCTCCCTGTCCCTGGAGCAGCCCCAGCCCCTCTCCCTGTCCCTGGAGCAGCCCCAGCCCCTCTCCCTGTCCCTGGAGCAGCCCCAGCCCCTCTCCCTGTCCCTGGAGCAGCCCCAGCCCCTCTCCCTGTCCCTGGAGCAGCCCCAGCCCCTCTCCCTGTCCCTGGAGCAGCCCCAGCCCCTCTCCTCCCTCCCCCATCCCGTCCCCTTCTGGCATCTCCCCCACCAGTGTCTCCCACTTTGCTGCCTGTGTGTCCCCAGAGTCCAGGGTCACCCCCCCTTCCCACAGTCCCAGTATCTCCTGGAGTTCCTGCTCCCACCCCACTGGCTTCTGTTCCAGCCTCTGCCCAAGCCCCAGCTCCAGCTGCAGCCCTGGTTGGTGCCATCTCTCCCCCTGTGTTCCTGGCTGCCCCCAAAGCTCCCTTGTCACCCCCCATCCCTCTGCTGCCATCTGGGATGTCCCCTGGGCATCCTGCTGCTGCCCCACAGGGCCCAGCCCCTGGTGCCCCAGTCTCACCACTGCTCCCAGTTGCCAAGGCCTGTCCTGTGGGCCCTGCCCCAGTGGCCAGGACCCCTCCTGGAAGCTCAGCCCCTCAGGCAGCTCCAGTGGCTCCTGCCCTGTCCACCCCCACACTGGGAACTGCCATCTCTGTCCCAGGGCCTCCAGTGAGCCCTGTGTTTCCAGCAGCAGCAGCTCCTGTGCCTGCTGTCCCCTCTGCCAGCTGCCCTCCTGTCACACCACCCATGGCAGCTCCAGCCACCCCTGCTGTGGCTAAAACATCTCCTGCCTCTGTCACACCACCCATGGCAGCTCCAGCCACCCCTCTTGTGGCTAAAACATCTCCTGCTGCTCCTGTCACACCACCCATGGCAGCTCCAGCCACCCCTCCAGCAGCCAAAGCAGCTCCTGGGAGCCCAGTCACTGCCCCAGCTGCCCCCTCTGTCCCTGTCACACCACCCATGGCACCTCCAGCCAACCCTGCTGTGGCTAAAACATCTCCTGGGAGCCCTGTCACTGCCCCAGCTGCCCCCTCTGTCCCTGTCACACCACCCATGGCAGCTCCTGCAGCCAAAGCAGCTCCTGGGAGCCCTGTCACTGCTCCCTCTGTCCCTGTCACACCACCCATGGCACCTCCAGCCACCCCTCCTGTGGCTAAAACAGCTCCTGGGAGCCCTGTCACTGCTCCCCCTGCCCCTGTCACACCACCCATGGCAGTTCCACCTTCTCCAGCTGCTCCTCCTTCAGCCAAAGATGCTCCCAAGGGCTCTGCTGCTGCCTCAGCTGCCCCTCCAAGTCCCCCCACCCCAGCTCCAGCTACCCCACCTGCAGCCAAAACTGCTCCCAAGAGCCCTGTTGCTGCTCCCCCATCCCCTGCCACCCCAGCTCCTGCAGCCAAAACACCCCCAAAGAGCCCTGTCAAAGCCACCCCAGCTCCAACCACCCCCACTGAGCCCAAAACACCCCCAAAGAGCCCTGTCAAAGCCACCCCAGCTCCAACCACCCCCACTGAGCCCAAAACACCCCCAAAGAGCCCTGACAAAGCCACCCCACCCCCTGCTGAGGTTAAAACACCCCCAAAGAGCCCTGACAAAGCCACTCCAGCTCCAGCAGCCCCTGGAGGAGGCAAAAAGTCTGCCAAGGGCAGCCCTGTCACTACCCCATCTTCTCCTGTGGCTCCAGCACCTTCAGCTCCAGCTGCCCCTGCTGAGAACAAAACACCCCCAAAGAGCCCTGACAAAGCCACCCCAGCTCCAGCCACCCCTCCAGCAGCCAAAACACCCCCAAAGAGCCCTTCCAAAATTACCCCAGCTCCTGCTGAGGTTAAAACACCCCCAAAGAGCCCTGACAAAGCCACCCCAGCTCCTGCTGAGGCCAAAACACCTCCAAAGAGCCCTTCCAAAACTACCCCAGCTCCTGCTGAGGCCAAAGCATCCCCAAAGAGTCCTGACAAAGCCACCCCAGCCCCTGGTGAGGTTAAAACACCCCCAAAGAGCCCTGTCAAAGCCACCCCAGCTCCAGCCACCCCTCCAGCAGCCAAAGGACCCTCCAAAAGTCCTGCTGAAGCCAAGACACCCCAGAAGAGCCCTGTAAAAGCCACCCCAGCTCCAGCTACCCCTGCTGAGGTCAAGGCACCCCCAAAAAGCCCTGTCAAAGGCACTCCCCCTCCAGCCACCCCTTCTGCTGCCAAAGGACCCTCAAAAAGCCCTGCTGAGGTCAAGGCACCTCCAAAGAGCCCCATGAAAGCCACTCCAGCTCCTGCATCTCCTGCTCCAAACTCTGGTGCCCCTCCAAAACCCCCAACCCCTCCAAAATCAGACAGCAGCTCTGCTCCAAGCACTCCCCCTGGCAAGAAGCAGCAGCCCCTTACCAATAACAAGGTGGCCACCAGTAACAAAGTGGATACCAGTAACAAAGTGGCCACTAATAACAAGGTGGCCACTAATAACAAGGTGGCCAAGCCGGCCACTCGCCCGCCCCCGAAGGTCCCGCTCGGCGCTGACGATGAGGAGCTGCCGCCTCTGCTCCCCCCCGAGCCGCCCGTGCTGCTGGAGCTGTCCCCGCCCGCGGGGGTCCCGGGGGTCCCGCCCCCCCCGGCGCCGCAGCAGCAGCCCGTCCTCAAGAATGACAAGGGTATTTGTTTTTTGGGCGCGGTTTGCCGTGTGCATGGAGTGTCACTGGATGCCCGCGGGATACTAACCCCGCCCTGGGGAGTGTCGCGATAGATGTCACCCAGCCCAGCTCGGCTCGGTCACTAACGAGTGTCCTGGCCTCGGGCACGGAGCACGGTGTGGTTTGTGGCATGGACACGCTGAGCTGAGCTGAGCTGCACATCGAGGAGCTGCCACCCACGTGCCTGTCACTGCTCTGTGTGTGGTGTCCACGTGGTGTCCCTTTGTCCAGGTGGAAGGGGGGCTGTGGGCAGTGCTGGTGCTGGTGCCAAACTGGGCTGTCCCCACGCTCTGCCTGAAGTGTTGGGAAGCCTGGGCACACCCTGGCACACCTGCAGAGGGTTTGTGTGCTGTGGGCACAGAGGCACTTCCCAGAGCAGGAAGCAGGATTGGATCCAGGTAATGGCTGCATGGGAGCATCACTGTCACCTCCAGGTGACCTCCAGCCTCTGAGGTTGGGGACACCTGGCTCTGCTTTGGGAACTGGTGTGGTCAGTGCTGTGGGTCACAAGTGGTGTTGGCACTGCAGCTGGTGGCCCTCTGGGCATGCAGAGGGGCTGTTCCCTGAGGGGGTTTGGGGTTGTCACATCATCCCTGTAGTGAAGCCACAGATGTTTAGCAGCCCTGAGGGCTCATCAGTGCTGTGTGTCAGCTCTGGGTTTGAGGGGAGTCAAGAGAGGCCCTGTCACTGCTGCCACCTCAGCACCCTGAGAGTGCTGCCCATCTCCTCCTTGAGCCAGTACCTCAGGCTGGAGCTGCCTCAGGGTATCTCTGGGTACCTGTGGGGCTCCCACCATGGGGAGAGGCTGAGGACCCACTCGTGCCACCCTGCTGGTGGCATTTGAGGTGCTGTGAGAGCTCCTGGTGGCATCCAGAGTGCAGGGAATGCTCCATCCACCCTTAACTGGGAGCCAGCAGCAAAGGCTGTGTCCCCTGGACCTACCTGAGGTGGGAAGAGTGAGGGGTTTGTGTCTCTGCAGGGTCTGGCACAGAGTCCGACAGCGATGAATCCGTACCAGAGCTCGAAGAGCAGGACTCCACACAGGCCACGACACAGCAGGCACAGGTAGGGCACATCCATGGTGGCTCAGAGTCCCTTTGGTGTCACCCCAGCATTGTCACTGATCCCTCTGGTTTCCCTGCCCTGCAGCTTGCAGCAGCAGCTGAAATAGATGAGGAACCCGTCAGCAAAGCGAAACAGAGCCGGAGCGAGAAGAAAGCTCGGAAGGTGAGGATGCACCTGTCCCTGCTGAGCAGCCCCAGGGCTCAGAGCCATGCTGGGGATGTCACTGTCCTGAGATTGGAGTGTTCCCTCTAGCTGACAGCCTGGGAGTGCTGCATTTCCATGTGTATCCATGCTCTGGGACTCCAGGGAGAGGAGTAGGCACATCTGAGCTCTTTGTCCTTTACTGACCTTTCCCTGATATTTTTTAGGCAATGTCCAAGCTGGGCCTTCGCCAGGTGACAGGAGTCACCAGAGTCACCATCCGGAAATCCAAGAACATCCTCTTTGTCATCACAAAGCCAGACGTGTACAAGAGCCCGGCGTCAGACACCTACATCGTCTTCGGCGAGGCCAAGGTGAGCCCACCCAGGAGCCAGCAGGACTCTGTGCCAGGATTCCTTCCTGTCACCTGGGCACTGTGTGGCTCCTGCCAGGGAATGTGTTGGCACTGCCCAGGACTGGCCTCACAGCTCCTTTCCTTCCCCTCCTGCAGATCGAAGACCTGTCCCAGCAGGCTCAGCTGGCGGCCGCCGAAAAGTTCAAAGTGCAAGGAGAACCTGTTTCCAACATCCAGGAAAACACACAGACCCCCACCGTGCAGGAGGAGAGTGAGGAAGAGGAGGTAATGCCTTCCCCAGCCTCTCTGTGGGGCTGTGGTTTGGGTTGATTTGTGGATTCCTCTCCTTCATCCATGTTTCTGCTGTCATTGCAAAGGGAGAGTGCAGGGTTCTGCCCTGGGGGTGTTCACACTGCAGGGCTGATCTCCTGCCTTCCAATCCAGACAATCCCACTCCATGCCAGGCCTGGAACTGGCACCAATCCTGGCCCTGGCACCAATCCTGGGCCTCTGTTTCTCCTTCAGGTTGATGAAACTGGCGTGGAGGTGAAAGACATCGAGCTGGTGATGTCGCAGGCGAACGTGTCACGGGCAAAGGCTGTGCGAGCCCTCAAGAACAACAGTAACGACATTGTAAACGCGATAATGGTGAGTGCTGGGGGGCAGCAGCTTTGGGGGGGTCCCTGGGGGGAGCTGCCAGCTCTGGGCTGCCTCCTGATTCCTCTTCTCCCCACAGGAGCTGACGATGTAGCCGCCGGAGGGAGGAGCCTTTTTTGGTGTTTCAGAGAAGAATAAAATACAACTAAATTTAAAATTTGTACTATTTCTATCGGTTAATAAAAGTTGTGGCTTATTGTTGGTGAAACTGCTGCTCTTGGGTGCTTTGCTGCCTGCCCTTCCCTGGGTGTCCTGGCCCCAGGGTGGAGCCTTCCCCTGCCTGTTCCCTCCTTTCCTTCCTGTCCCAGAGCCTGGCTGGACCTGAGCCCAGAGCAGCCTCAGTCAGCTGCAGGGTCACCCCTTCATCCCCTCAGGGTTCCCTTCAGGGGGGCTCCTCACTTTGCTGCAGCAGGCAGGAATGGGGAATCGTGGATGAGGGAAAGGCTGTGAATTCCTTGGGGTTCAAACCTGGCTGGTGGCCATATCACAGACAGCCTTGTGTAATGTCTTCATCCATTCTTCATCCATGACATGGGTGAGGGGAGTGAGGGTGCCTTGGTTTGTGGGTGACACCTGCTTGGGTGGGACATTGATCTGCTGCAAGGCACAAAGCTCTGCAGAGCCATGTGGGCAGGATGGATCCATGGGCTGAGGGTGAACAAGGTACCCCCAACCCCATGGAACTCTCCAGGCTGGGGGAAGAGGGGCTGGAAAGCTGGGACAGAACCTGGGGGTGCTGGTGGCAGGGGCTGGACATGAACACAGGTGTGCCCAGGATGGCACCTGGGCTGTCCCCAGAGCAGGGATTGTCCCCCCAGGACAGGGATTGTCCCCCCAGGACAGGGATTGTCCCCAGGACAGGGATTGTCCCCCTGTGCTGGCCCTGCTGAGCCCCTCCAGCGCTGCTCCAGTTCTCGGGGCCACAGAGACATTGAGGGGCTGGAGCAGGGCCAGAGCTGGGGCAGGGCTGGAGCAGCAGCAGGAGGGTCTGGAGAAGCCCTGAGGGAGCTGGGAAGGGGCTCAGCCTGGAGAAAAGGAGCCTCAGGAGGGACCTTTTCACCCCACAACTCCCTGAGGGAGAGCGGAGCCGGGTGGGGTCGGGCTCTGCTCCCAGGGGACAGAGAGAGACAGGATGAGAGAAATGGCCTCAAGTTCCTGCAGCAGAGGCTCAGGATGGACACCAGGAGGGATTTTTCTATGGAAAGGGCTCCCAGGGATCGGATTTGGGGATACCAGGACAAGGACTGGGGGGGTCTCGGGTGTCCCTTTCCCGTCCCGCATCCCCCCCTCAGCCCGCACTGCGCATGCGCGCCGAGAAGCTGCTGGAAGGGCAGCGGGCGGGGGCGCGCGCGGGGCGGGGGCGCGCGCCGGGAGGGGGGGGTGCCGCGCACGCGCGGTTGGCGGCGGCGGGAGGAGGCGGCGCGCGCGCGCGCGCGGGGCGCGGGGATTTTGCTGCGTCACCACGGGCCGAGCGCGCGCGGGGCATTGTGGGAGCGAGGCCGCGCCGAGCCCCGAGCCCGCCCGGAGCCACCGGAGCCGCCGCCGGAGCCTCCCCGGAGCCTCTCCCGGCAACATCCCGCACCGCCACCGCGCCGCCCGCACGGCCGGAGACACCGCCCGCAGCCCGAGCCGCACCGCGCAGGAGCGCCCGCCACAACCGTCGCCATCCGCCATGTGAGGCCCGGGGGTGGGAGCGGCACGGGCAGGCCCCGCCGGGCCCCGCCGGGCCGCGGGCGCTGCAGCGGGAGCCGCCCCGGCGCCGCCGAGCGCGGGGCTCCCGCCGCCTGCCGACCTTGGGCGGCCGCTGGTTTTCGCCGCGCTTACCGTGTGCGCGCGGCTCCGGTTACCGGGTGAGGGCGGAGCGCCCCGGCCCCGGTTACCGGCTCGGCCCCGGGGATCCGCCGCGCTGCGCGGAATGAATGGGGCTGCGCGGGTGGCGGGGGGTGTCCGGGGCGCTTTGCGCGTTTCTCGGTGGGTCCGTGACCACCGAAACCGCGGAGAACTCCCGGTAAGTAACGCGTGGAACCATCCAGAGCGTGCAGCCGAGAGGATCTGGTTATCAACTCCCGATTTTCCCCCTAAAATCCTTCTCTGGCTTTTTGCGCTGTCCCTGAAAGTGTCCGAGGCCAGGCTGGACAGCTCGGAACAGCCGAAACTATTGGGATGGGCTTTAAAATCCTTTCCAACCTAATTCCAGAATTCAGTGAAAAACCGAATAATATTAAAAAAAACCCTTCAGGAGGGGGTGGAAGCGCATGGAAAGCCCCGGGGCAGGTGAGATCTCCTCCCCGAGTGTCTCCACGTGCATCCCGGGCGGAATCCCGCGCTCCCGGGAGCCCCGGTTCATCTCCTTCCTTGGAATTCTCCCGGGGCCGCTTCAGCCACCCGAAAACAGCTCGTGGCAAAGCTCTGGTGGATGTGAGTTTTCCCTCGAAATGCTCAGGAAAAGAGTTGGTTTTTTGTGTGATACTCAAGAGGGAAAAGTGGCTGGGAGAGAAGAGCTGCAGGGACTATTCCTTCATCTCCAGCGGCAGGATAAGGGGAAATGGGTTCCATCCGCTAGAGAGCAAAGTTAGGTGGGATTATTGGGAAAAAAAAATCCTCCTCTGAGGGTGGTGAGGATGGATGTCCCATCCCTGGAGGTGTCCAAAACCAGGTTGAGCAGGGCTTGGAGCAACCTGGGATGGTTGGAGGAAAATGAATGAGCTCCAAGGTCCCTTTTAGCCCAAATCACTCCATGATTCTGTGACCTCCACATGTCTGGCTGGAAGGATTGGAGGCAAGAAGACATCCTGAGGTTTTGTTTTGTCAGGAATTCAGTTTGAGGATTGCCTTGACCATTGGGGACCTGTTGTCCCCAGCCAGGCTTTCACTTTTGTTCTTAATCTCTGAACAGTTGAGGTGCTTCATCTTAATGTAAGTGAAAGAACTGTAATCAAACTGGAGGTTTTTTTGTGTAATTTCTGTAGATGTCATCATCCTGAAACTTCAGCCCTGCTGCATCTGTGTAGAATCATCTAAAATCTAAAGTGAGGCTTTTTTTAATTTAAAAAAAAAAAAAAAGCACCTTTTTAGAGTGTATGAATGAAATGAAAAGTCATTTTGTAAAACAGGTTTTATTAGTGTCTGGGAGGGGAAAATCTCGTTGAGGGTCTGACTCCTTCATCATCCTCGAGCTGTGGGAACTGTCAGGATTCTTCCAGGAGGCAAAGATGGGGATTCCATAGGCACAGGATACAGACAGAGAACACAAGAACAGGTTTGGAAACCTCCTCAGTGCCACAGATGGGGAGATTTGAGATTCCTCTGGTGAGTTCAGTGTGTCAGAAGCTGCTGCTGTGCCAGAGACCAGGATATATCCAACAAATCAGGCAGAGCCTTGAGGGCTCTGTGGTGATGCTGAACCTCCACATTGCCCATCAGTGCTGCTGGGAAGCTTCTAGAACCTGTTCCACAGTGCTGGAATAACAATTACCATCAGAATATGGGGACTGGAGGAACCAGAGGAGCTGTGGGGGTGGCTGTGGCTGCTCAGGAAGTCCCAAAAAAAACTCGTGGATGGGACAGAGGAAAAACTCCCGGGAATGGAGCACATTTAAATTCCCTTCTCCCAATTCCAGGGAGGTGCTGGATTAACCAAAATCCCCCTGGCAGGAGGCTGAGCTCCTTTGGGATTTGGGTGAGCAGGATGGAGCTGTGTAACAGGTGGTGTCAGTGTCTGTGAGGGGAGATTTTCTGTGGGTGTCTGGGAACACTGGGAGCACTGGGAGCACGTGCTGGGCTGCTGCTGTGTGTGGTTTTCTCCTGGGAATCTCAGTGTGGGCAGGAGACAAAAAGAAGCTGCAGCTTCCTCCTCATCCCAGCTCTCCAGCGGGTCCTGCATTACTGGTTGGAACTGGTGAGTCCTGATTGAAGCTCCCAGGGAGGTTTCCCTCCTCCCTTTGGGAGGTTGAGATTGGAAAAACAGATAAAGGGGGAGGAGAGGCAGCTCCAGAGCTGAGATTTGCCTTCAGAAATGTGAATTATGGTCGAGTAAAACCCATCTGGGATCTCCAGCTCGGGCTGTGAGTGTTGCCTTGAGCTGAGTGGGATTTCTGGAAGAATTTTGAATTTTTTTTTTTGGTGCCTCAGATCCTGGAGATGCCAAGGTCAGGGTCAGGAGCTGGGAGTGTGCAGCTCCCTGGGAAGGCTGGAGATGTCTCCATTGACATTGAGAGCTGGGAAGTGTTAACACCATTCAGCCCCTGCATCATCCAGGCAGGGACACTGAGATTTCTGTTGGATAACAGGGCTGGAGCCACATTCCCAGCACAGAGGGAGCAGAGCAGGGCCTTTCTCATCTTCTTTTCCTTTTGAGAGTCTTTCATTCCCTGTTAAAAGAGGAAATCTGTGTCCAAGATGGGTTTAAAAATACCACAGTAAGAAAATTGCTGCTCTGCTGCTGCACTTCACCTGAATAAGGTGATAATTAACCTGCCTGAAATGCTGTGAGGGGATGCATCAGATTTTCACCTCTGTAACAGCTGAAACTCAAGGCTGAATTCAGAATCCACTTGTTTTTATGCTCTTGGAAATGAAATCCATGGATATTGGTCTGTGCCCAGGTGTTGGGGCTGCTCAAGGCATTGTGGCCATTCTGGCTTTGGGGTTCAGCTGGAGCTGGGCTGTGCTGTCCCTTTGCTAATTGTGCCACAGCTTAATGACAACAATTCATTGATAATCAGGTGAGTCTGGAAGTTTAGCAAAAGTCACCTTAATAAATAGTCTGAAAAGTTATTTTTTTTGGGTCAGATATTGGCTTAGAGAGCAGCACAAAGGGCATCACCTTGGTGTGGTGGCAGCTGCTGTCACAAATTTTGTCCCATCAGCTTTCCTGGTTTAGATCCTTGTCCAACTCAGAGCTTTCCACCTGTGAGGCACAAAAATGACAGGTAAAAGAAGAAAATAAGATTATTTGGATTAAATTCCTCTCTGTGAAGAACAGGAATGGATTCCCCATCCCTGGAAGTGTCCAAATCCAATCTGGACAAAGCTTGACCAGTGCAAAGTGTCCCTGCCATGGCAGGAGGTGACACTGGCTGAACTTTAGGGTCTCCTTCCCAACCATTCCACAATTCCCTGATCTCAGGGAGTGTGAGGAACACTCTGTGCCTTAGCAACAACCCTGCTGGGAGCCCATTTGTTTTCTCTGGAATTCAGGTGTGCCCTGGGCTGGGCTCAGCTGCCAGGGGAGCTCTGGAAGGGGGGGGAGGAGGTGGCTGAGCCCAGCCAGGTGCTTTTCCCTGCTCCTCAGAGCATTGCAGGTGAGTTCTCAGGCTGGAAATGCAAACACAAGGGTTGCTCTGTGCCTTTCCCAGCTCTCCCTGGACACCCTGTTGGGTTTTTAGGTGGTTGTGCAAATGCAGAATAATTCCAAAGTGCATGGGAGTCCCAGTGTGAGTACTTGGGAAAGAGTTTGGAGCAGTGATTCTCCCACCTGTGCTGCCTTAATTTGGTTTTAATCATAACAAATCCATTTTTAATAATATCAATACCCCAAAAAACAGATTTTTTTTGGTAATTTTAGTTCAGGTTTTAACTCTTTGCATGACAGAACTACTCTGAACTCTGCCCATGCAGTCTGTAGTAGCTCATCTTGAAGTTTATCAAAATTTTAATCTGCTGAAACATTTATTTCAGTCTCAGATTTCAGTGGCTCCTCCCAGGAGCTTTCTGAGTGTGTCAAACACATTTCCTTTTATTCCTTCTCTCTCTTTTCACCTCCGTGCAGCTTTGAAGAATAAACAGTAAGCTCCAAATTCAGGTTTTTAAGAGCAGAAAGAAGATTTTTTTTTTGTTGGATTTCTTAATAAAAAATCAATGTTTTTGTGTCTTTGCTGTGCCCACAGGCAGCCTGCCTCTGCAAAGTGGTACGACCGGAGGGACTATGTCTTTATTGAGTTCTGTGTTGAAGACAGCAAAGATGTAAATGTAAATTTTGAAAAGTCCAAACTCACCTTCAGGTGAGTTCATTCAAACACAGGGAGGGATGAGGAGAAGCAGATTTGTTCTATGTTTTTTTGTTTGGGTTTTTTTTGGGAGTTAAATATCAATTCATTTTTTTCTTGCAGTTGTCTTGGAGGAAGTGATAACTTTAAACATTTAAATGAAATCGACCTTTTTAATAATATTGATCCAAATGTGAGTATTCTCCTGATTTTTTTTTTTTTTTTTAATGCTGGTGAGGGGTTTGGTACAGATTATCCAGAAAAATTGGAGATATTCCATGGCCATGTTGAAGCAACCTGGGCTAATTGAAGTGTCCCTGCCCTTAGCAAGGGTTTGGAACTTGGGTTTTAATGTCCTTTCCAACCCAAACCATCCTGTGATCCTAAAAAAAAAAAAAAAAAAAAAATCTGTTCTTTAGGCTGCTCCCTGAATTTGGGGAAAATTGCTCCTTAGGACATAAAAGCTCCAAATCAGATCCAGAAAAGTTTCTCTGGGTGACATTTTCCAGGACAAGGAATAAGGGAAGAGGTGAAGTTAAAGGAGGGATGGCAGCAGTTCCTGGTGGTATTAATGGATTTTTGGTCTTTTTCAGGAATCAAAGCATAAAAGAACAGACAGATCCATCTTGTGTTGTTTACGAAAAGGAGAGTCTGGTCAGGCATGGCCAAGGTTAACAAAAGAGAGGGCAAAGGTGGGTCTGGGCCTCTGCTGCCTCCCCTGGCTTTTAATGTAATGAAAATTTGGGTCATGTTCAGATTCTGGAGCAGTTTTGGGTCATTTTCCTGCTCCTGATCCCACAGCAACTCTCATTAACCTGTTCTAACTGACAACCAGTTACTTCCTTGTCCTTAAATAATTCCTTGTCCTTAAATAACTCCTGGTGTTGGTGCAGCTCAACTGGCTCAGCGTGGACTTCAACAACTGGAAAGATTGGGAAGATGATTCAGATGAAGACATGTCCAATTTTGATCGTTTTTCTGAGGTAGGAAATGACAAATTCTCTGAGTTTTGAGAGTTGCCAGGCAATGAATCCGAGGTTTTTTTGCACCATCACTTTGTAATTCCTGCATGGGGACAATTGATCTGTTATATCAAGGGGGGATTGATGTTTTAGGATCATTTTGGGTGGAGAATGGGGTTGGATTCACCCCAAAGTGTGGCTGTTGTGTCTCTGAGCAGATGATGAACAACATGGGAGGAGATGACGACGTAGACTTGCCAGAAGTAGATGGGGCAGATGATGTGAGTATGTGGGTGTAGGAAACACCTGCTCAGAAATCCTGAAAAAAGGCTTAAATAGCCCCAAATTTTGATGTCACCTGGGGAGGCCACTTCTCTCCCCTCTCAGCAGTGCTGGGGACAGCAGTTTGTGTCTCTCTGCAGTGACTGGGGGTCATTGTGGGGCTGCAGTGAGGCCAAGCTGAGCTCACTGAGTCATCTGGAACCTGGAGTTCCTAAAAAAAAAAAAATCCAGATTTGGGAACAGCAGCTCTTTGTTGGCTGGGGGGTGGTAGAAGAGCCATCTGCTCCACTTAAAGGTTGTTTGTTCTCTTTTCCAGGATTCACCAGACAGTGATGATGAGAGTAAGTTGTTGTTGTTGTTGTTGTTGTTGTTTTTCCCTGACCTGCTGAAGGCAAATGTTCATCCTGGCCACCAGCTAAAGCCAACCCTGGCAGACAAATTAATCTGGGAAAGCCTCTCCACACAAGCCCCCAAATACCAGTTTGACCTTCCCAGTTTGACCAGTCCCAGGGAGCTTTGGCTTTAGGAGCTGCAGGTGTTCAGGGTGGCTCTGGCACAACTTTCCCTTGGGAAGAGCCAGGAGGGAGGGAGGGCAGAGTTCCCCAAAGTGCCCTGTGACCTCCTTGGTTGGTGGCCAGGTCATCTTGCTCATGTCCCTTGTGACATAATAATGCCCTGAGAGCTTTTAAAAACCAGCCAAGCAAAAAATAAAACCCACAAACCAACCCTAAAACCCACTAATTAATTCTCTTCTTGTCTTTCCCCTCTAGAAATGCCAGATCTGGAGTAAGACAAACTGTCGTCTTCAGGGTTTTGGGGAAAGAAGTTCATCACAACATTTCATAATTGAGATAAGAATTCCTGAGTTGATAGCCCTAAAGGGAGATCCTGCATCCTTTAACCCATTTTCAGTCCATTTTAAATGGCTTCACTGATGGTAGGTGTGTCCCATGGCACGGGGCGGTCTTAAAGCCACGAGAGGCAATAATGTTATGCATGAACCGTTTTCCAGACTTCCAAAAAACAAAAACAAAACCAAACCAACCCAATTGAGGTGTAGGAAATCTATTGAGAACAGTTGCAATAAAGTTTACAGAGCCTCCTTGCCTCGTAGCAGATGTAATTACAATGGGAGAACCCTGAATTAACACTGAGTGATAAACGAGCATTTCTCCTCCCCTTCTCCACCACCTGAAATTGTCAGTTTATACCGGGAACAAAATAACTTTGTCATTGGCTCCCCAAATTTCAGCAGGCGAGGTGCATCCCTCTGTGGTGTCTTCAGGTCTGTTTCACTCGAAAAGTTTGTATCAAAAAGGAAACTTTAAAAAAAAAAAATTGCTCTTTGTTTTTGGTGTTGGCCGGAGCCTGCCCCTGGTCCCGTGTGACCCCAAACCTTTTCCACCTCCTCGCCCGGGGTGTGAGTGGCTGTACATTGTTGCTTGTCAATCTGTACATTTAGACCAAATCGTATTTGCACTGTGGGTTTGGCAGCAAGTGACAGACCGTGGGGCGCGCGGGCTGAAAAACCTCAATTTATGTTCAGAGCAGCTGGGATTTTTTTAATGTCTGCATTCTTTCTAATAAACTGTTGAAGACTCCCTGGCTCTCCTTTGGCCTGGGCCTTGTGCATTCCTCAGCGTGGTGGGGGTAGAGGGGTGGGGCTTTTGTGGGGGAGGGGGTAAATGGGGTGGGATCCCTTTCTGTGGGGGGGTCAGTGGGGTGGGATGCCCCTTCTATTGGGGAGGGGGTAAATGGGGTGGGACCTCCTTCTATTGAGGAGGGGGTAAATGGGGTGGGACCTCCTATTGGGGAGGGGATAAATGGGATGGGACCCCCTTCTGTGGGGAGTCAGTGGGGTGGGACTCCTTTCTATGGGGGGGTCAGTGGGGTGGGATGCCCCTTCTATTGGGGAGGGGGTAAATGGGGTGGGACCTCCTCCTGTGGGGGGTCAGTGGGGTGGGACTCCCTTCTGTGGGGGAGGAGGTAAATGGGGTGGGACCACCTTCTATTGGGGAGGGGGTAAATGGGGTGGGACCTCCTATTGGGGAGGGGGTAGATGGGGTGGGACTCCTATGGGGGGTCAGTGGGGTGGGATCTCCTTCTATTGGGGAGGGGGTAAATGGGGTGGAATCCCCTTCTGTGGAGAGTAAATGGGGTGGGACCTCCTTCTATGGGGGGTCAGTGGGGTGGGATCCCCTTCTATGGGGGGTCAGTGGGGTGGGATCCCTTTCCATTGGGGAGGGGATAAATGGGGTGGGACCCCTTCTATGGGGGGTACTTAGGGTGGGATTCTCCCCTTGGTGTGGGATCCCCGCATGGAGGGTTCAATAGGATGGGATTCCCTCCCTTGGGAACCAGAGTGGTCAGTGGGGCAGGTTCCCCTCGGGTGGGTGGGATCCCCTTCCTCCGGGGCAGAAATGGCGCGGTGCTCCCCAGTCCCCTGCGGGGGGTTTGTTCTCTGGGACACAGCAGTGACCCGGGCCGTGAGGCGGACACGGGCCCGGTGAGGGGCGCTGCTGTGAAGCGGGGAGGGGCAAAAACACAAACGGGGAGGAGGCGGGCGCGTCACGGGCCCGGTGCGGCCTCGGCCGCGGTCACGGCGCCTGCCCAAGGACAAGCGCGGGACACGTGCGCCGCCACTTCCGCTGACCTTCGCCCGGGACACGCCCCTTCCCACACGCCGCCCTATCGGACCGCGGCGCGTTTTGACGGATGGATGCAAAACCCAATCGGGAGGAGGCGCAGAGCGGGCGCCGCATCGCTCTGACCAATGGGAGCGCGAATTCCCCCGGCGCCTCTGGGCGGAGCAGCCAATGGGCGCGCGGTGCGGCGGTGACGTCAGCCCAGTGGCCCCTCCCCGCGGGGGCCGTGAGGGGCGGGCGAGACGCGGGGCTCAGTCGGCGCCGCCATGTTGGGGCTCGCGGGTCGTTCCGCTGCCGCCGCCGCCGCCGCGGCCCGGCCGCTGCTGCCCCGCGGGGCCGCCCCGGGCCGGGACCTCCTCCCGCTGCTCCTCGGCCGCGGGGCCGCCCCGGCTGTCGCCGTCGGGGCGCGTGAGTGCGGGGCGGGCCGGGGTCACCTTGGGGCCTGCGCGGGTGGGGTACGCGGGGTGCCGGTGCTGAGGCCCCCGTTACCGGGATGAGGGGATGGGCTGCGGCACAGGAGCAGCGGCCCTGAGGGTGGGCGTGAGGGCGCTTAGGGACTGCGGGTGTGCCGGGGGAGGGGTTCAGGGGTGCTGAGGGAAGGGGGTTCAGGGGGCTCTGCCTGCTCTGAGGGGCTGCGGGTGCACCCAGAGGTTCTGAGCGGGCCGTGAGGGGATCCAGGGCGCACCGAGGAAGGGATTTCAGGGAGTCGTGGCTGCACCGCAGGAGGTGCAGGGGTGTCGGGCTCACCCCAAGGCTGCAGGGGAGCCCCATCTCCGCACCCCCGACCCACCTTGACCCGTCCCTCTCCCCGCAGGACGGGACTATGCCGCCCAGGCTGCCCCTGCCGCCAAGGCCGGCTCCACCACCGGCCGCATCGTGGCCGTCATCGGGGCCGTGGTGGATGTGCAGTTCGACGAGGGGCTGCCCCCCATCCTGAACGCCCTTGAGGTGCAGGGCAGGGAGACGCGGCTGGTGTTGGAGGTGGCTCAGCACCTGGGTGAGCAGCTGGCACAGGGAAGCAGGGCATGGGGAGGGCTCCTCCTGTGATGATGTTACCAATGACTTTCGTTCTCCTGAGCTTGCTGAAGCCACGGATTTCAATCTGAGGAGGTGAAAAATGGCTGCCCGAGGGCAGGGCTCAATTTTCCTCAGGGCTGTTTTATTCCTGTTGCTCCTCTTGGTCCTTCTCCCAGCAGAATGTCCCCTTGGCAGAGCCACCAGCAGCTGTCCCCAGGGTCAGCCTGAGGACACTGTGGTGACTGTGCTGTCCTTGGGCCTCGGCAGGGGAGAACACCGTTCGCACCATTGCCATGGATGGCACGGAAGGGCTGGTGAGGGGACAGAAGGTGCTGGACTCTGGTGCTCCCATCCGCATCCCCGTGGGGCCTGAGACCCTGGGCAGGATCATGAATGTCATTGGGGAACCCATCGACGAGAGGGGCCCCATCAAGACCAAACAGTGAGTGATGGGGGGGCTGGAAAACACCTCAGATGTGAGCAGAGAGGTGGCTCTGGCTCTCCTGGGTCACAGCCCCTGGACTGGGGGCTCAGAGCAGCTGCCCACCCTCTTCTCCCCCTGCTCCAGGTTTGCTGCTATCCACGCCGAGGCCCCTGAGTTTGTGGAGATGAGTGTCGAGCAGGAGATCCTGGTGACAGGGATCAAGGTCGTGGATCTGCTGGCTCCTTATGCCAAGGGTGGCAAGATTGGTAGGTGACCCCCAGAGCAGGGCTGGGTCTGGGGAGTGGGCACCTGGCTGGGATTTCCACCAGTTCCTCAGGACACTTTTCCTTCACTGATGATTCACTCCATGACTTTCGTTCTCCTGAGCTTGCTGAAGCAACGCTTTTTGTATCTGAGGAGGAAAGAGCTGAAGGGAGACCCTGGGGGCAGCTAGGCTGGCTTGGGGTTGAGCAGGACCCTTATTTTCCCCCTTCCCAGGTTTGTTTGGAGGTGCTGGTGTGGGCAAGACTGTGCTGATCATGGAACTGATCAACAACGTGGCCAAGGCTCACGGTGGTTACTCGGTGTTCGCCGGCGTGGGCGAGAGGACGCGTGAGGGCAACGACTTGTACCACGAGATGATCGAATCTGGGGTCATCAACCTCAAAGATGCCACTTCCAAGGTGTGCAGAGACCCTGAGGGGGTGCTGGGTCCCCTGGGGCTCTTGATGCAGTGCCAGGCGTGGCAGTGACACCGTGCTGACCCCGGGGTCTCACCCGCAGGTCGCCCTGGTCTACGGGCAGATGAACGAGCCCCCGGGCGCCCGTGCCAGGGTGGCCCTGACAGGGCTGACAGTGGCCGAGTACTTCAGGGACCAGGAGGGTCAGGACGTGCTGCTCTTCATCGACAACATCTTCCGCTTCACCCAGGCCGGCTCCGAGGTCAGTGCTGGACGCTGGGGCTGCACCTGCTCCCCACTGCACAGCCCCTCGTGCTCTGTGCCTCACGCTCTGTCCTCTCACAGGTGTCAGCCCTGCTGGGCAGAATCCCCTCTGCTGTGGGCTACCAGCCCACGCTGGCCACTGACATGGGCACCATGCAGGAGCGCATCACCACCACACGCAAGGGCTCCATCACCTCGGTGCAGGTGAGGGCAGGACCAACCCCACGGTCCTGAGGGGCTGTGTCACCTGCCTGCCACCAACTGTCCCCTCCCCTCTGTGTCCTCAGGCTATTTATGTGCCGGCTGATGACTTGACTGACCCTGCTCCTGCCACCACCTTTGCCCACTTGGATGCCACCACGGTGTTGTCCCGTGCCATCGCTGAGCTGGGCATTTACCCAGCCGTGGACCCGCTGGACTCCACCTCCCGTATCATGGACCCCAACATCGTGGGGCCCGAGCACTACGACGTGGCTCGGGGCGTGCAGAAGATCCTGCAGGTGAGGGCTGATGGGGCAGCCCCTCCCCGTGGGGTGCTGGGCTGGGGGATCAGCACTGGCCACTCACCCTGTGTGTCCCCCTCCTAGGATTACAAGTCACTGCAGGACATCATTGCCATCCTGGGTATGGACGAGTTGTCCGAGGAGGACAAACTGACCGTGGCTCGTGCCCGCAAGATCCAGCGCTTCCTGTCCCAGCCCTTCCAGGTGGCCGAGGTCTTCACTGGCCACATGGGCAAGTTGGTGCCGCTGAAAGAGACCATCAAGGGCTTCAAGCAGATCCTGGCAGGTGAGGTGGCTCTCGGGGGGCCTGGGGGAGCCCAGCTGGGCCTCCCACTCCCCCCTGACACGGTGTGTCCCCCCAGGTGAATACGACCACCTGCCTGAGCAAGCTTTCTACATGGTGGGGCCCATCGAGGAGGCAGTGGCCAAGGCAGAGAAGCTGGCAGAGGAACACGCCTGAGCCCCCCTGAACACCCCCACCCCCGGCTCCGCTGGGGCCGGACCCCCAGTATTTAACATTTCCAATAAAACATCGGTGAAAACGTTCACAGATCTTTGTGTGCTCTGGCTCCTGCTCTCAGGGCTGGGGGGATCCAAGTCCTGTGAGCCCCCCAGTTCTGAGCCCCTCTCTGGGGGGATTGTGTTGGGTTCTGTCTCAGTGCAGGGACCCTCCAAACCATGGGGGGCTCCCCAGGAGGGGGACGAGTCCCTCTTTGCCCTATGGGGTCTCCAGGAGAAGGGGGGAGCCCCCTCCACTGCAGGGACAGCCCGGGAGGTGACAGATGCTGGTCCTGTGTCGCTGCCCAGCCCTGTGTCCGTCTGTCTGTCCCAGTCCCCGCCTTTCCCCCTGCCTGCCCGTGCAGTTCCAGCTCCACCATTTCGCAGCACAAAGAGCCGCCCCGGCCCGGCCCGGCCCCGGCAGCTGCCACTTAGTCCGCGGGGTCCCGGGGGGGCCGCTCCGGGCTGAGCTCGCACAGTGCGGGGCTGGGGGACACCCGAGGGAACCGGGACCGCCCCCAACTCCCGACCCCTCCCCACTGCTCCGCCGGTGCCCCCCCGGTGCCGAGCTCTGCTCACCACGGGGTCCCGGGGGTATCCCCGCGGAGGGCCCAGCCGGGGGTCCCGCGGCGCGGCGCCGGTTTGGGGGTGTCCCCCGCCATCCCCCCCGCACCCCATAGAGGGCGGCGGTCCCTTTAAATGGCGGCGCGGCCCCGGTGGCGGAGGGGGCGGCGGCGGTCGCTGACATCACGCGGGGCCGGGAGCACCTGCGCCCCGCCCGGCTCCGCCACCGGCACCGGCACCGCAGCGCACCGGGCCGGGCGGGCACCGGGGCTGCTGCGGGCCGCCCCCGCCGCCCCTCCCCAGGTACGCACCGCGCAGGACGGGACCCGCGCACGGGGATACCGGGACCCACCGGGACCCCCTACGGGGCTGGGATGGCTGTACAGGGATCCCCGGATCTGTACCGGGACCCCCTGAGACCGGGCCAGCTGCACCGGGACCCTCAGCTCTGTACCGGGACCTCCCCCACCCCCGGGGAACCTCCACCAGGCGGGGAACCCCCGCACCGGGCTGCGCTGCCCTGCACCGGCTCCGCTGCCCCGCACCGGGAAGGGACACCCCCCCTTTCCATTGCGGCCGCACCGGGACAGCACCCCCGCACCGGGACCCCCTTCTCCCCCCGCCGCCCCCGGAGCCGGTGTCGCCCCCGGGCCCTGCGCAGCGCGGCCCGGCCGGTGCCGCGTGACGTCACCGGGGATCCCGGGGGCCGGGGGGAGCCGGGGCAGCCGCTGTCCCCGCGGCCCAACCGGGCAGCACCGGTGTTCTCCGGGGTCCCGCTCCCGCTGCACGCCGCCGTTCCCGGGGGTCGCGCCGGGGCTGCGGGGAGCAAAGGGAGAACGATCGAGAGAGCGCGGGGGGGGGGGGGGGGGGAGCGGAGGGAACGTTCCCCGGAGGTGCCGGTGCGGGGTGGGGGAACCCCGGGGGGAGCCGGGGGTCCCGGAGCCAGGGGTGGGGGGGCGTCCCCGCGTGGGGATTCCCCCCGCCCTGACCCCGCCGGGGGCGGGGATCCCCCTCCCACGTGGGCGCGCGCCCTCCCCCGGTGACGCCACGGCGGCGCCGCTCCCGGTGACGCCACTGCGGCCGCCGTGACGTGCGGGGGGAGGGAGGGAGGGAGGGGGGGGGAGGTCGGGACGGGACGGGGGCGGTCCCGGGACCCGCTTCCTGCCGCGGCCGCGGGTTCGGCTCCGCGGCCCGGCCCGGTACCGGAGCGGATCGGAGCGGAGGGGCCCCGGCCCGGCCCGGTGCGGCGGAGGGGCCGCGCCATGCCGAGCCGCCCCCCGCCCCGCGCCGCCTGAGCCGGGCCCGCACCGCCGCCTGCCAGGTGCGGGGTCGCGGCGGAGGAAGGGGAGGGGGGGACAGGCGGTAACGGGCCGTTAACGGCCCCGCCGAGGGGGGGCGGGGGGGTGCGACGGTCGGTTGCGGCGGTTTGGGCCCGGCTCAGGCGGCGGAACCCCGCTCCCCTTTGCTGACCTCGGTGAGACGCCGTGCTCTCCCCCCGCTTCCCCCTGCGCATCCCCGTTCCGTGGCGTGACCCCCCGTCCTCCTCCGTTACCGGCGACCCCCCCGCTCCCCTGCAGGTGCAGCGGCCAAGGGCCCAGACCCGCGGCGAGCCCGAGCCCCGTTCCCGGTGCGTTCCGGAGGTCAGGGGGAGCCCCCTCCTCTCCCGCACCGCCCGTCTGTCTGTGTGTCCCCCCCACCCCACCGCACTCTCCGGGACCGGGACCCCCCTGCGGCGGCGGGAGGGGGTGGCACGGACACCGAGCCCCCATCCCCGGAGACCGGGGGGGCTGCGAGAGGGGTGTGGGGGTGTCCTTGCCGCAGGTACCGGGGGGTCCCCGCACCGGGGGGTGCGGCGCTGCAGGGCCGGGGGGGGCCGGTCCCGTGTCCCCCCGTGTGTCCGTCCCCGCAGGAAGTGGCCGGGAAATGGCAGCCGGTTGTTGCGTCTCGTTGTTTTTGAAACGTCCTTTTTAATCAGGTCGCGTCACGCTCCCGGGGCCTCCCGGTGCCACCGGGCCGGGGAGGCCGCAAAACCGGGAGGGGCTGAGCTCTGTGCCCGGGGAATGGCACCGGCTCCAGGGCACCGAGAGTTCCCCCCAGCCTGGACCTCTGTCCCCCCCCAGCTCAGCTCCCGGGGACACTCCTGGCCCCAGTGTCGCCGCGGGGATCTGCTGTCACCGGGTTTGACACCGGGCGAGCGTCGCTGCCACGCTGGCCGTGCCCGGTGTGACAGGAGCCGGGCTCAGCGCCTGCCTTGTCACCCACCATCCCCGAGGTCCCCAAGTGTCCCCATCCCGAGGCTCCTGCCCCTGGTCACCTCGCCCGGCTCCGGTTTCGCTCCGTGGCCCAGTTTCAGCTGCGCTCTCGGTGGCTCAGGGCGGGGGGAGCGGGGCTGCAGGATCCCCGCGTGCCGGTGGGAGGTGATGGGTGGCCGTGGATGGCCATGGATGGCCCGTGTCCACAACGCACCTGGCTGAGCTCCCAGCGATGCCAACTCTGGCCTCTGGAGCGTCCCTGGAGCAAGGGTGACATTCCCACCTTGCTGCTTTTCATTTTCTCCACGCCCCCTCCCCAGCCTGGCACGTACCCAGCCCATCCCACCCCACCTCACTCTGCCACCTGCAGCTGCCACCATCACACACCGGGTGCCACCAGAAAGGCTTTTCCTCATCCAGCCCCGCTGCTGCTGCCATCCCCACACCCGGGGGTCCCCGTTGGGTCGGGTTAGAGGCCGGTTCATGGATGGAGGGGGGAGGTGGCTGCAGGTCCAGCCTGGGATGTCCGGGAGCCACGCGCGTGTGGCGGCTGCGTCACCGCCCATACGGGTTTCTCCAGTGGATGAATCATCGGTGGCCCTGGCCAGGCTCGGTTGCCCCTCTGGCCCCTGCCAGGGCACCAGCTGAGGCGGGTGAGGGTGTGATGAAATCCAGGTTTCGACACGGGTTGTGGCACCAGCCGCTGCTCAAGTCCCCTTCCGGAGAGGTCGGTGGCGGGTTTGGCAAGCGTGCCACAACCAGGAGTTGCCAGAGGTGGCAGCTCTGGGGGAGTGCCCAGCACTGGGGTTCCCATCTCACCTGCTGGGCTTGCAGGGACTCAGCCCCCTGTGCCACATCCCAGGGCTGAGATCCCTCCTTGTGGCCTCGGGTTTGAGGGAGCGTTTGGGGGTCCTGTGGGATGAATGTCATCAGTTCCTGCCTGAGACAGCGCTGGGACTTCAGCTCCTGCTTGCTCCCAGCACGGCTCTGGCCTCAAAACCTGGAGCTGTGCTGGGTTTTGCTGGGTCCTCATGGGGTCACTGAGCTGCTTTTGGGGGGTCCTTGGCTGGGAGCCCCCACGGTCTCACCCTGGGATGGTGGCACATGATGATGACATCTTGGTGATGGCCATCCCTGGGGACACCGGTGACAGGCTGTGCTCAAGCAGGTGGCAACTCGTCCAGCTGGGGTGGCTGGGCCTGGGCCAGAGCGCAGCCAGGTGGCATCTCAGTCCTGGGGGGTTCCATTGTCACTCCTCACCCTGCCCAGCCCTCAATCCCCAGGCTGGGGACCTCAGGGGGAGGGAATGAAGGGTCAGTAGTGGGTGGTCACCACACCAGCAGCCCCAGCCCATGCCAGTGACTGACCCCGTGCATCTTCTCCCCTGTGCAGAAATGGAAACAAACAACCATTTTAACTTCACTGGCCTTTCCTCTGCACCCGCTGCCTCAGGACCGAAACCCACGCCTGCCTCAGGGGACCCCCCCTTCACCCACAGCTCCCCACTCAGCTTCCCCCCACAAGGGAAAAGTGAGTGACCCCACGGGGACAGGGATGGGAGGGGCTGCAGGGACAGAGGGGACACAGGGATGAGAGGGGACACAGGGATGGGGTGGCTGTAGGGCTAGAGGGGACACAGGGATGGGAGGGCTGCATGGATGGGGTGGCTGTGGTGCCAGAGGGGACACAGGGATGGGGTAGCTGTAGGGCTAGAGGGGACACAGGGATGGGAAAGGCTGCAGGGATGGAGGGGACACGGGGATGGGGTGGCTGTGGGGCCAGAGGGGATACAGGGATGGGAGGGGCTGCAGGGCCAGAGGGGACACAGGGATGCAGGGGACACAGGGATGGAGGGGACACAGGAATGGGGTGGCTGCAGGGCTAGAGGGGACATAGGGATGGGAGGCAATGCAGGGACAGAGGGGACACAGGGATGGGAGGCAATGCAGGGACAGAGGGGACACAGGGATGGAAGGGGACACAGGGATGGGGTGGCTGCAGGGATGGAAGGGACACAGGGATGGGGTGGTCGTGGGGCCAGAGGGAACACAAGGATGCAGGGGACACAGGGATGGGATGCAGGGACAGAGGGGACACAGTGATGGAGGGGACACAGGGATGGGAGGCAATACAGGGACAGAGGGGACACAGGGATGGAGGGGACACAGGGATGGGGTGGCTTCAGGGATGGTGGGGACACAGGGATGAGGTGGCTGCAGGGATGGAGGGGCCATGGCAGCCCCAGCTCCAGCACACGGGGCCAGGGCTGGGGTCTGCACGTCCCTGCCTTGGCCTAGAAAAGCCGCGGCGCCGGCGCAGGGGCCGCGCGTGGATTTGGCCGCTCAGCTGATCCGGCACAGCCCTGCCAAGCACTCGGCTAATCCCCGGCGTCCCGCGGCGCTCGGCCCGCTGCCGGTTTGGCAAACAGCAACCGTGCAGCTCCCCCCCCACCAGAGGGGGGACACGAGCAGGGCTTTGGTGATCTCTCCATCCTCAATCCCACTGTTGAGCGCTGACCTCGGCCCCCTCTGCTCTCCTGGCAGGTCTGAACGGGGGCATGAATGTCAATGGCTTCTCTACTGTATCCCACCCCGGTACTTCAGGGACATTCTCGGCCGGCTCGGCGCCCGCCGGGGCGCAGCCCCTCCGCGCCTACGACTGCCTGTGGGACTACGCGCCCTACGCGCCGGCCGCCGGCCTCAAGGACGGGGCCCCGCCCGCCCTCGGACAGTTCCCCCTCAACGGCGTGGCCGGAGGGTCGCGGCCGGCCTCGCCAGGACACGGCACCAACCTGCGGGCGGCCGGGCAGGAGTTCTGGGGCAACGGCACCGCCGGGCCCATGGGGCTGAACTTTGACTCGCAGGAGCTCTACGACTCCTTCCATGAGCAGAGCTTTGAGCTGATGCAGAACGGGCCCGACGGCTTCTACGCGGCGGGTCAGTCGTCGCCCATCCTGAGCTCAGACGCTCAGCCCTTCCCGCTGGCTCCGGACGAGCCGGACCCTGGCCAGGGAGCCGCTGATGGTGCAGCCAAAGAGATGCCCAGCACTACCACCACCACCACCATCACGGAGAATGGGGGTGGGCTGGTGGGCAGCCAGGAGCTGGAGGAGGCACAGCCAGGTAGGAGCCTGGGAGAACTCGTGGTTGAGTTTGGCATCGTGTTCTTGGGGAATCCCAGCTGCTCTGACCCGCCTGCCCAGTGTCCTGGACGGGGTTTGGCCGGTCACAGCTTGGAGAAGGCGTTGGGATCTTGTAAAAGCAGGCTGGGCACAGCCCATGGTATCACCGTGGTGCCAGTGCAGGGAACAGCAGTGGGGATCCCCCAACTCTGTCACCATCACGTCTCAGGGTCCGTTTTTGATCGATTGTTCCCTTCAGACCTGAAGATGTGCAGCTACAACGGGGCTGCAGCTGCTGGCACGGGGTCGCTGGGGCCGGAGGGACCCGTCCTGGAGGACACCCACATCCTCAGCGAGGACACCCTGGAGCCCTTCGAGTCGCTGGCCAGAGGTAGGGAGGGTGGCCAGGGGTGCATCGGGCTGGTGCTTGCAGGGCAGGACGCGGAGTAGGGGGCACAACCATTCCCGCATTCCCTGCCACGGTGCCCGGGGATGTGGCGATGGATGTGGCGATGGAGGCGGCGGTGGTTCTGCGGGGGCAGGGGCGGGCCCGCGTCCCCGCCGCGCTGCCGGCCCTTCCCTGCTTTCCTTCCCTTCCTTCCCGTCCTTCCCAGCTCCGTGACGAGGCTGTTAGTCAGCGCCTGAACTTCCGCGCTGCTGAGCATCGCCACGGCCATTTTGGGCTCCTCCGCTTCCCAGAGGAGGAGGCGGGGCTGGGTTTGGGGGGGATAGAGGGTGGGGACAAACCCCATTTAACCCCTCAGCTGCCGGATCATTTTTGGCCACTCCACCTCTCCCCCCCGCCCACCCAACCCCACTCCCCGGGAGCGGAGATGTGGGTCCGTGCGCCCCCAGCCCTGGTGCTCACCCCCCTCCCCAGACCCCGGCACCGGCGACCTGTACGCCATGGACGACTCGCAGTTGGTGAGCGACAAGTCGTCCTTGGAGGAGCCCCCCGACCTGGCCGCCAGCCCCGGCCCCTTCAGCCTGCTGCCCTCCAGCCCCTCGCCCGCCCCGCTGCTCGATGGCCCCGGCTCGCCGCCCGCCCTGCACGGTACGTGCGGCCCCGGGATACTCCGGGGGAATGGGGGGGTTCCCCACCGTGTGCCAGCCCTCGGGGGTCTCTGTGTCACCACCGTGGCAGCGCAGGGAGGGGACGCGCGGCCCCCGTGACGTGTCCGGTGACGTCCCTGACCTTGGCTCCTCAGGCGACAACGCCGAGCTGAAGAGCGGCGACCACGCGGGGCTGCGGGAGTCGGGGTCCCTGGAGCACGACCCTCCGCTGGAGTCGGAGTCCCCGGCCCCGTCTGCTGAGGAGGAGGAGGAGGAGGAGGAGGAAGAAGAAGAGGAGGAGGAGGAGGAAGCCGCCGACAGCTGCCCGGAGACTTCGGCCGTGCCAGAAGGAGACAGCGCCCAGCTGAGTGCCTCGGGGGCAGGTATGGCCGCGGCTTTACCCCCGCCCCGTGCGGACCCCCCGGTGCCCCCCGCCCCCAGCCCATCGTCCCACCTGTGCCCTCCCCGCAGGTGATGCCCCTCGCCGGCGCATCGCCACGCAGGAGGAGGTGCGCTTCCCGCTGCAGCACGGGTACGTGCGGTGTCCCCGACCCTGTTCCTGTCCCCATCCCGCCCCACAGCTCTGGCTGCTTCCCAACGTCCCCTTCCCACCATCCTGTCCTTGTTCCCATCCCCTTCCCGCCATCCTGCTCCTGAAACTACCCCCGTCCTGTCCGTGTCCCCATCCCCTTCCCATCCTGTCCCCGTTCCCACCCCCTTCCCATCCTGTCCCCAACCCCTCCCACTGCTCTGTCCCCGTCCCCTCCCCATCCTGTCCCCCCTCGGGCCGTCCTGTCGCCGTCCCCTCCCCATCCTGCGGCCATCCCCGCCCCCTCCCCATGCTGCCCCACGGTCCCGGCTGACGCTGCCGTGCCCAGGTGGAGGCGGGAGGTTCGGATCAAGAAGGGGAACCATCGCTGGCAGGGCGAGACCTGGTACTACGGCCCCTGTGGGAAGAGGATGAAGCAGTTCCCGGAGGTGATCAAGGTACCGCTCCTGGCTAGGGCGGGGTGGGGGCTGACCCGAGGAGGGGGGTTCTGGTTCTGCACAGCCCCCCCAAAACCCAAAACCGGCGGCTGCAACGAGCCCGGAGCACTGAGCCCCTCTCACAGCCCTTCCTCCTGCTCCCTGTGCCCAGTACCTGAGCAGGAACATGGTGCAGGATGTGCGGCGTGAGCACTTCAGCTTCAGCCCCCGCATGCCCGTGGGAGACTTCTACGAGGAGCAGGACACGCCCGAGGTGGGTGGGAGCCCCCCTGTGCCCCCCCAGCCCCGCTCTGTGCCCGGGGGTGACCCCAACTCGTGCCCCACAGGGCGTGCAGTGGGTGAAGCTGAGCCCCGAGGAGATCCCCGGGCGCATCCAGGCCATCACAGGCAAGCGTGGCCGGCCCCGCAACGCCGAGAAGGTCAAGCCCAAGGAGACCCCGGCCACCAAACGGGGTCGGGGTCGCCCCCCCAAGCTCAGGATGGTGGATTTGCTGAGCAAGACGGATGCACGGCTGCTGAAGAGGCTGGAAGCACAAGGTAGCCCCTTCCCCAGCCCCCCCCCTCACAGCCTGGCCCCAGTGTGATCCCAGCTGCTGGTTCATCTCCTCTCTCCCTCTGTGCCCCCCCCCCCAGAGGTGCTCAGCGAGGAGGACAAGTTGAAAATGAGCAAGATCAAGAAGAAAATGAGGCGGAAGGTGCGGGCATGGGGGCTGCTCAGGTTTGGGTGGGGGTTTGTCTGGTGCAGGGGGGTCCCTGAGTGTGTCTTGTTCTCCTCTTAGGCCAAGAACAAGCAGAAGCAGGAGGCCAAAGCCCCCAGGACCAAGGAGGCCAAGAAGAAATCCAAGGTGAGTCTGTGAGCACAGATAGGCTGGAGAGAGGGAGAAGATGAAAATGGATTTTCTCCCTTACATTTTATTTTCTCCCTTACATTTTTTTTTTCCCCACACATCCTGGCTCTGATCCAGGCCAAGGAGAAGAAGGGGAAGCCTGAGAAGGGCAAGGACAAGACCCGGCCCAAGGAGAAAAAAGGCAACAAGGGGGCTCGGAAGGCAGACAAGGGGCTGCTGGCCCAGCGGCGCCTGGAGGAGCGGCAGCGGCAGCAGCTCATCCTGGAGGAGATGAAGAAACCCACAGAGGACATGTGCCTGGGGGACCACCAGGTGGGCAGTGCTGGGGGGGCTCAGGTCACCCCAGGGAGCCAACAGCTGGCCCTGACCCCCCCCTCCTCCCCTCTTTTTCTCCACAGCCCCTTCCAGCCTTCTCGCGCATCCCGGGGCTCGTCCTGCCCAGCCGCGCCTTCTCCGACTGCCTGACGGTGGTGGAGTTCCTGCAGAGCTACGGGAAGGTGCTGGGGCTGGAGCCGGCCCGGGACGTGCCCACGCTGGGGGCGCTGCAGGAGGGGCTGCTGGGGGTGGCCCCCGGCGCGGGGCAGCTGCAGGACCTGCTGGTGAGGCTGCTGCAGGCAGCGCTGTGCGACCCCGGCCTGCCGCCCTACTGCCAGGTGAGACCCTCCTGCTGCAGGTGGGACCCTTCTCCTGCAGGTGGGACCCCCTTCCCCACTAGGTGAGACCCCTGTTAGGTGAGACCACCCCTCCCAGCCAGCTCAGACAATTACTTCCCTCTCACCCCTTTTCCCTTTTCACCCCCTTTCCCCTTTCACCCTTTTTCCCCTTTCACCTCTTTCTCATTTCACCCCGTTTCACCCCTTTCCTCCTTTCACTCCTTTTCCCTTTTACCCCTTTTTCCCTTTTCATCCCTTTCCCCTTTTCTCACTTTCACCCCTTTCACCTCTTTTCACCTTTCATCTTTTTCCACTTCCCCTATTTTTCTCCCCTCCCATTTCCATTCTCCCCCTTCCCTCCCTTCTCTTTTCTTTCATTTTTCTTCTTTCTATTTCTCCCCCATCTTTCCATTTTATCCACTCGTTTTCTTCTCTCCTCTTTCTTCCCCTCACTTTTTCTGTTCCTTCCTTACCTTTCCCTTTTTTCCTCCCCTTCCCTTTCTTTTTTCAATCCCCTTTCTTTTTCTACCTTCCCATTTACTTCTCCCCCTCCCTTTTTCCCCCTATTTCCCTTCCCTTTCACTCCTTCCTCCTTTCTTTTCCTTCCTGTTTTTTCCCATCACCTTTATTTTTTTAACCTCTGCTTTCACTTTCCTTCTCTCCACTTTCCTTTTTCCTCTCTTTCTCCCCTTTTCACCAGCTTTTCCCTTTTTTCCTTTCACTTTGCTGGGGCCATCAGTGCCTGCAAAACTCATGACAGGGAATCCAAGATGTGGGTGCTCTTCCCCCAATCCTCTCCAGCAACTTTTGGGGTGTCCCCGTATCTGTATTTATGGTGAGAGCACCCAGAACCTCCTTGGAGCACCTCTGGGCAGCAAAACCCTCCTGGCAGCACCCGTGGGGACAAGGAAGAGACTCCCCTGTCCTGGTTTGAAGGACAGGTGTTTGCCAATAAAGGCAGAAGCTTCTCTTTGAAATGGAGAATGTAAACCCTCTCTCTCCAAATTATTATTATCATTTTAAAATTAAGGGGTTCTCAGGCAAAGATAGGGGAACTAAGAATAACAGTTCTTTACTAGGAAAATTAAAATAGAAATACAGTATTACAAAGAGCAATCCCAACCCTGCCAGAGTCAGAATCCAAGCTGACACAGTCAGTCAGTCAGGGTGGTGGCACAGTCCCATTCAATGGTGGCTGCATCCTCCTGCAGTGGCAGATGTGGTTCAGCTGGAGCAGTGCTCCTGGAGAAGGTGCAGTTTCCTCTGAAGGTGCAGGGATGATGTGGAAAGGTCTGGCTTTCCTCTGGAATCCAGTGGGAAGATGGATAACTTGCTGTCCAAAATGTCACTTTTTCTCTGGGTAGGAAAGGCTTGGCTCCTGCCCTGGCTGGAGCATCTCCCAGTGGGATGATGGAATTTTATCAGTCATGCACTGGGACTCAGTGGCCATGAACAGGAGATATCTCCTGGAGGGAAGATGGGCTGTGGGAAGATAAAGATGATTGCCCATCTGGTTTAAAGATGGCCCATTAGTAGATAATGTGTGCCAGGAGATCAGGGTCACTGCCACACCCAGTTTTAAACAATGTGCCATTAACAGGAGATATCTCCCACAGGGATAAGAATCACTGCCACACCCAGTTTTTAACAATGGCCCATTTAGAGTTGATATCTCTTGGATGAAGGGTGGGTCATGGGAAAGATAAAGTTGATTGCCCCAGCTGGTTTAAAGTTGGCCATTAGCAGATAATACATGCCAGGAGGTCAGGGTCACTGCCACACCCAGCTCCAACAGATGGGGACAGAATCCACATTTCTGGCCACATCAACCCCAAACCTCTCCCTCTGCTCTGCCCAGTCCATGAAGATCCTGGGGGAGAAGGTGTCGGAGATCAGCCTGAACCGGGACACGGTGTCGGAGGTTCTGCGCTGTTTCCTGTCGGCGCACGGCGCGGGCGCGGAGCTGTGCCAGGGGCTGCGCACCAAACCCTTCCAGGCGCTGCCCCCCGAGCTCAAAGCCGCCATCCTCGTCTTCCTGGTCAACGAGCTCAACAGCAGCGCCCTCATCATCAGGTGGGGATGGGTTTGGGGCACAAAAATGCTGATTTTGGATGCTGGAATGAGTCCTGTTGTCCTGTGGGTGCTCCCTGCAGTCACCTCCCCATCCTGTGTTCCGCAGTGAGATCGACAAAACTTTGGAGAGCATGTCCAGCTACAGGAAGAACAAGTGGATCATCGAGGGCCGGCTGCGCAGGTTGGTGGGGAAGGGGCTTCGCTTGCAGCCCCTCAGCACCTTCCCAAGGTTGGCTACCAACACCTCCACCTGTGTCCTGGCAGGCTGAAGGTGGCCCTGGCCAAGAAAACGGGTCGTCCCGAGTCGGAGATCACGGGGCTGGAGGACGGGCGGCGCCGGCGCAGCTCGCGCCTGACCGAGGACGTGGGGCTGGAGATGGAGGAGGAGGAGGAGACCCGAGGGCGGAGATCGCGCCGGGAGGAGGAGGTGGGATGCTCTGGGCTGTGCTGGGGGGGCAGAGCGTGTCACCTGGGGGGTCTCTTCATCCCTGACTGATCCATCCCTTCCCCAGGCTGACACCTCAGCGTCCAGCGTGCCGGAGCTGGAGCGACAGATCGAGAAGCTGGCCAAGGTGAGTGGGTGCTGGAGGGATGGATGGTGTTGAGACCCTCTGGGGGAGCTGCAGCCCCCTCACCACCCCATTCTCCCCACAGAGGCAGATGTTCTTCCGCAAGAAGCTGCTGCATTCCTCCCAGACCCTCCGTGCATCCTCCCTTGGCCAGGACCGGTTCCGGCGGCGCTACTGGGTGCTGCCCCACCTGGGCGGAATCTTCGTGGAGGGCGCGGAGGGTGAGCAGGGAAGGGGCTTTTTTGGGGTGGGGTGGGTTTGTAGCAGCTGGGAGACACCCCACATCTCACCTGCTCCTTGTGTCACAACAGCTGAGCTGGAGGCTCAGGAGCCCCCGGAGGAGAAGGTGGCCCCGGTGAAGGAGGAGCCGGCGGCCGTGCCGGTGGCCAGCAGGACCAGCTGCCCAACCTCGGCCTCCCGTGCCCGTGGCCGGCCCCGGAAGGGCAAGGAGGAGCTGGCACAGCACTGTGAGCCCTGCCCCACCCCACTCAACGGGGTCCTGGAGGAGCCAGAGCCCCTGGGGCAGAGCCAGCACGACCTCAGCCAGTCCGCCTTCCTGTCCTGGCTGAGCCAGACCCAGTCGTCCCTGCTCAAGGACTCGGTCCTCACCCCGGCCAGCAGCCCCGGCAAGGGGGACACGGGGCTCCCACCACCCGAGGGCCCCTCAGACCCCGTGGAGGAGGAAGAGGAGGAGGAGGAGGAAGAAGAGAGAGTCCCAGAGGCCGTGGCAAAGCGGGGGCCCTGGTTTAACCTGCTGCCCCGCACGCCCTGCGACGACCGAGCTGCCCTCGCTCCCTCCTCGGCCGAGCCCTCGCCACGAGCCCCCGCAGCCCCCCGCAGCCAGGCCCGGGGGGAGCCCCCCAAGGGCACAGCACGGCAGGTAGGGGGTGTGGGGGGCTGCACCCAGCACGTGCAGCCCGGCCCCAGGGGGTGTGTGGGGAGGGGGATTCTCCCTGGGTGGCTGCAGGGAATGGGGTGGGACCCTGTGTGTGACCCCAGCAGGGGTGGTGGCACTGGGGGATCTGTCCTGCTGTCCTTGACAGGCTGGAGAGAGGGGAAACAGCTACAGGGGTGGGGGGCTTTGGGATTAGGGGGGCTGTGGGATTGCAGGGCTGAAGATTTGGAGGTTGTAGGACTGTGGGATTGGGGCTGTGGGATTGGGGGGCTGCAAGGTTGGGGGGGTTGAAGAATTGAAACTTGTGGGATTGAGAGGCTGCAGGATTGGGGAGTTGCAGGAGTTGGGGGACTGAAGATTGGGGCTTGTAGGATTTAGAGGCTGTGGGATTGGGGGGCTGAAGAATTGGAGGTTGTAGGACTCGGGGGCTGTGGGATTGAGGGGCTACAGGACTGGGGGGCTGAAGAATTGGGGCTTGTAGGTTTGGGGGGCTGCAGGATTGGGGAGCTGCAGGAGTGGGGGCTGTGGAATTGAGGGGCTGCAGTAGTGGGGGGTTGAAGAACTGGAAGTTGTAGGACTGTAGGGCGCTGTAGAGCTGCAGGTTTGGGGACATGTGGAATTGAGTGGCTGTGGGGCTGGGGGGCTGAAGATTTGGGGCTTGTAGGATTGTGGGGGCTGTGGTATTGAGGGGCTGCAGGAATAAGGGGCTGAAGATTTGGGGCTTGTAGAATTGGGGCTGTGATATTGAGGGGCTGCAGGACTAGGAGGCTGAGAATTGGAGATTGTGGAATTGGGGCTGTGTTATTGGGGGCCTGCAGGACTAGGAGGCTGAGAGTTGGAGGTTGTAGAATTGGGGCTGTGTTATTGGGGGCCTGCAGGACTGGGGGTGGTGCAAGATTTAGGGACTTAAATCATGATAATCCCTGTGGGTCCCTCCCAAAAAAACCAGAACATTTTACAATTCCCTGTCCCTCCAGCTGAACGGCCTCCCCTCCGACGACCCCACGGCTCCCCTGCTCGCCTCCACGCCGGTGCACGCCGGCCCCAGAGCCCACGGCGCCTGCCCCCGCAGCCAGGCCAGCCTGGAGAAACTCCAGGACGTGCCAGGACAGCCCAAACGCCGAGGGAGACCCCCCACCAAATTCTTCAAGCAGATGGAGCAGAAATACCTGACGCAGCTGACGGAGCAGCCGGTGCCCAGCGGTGAGTGGCGGGACCCCCGGGACCCCCGTGGTGCCCTGGCAGGGTGCTGAGCCGTGGCACTGGTGCCATTGCAGAGATGCAGAGCGGCTGGTGGTGGCTGCGGGACCCCGAGGAGCTGGAGGCGGTGGCGCGGGCGCTGCACCCGCGCGGCATCCGGGAGAAGGCGCTGCACAAGCACCTGAGCAAGCACAGGGAGTTCCTGCGCGAGGTTTGCCTGCGGAGCAGCACGGGTGAGCGTGGCTGGAGCCCCCAGATTCACCTTCTGAGTCTGCCTGTTCCCCTGTGAGACCCCAGGGTCACCTGCTGAGCCTGCCTGTCCCATTGTGAGCCCCCTGGGTCACACTGGGAGCCTGCCTGTCGCCTTGTGAGCCCCCCGTGTGAGCCCCCCTGTGAGCCCCCAGGGTCACCTTCTGAGCCTGCCTGGCCCCCTGTGAGCCCCCCCTGTGAGCCCCCAGAGTCACCTTCTGAGCCTGCCTGTCCCACTGTGAGCCCCCCCTGTGAGCCCCCAGAGTCACCTTGGGAGCCTGCCTGTCCTTCTGTGAGCCCCCCTGTGAGCCCCCTGGGTCACCTTCTGAGCCTGCCTGTCCCCTTGTGAGCCCCTGGGGTCACCTGCTGAGCCTGCCTGTCCCCCTGCGAGCCCCCCATGTGAGCCCCCAGACTCACCTTCTGAGCCTGCCTGTCCCCCTGTGAGCCCCCAAAATCATCTTGGGAGCCTGCCTGTCCCCCTGTGATCCCCTCCAGACCCCCATCTTCTCCCTGTACCTCCAGGTTAGGGAGCTGCACCCCATTTTCTCCTTTCCAGACCCCATTTTCTCTTTCCTGCACCCCATCTCCCCACTGTGTCCTGGGATGGGTCTCTCCCCTCCTGACCCCATTTTTTCCCCTCCAGACCCCATTTCCCCCCTGTGTCCTGGGATAGGTCTCCCCTCCTGACCCCATTTTTTCCCCTCCAGACCCCATTTTTCCCCTGTGTGCTGGGATGGGTCTCCACACTCCTAACCCTCATTTTCTCCCCCCACAGACCCCATTTTCCACCCTGCTGCTGCTGTGTCTCAGGAAGTCCTGGCTCAGTGGTCAGTGCCAGACCGAGCCTACGAGACCGACCTGGGTGTGCTGCAGTGGGTGGAGGAGCTGGAGCAGCGTGTCCTCATGGCTGACCTGCAGATCAGGGTGGGTTGCTGTGCTGTTGGTGTAAAAATACATCATCCCAGGGTGATTATATGGAGGTATTTTAATTAAGGAGCTCTGGGAATCAGGGGTGCAAAGCCAAATCTGACTCTGACATGGATTTGAGATGGATGTGTGTTTATACCCTTTTCATTCCATAGCTATATATTAATTATTAAACCCATGTTGTTCTGTTGTATACATTGGTCTTATCCAAGCATGAATTTGTGCAATTTTCTAGATCCCATCTTCCCTGACCCTATTGTCTCTTTTCCAGACCCCATTTTCCCTGTCTGTCCCAGGATGGGGCTCTGCTCCCTTTCCCCCATCCCCATTTTTTCCCAGTCATCAGGACCCCCCAAACATGATTCTTATTAGGATTACATCTCGTGATTCTCATTACAAGTAAACAATAATTATATTCAATTACCAAACAATCACTATATTTAACAATTGTATTATTTATCATATGATGGTTACATAGGTGCAGGCAAAACTCAAAGTTCCCTTTCCCAGGCCTACCTGTCTTGGTTTAAAGGACAGGTGTCTGCCAATAAAGGCAGAAGCTTCTCTTTGAAATGGAGAATGTAAACCCCCTCCTTCCAAATTATTATAATTTTGAAATTAAGGGGCTCTCAGGCAAAGATATGGGAATTAGGAATAACAGTTCTTTACTAGGAAAATTAAAATAGAAATACAGGATTACAAAGAACAATCCCAGCCCTGCCAGAGTCAGAATCCAAGCTGACACCCGTCAGTCAGTCAGGGTGGTGGCACAGTCCCATTCAATGGTGCTGCATCCTCCTGCAGGGGCAGATGTGGTTCAGCTGGAGCAGTGCTCCTGGAGAAGGTGCAGTTTCCTCTGCAGGTGCAGGGATGATGTGGAAAGGTCTGGTTTTCCTCTGGAATCCAGTGGGAAGATGGATAACTTGCTGTCCAAAATCTCAGTTTTTCTCTGGGTAGGAAAGGCTTGGCTCCTCCCCTGGCTGGAGCATCTCCCAGTGGGATGATGGAATTTTATCAGTCATGCACTGGGACTCAGTGGCCATGAACAGGAGATATCTCCTGGAGGGAGGATGGGCTGGGGGAAGATAAAGATGATTGCCCAGCTGGTTTAAAGATGGCCCATTAGCAGATAATACATGCCAGGAGATCAGGGTCACTACCCCACCCAAAGACACATTTCTTACCACCAACCCAACACACCACCAAACCCAACCTTTCCTTCCACCCCACCAAATTTATCACACACATTTTATAACCATTTTAACCCTTCATTATCCCCACTCAGGGCTGGACATGCCCCAGCCCAGACTCGACACGGGAGGATCTGCGTTACTGCGAGCACAAGGTGGAGGCTGTGGAGGAAATCACAGCTCGGGGGCGTCGTGGGGATGGGGTCCCACCTCGTCGGGAGCTGACCAACCCCCTGGACCTGGCTGTGCTGCGGCTGCTGGCGCTGGAGCAGAACCTGGAGCGCCGTTACCTGAAGGAGCCGCTGTGGCCGCTGCACGAGGTGGTGCTGGAGAAGGCAGTGCTGAGCGGCCCCCAGGAGCTGGGCGTGGATCCCACCGAAATGTGAGCGCCCCAAAAATGCAGTCTGGGTGGTGGTGGGGGTCAGGAGGATGCTGGGAATAGGGGGGGGATAGTGGGGTTTGTGATGGGGGTGTGGGATCTCTGAGATGATGGGATTCCTTCCTGGGGATGAGATGTTCTTTTTGGGATAGGAATCCTTCACAGGATTGTGGGAGCCCCTCAAGCATCCTTGGGGTCTCTCTTAAGTATGAGAGTCTCAGGAACTTTCCTAGGAGTGCGGGGGGCCAGCAGGGTCTGTCCTGGGGGTTTGGGGTCTCTGAGAGGCCATTGGGGGATCTCCCAGGGTCGGGATTCCTTCCCTTGTGGATCACTGGTGTTCTTCCTGGGATGGGGATCCTTCACAGGGTTGTGGGAGCCCCTCAAGCATCCTTGGGGTCTCTCTTAAGTATGAGAGTCTCAGGAACTTTCCTAGGAGTGCGGGGGGCCAGCAGGGTCTGTCCTGGGGGTTTGGGGTCTCTGAGAAGCCATTGGGGGATCTCCCAGGGTTGGGATTCCTTCCCTTGTGGATCACTGGTGTTCTTCCTGGGATGGGGATCCTTCACAGGATTGTGGGAATCCCTCAGGCATTTTTGGGGTCTCTCTTGAGGATGAGAGTCTCAGGAACTTTCCTGGGAGTGTGGGGGGCCAGCAGGGTTTGTGCTGGGGGTTTGGGGTCTCTGAGAAGCCATTGAGGGATCTCCCAGGGATGGGATTCCTTTCCTTGTGGGTCACCAGTGTTCTTCCTCGTATCAGTTGCAGCAGGGTTTGGGATCACCCTGGTGGAGTTTGGAGTAGGGGATTCCAGGGCAAGACCCCCACTCTGCTGTCCCCAGAGTAGGGTCTGGGATTTTTTTCTGGGATTTGGGGTTTGGGGAAGGGTTCCAGGGCAGGAGCCCCATCCTGGGCTGAGTCCCCACACTGTCCCCACAGCAGGGTTTGGGATCATCTCTGGGATTTGGGGTTTGGCATGGTGGTTCCAGGGCAGGACCTCCATCCTGTCCCCACAGCAGGGTTTGGGATCATCTCTGAGATTTGGGGTTGGGCAGGGGGGTTCCAGGGCAGGATCCCCATCCTGTCTGACCCCACAGCAGGGTTTGGGATCATCTCTGGGATTTGGGGTTTGGCATGGTGGTTCCAGGGCAGGACCTCCATCCTGTCTGACCCCACAGCAGGGTTTGGGATCACCCTGGTGGGGTTTAGGGGGTTCCAGGCAGGACCTCCATCCTGTCTGACCCCACAGCAGGGTGTGGAATCATCTCTGGGGTTTGGCAGGGGGTCCCAGGGCAGGCTGACCCCCCTGTCCCCACAGCAGGGTGTGGGATCATCTCTGGGGTTTGGGGTTTAGGGAGTTCCAGGGCAGGATCCCCATCCTGTCTGACCCCACAGCAGGGTTTGGGATCATCTCTGGGATTTGGGGTTTAGGGGGTTCCAGGGCAGGATCCCCATCCTGTCTGACCCCACAGCAGGGTTTGGGATCATCTCTGGGATTTGGGGTTTAGGGGGTTCCAGGGCAGGACCCCCATCCTGTCTGACCCCACAGCAGGGTTTGGGATCATCTCTGGGATTTGGGGTTTAGGGGGTTCCAGGGCAGGACCCCTATCCTGTCTGACCCCACAGCAGGGTGTGGGATCATCTCTGGGATTTGGGGTTTAGGGGGTTCCAGGGCAGGACCCCCATCCTGTCTGACCCCACAGCAGGGTTTGGGATCATCTCTGGGATTTGGGGTTTAGGGGGTTCCAGGGCAGGATCCCCATCCTGTCTGACCCCACAGCAGGGTGTGGGATCATCTCTGGGGTTTGGCAGGGGGTCCCAGGGCAGGCTGACCCCCCTGTCCCCACAGCAGGGTGTGGGATCATCTCTGGGGTTTGGCAGGGGGTCCCAGGGCAGGCTGACCCCGCTGTCCCCGCAGTGCCTACGAGATGACGCCGCGCGTGCGGACGTGGCGCCAGACGCTGGAGCGCTGCCGCAGCGCCGCCCAGGTGTCCCTGTGCATCTTCCAGCTGGAGAAATCCATTGCCTGGGAGAAATCTGTCAACAGAGTGGTGAGAACCTGCCCTGGGGGGTGGGAGATGGAGGTGGATGGTGGTCAGGACAAGCTCAGGTGTTGTCTGTGTTTTGGGTTTGGAGTTTATTGCTCATGGTTTGGGAGGTGCCAGGTGCAGCTCAGAGCAGGGCAGAAAGAGAGTGAGGGGTGGAAAGAGTTCTAAGAGGTGAGAGAGGGAAGTAAGAGAGAGATTTTCCCATTTACAGCATAATAAATCTGTGTTGAATATTCTAATTTCAACTAACCAATCTAACACAAGATACAAATTCTCTAACATTTACATGCAACATATAGGAGTTGCTGCATTACTATGTTTTACTGCTGTCTTATCTCTAAACCTTATCTTGGACCCTTCCTGTCATGCCTGCAGAGGGTCTATGCTGCTCTTTGATATTTGCAGCAACTGGTGTTGTCTTAACAAAGAGAGAAAATGTTCAAATCCACATTGCTGCTCTCAATCATCTCAATCTCACTTACGCTTCCCATATCCTCAAAACTCCTACTAGCCAAACTTCTTACAAACTTCTCCTCATTCCTTCCCACCACAGACTGTTAATCCAGGGGGTCCTAATAAAGCTCTGAACCCCCTTCTCTTCTGTCTCCCCCCTCCCCAGACGTGCCTGGTGTGCCGGCGAGGGGACGATGACGAGCAGCTGCTGCTGTGTGACGGCTGCGACCGCGGCTGCCACCTGTACTGCCACCGGCCCCGCATGGCCCAGGTGCCCGAGGGTGACTGGTTCTGCTCCATCTGCGTGGCCAGGGTGAGTGCTGGGGTGGACAAAAAGGATCCCCCCCCACCCCCCCCATGCTGTTGGGAAAGGAGAAAAGTGGTGAGGAAAAAAAAAAAAAAGTGTTTTAGGGATGATGCGTCGCTCCTGGAATAGCATCGCTGGCATGGGAGAGGTTTTGATGGGAATTGTGGTTTTTCAAGAGGGATTCACCCCATGGGATCTTCATTCTTGGAGAGACTCTGATGGTTTCTGAGGGATCCCCATGACCTGGGAGGGATCCTGTTTCTCAGAAAAGATTCTGATCTTCAGGAGAGATCCTGATGGTCTCTGAGGGACCCCTGTGCCCCCCTGGGAGGGATCTTGTTTCTCAGAAAGGCTCTGATCTTCAGGGGAGCCCCTGATGGTTTCTGAGGGATCCCCATGACCCTGGGAGGGATCTTGTTTCTCAGACTCTTGATCTCCAGGAGAGACCCTGATGGCCTCATATCTTTGAGGGAGACCCCCATATCTGTGGGAGGGATTCCTATCCCTGGTGAGACCCTGATGGTGTCTGAGAGACCCCCACCCACCCCTAGAAGAGACCTAGGGGCAGTCTGAGAGACCCCCACCCATGGGAAAGACCCTGGTGGTGTCTGAGAGTCCATCACCCCTAGGAGAGACCCAGGGGATGTTCTGAGAGACCCCCACCCCTAGGAGAAGACTTGGTCCCCAGGAGAGACCCTGGGGGTCCCCCTGAGAGACCCTCACTCCTAGAAGAGACCTAGGGGCTGTCTGAGAGACCCCCACCCCTGGGAAAGACCCTGGTGGTGTCTGAGAGACCCCAACCCCCAGGAGAGACCCTGATGGTGTCTGAGAGACCCTCACCCCTAGGAGAGACCCAGGGGTGTCTGAGAGACCCCAACCCCTGGGAAAGACCCTGGGGATGTCTGAGAGACCCTGATGGTGTCTGAGAGACCCTCACCCCTAGAAGAGACCCAGGGGATGTCTGAGAGACCCAACCCCCAGGAGAGACCCTGTGAGAGGTCCTAATCCCCAGAAGAATATCTCATCCCCAAGAGACCCCAACAGCTCTGGGGGACCCAGTATCCCTGGGAAAGACCCCTGGGGGTCACCACGGGGCTCAAGGAGTGGGAAAACAGGCACAGGGTGTGGTGGGACAGAGTGTGCTTGAGCTAGGGTGGTTCTAGTGGGGTCTGGATAACTCCAGGACCTCCCTGGGCAGAATTCAATCTCTCAGCTAGCCAGGAATGAGATCCCAGGAGTTGCTGTAGAGGTTCTTTAGAAAGAGTAGCTTTATTTCTTCAAAGCAAAATCCAGATACATGGAATAGCAAGGGGGTTTTGTAGGGTTTAGAGGGATTGAGATTCTAACCAGTAAATTTATAAGTTGAACTATGTAATTATTTTGAGGTTCTAGGTGAGAAAAGACCAACAGAAATCCTAAATGACAGCAGGGGTTTCATGAAAAATTTGGGATTGAAATCCCATTCCAGGCACAGCTGCATCATCCTCGACTCACCCCCATCCCCCTCCCCACCTCTCCAGGCAGGACAATACCGAGCCCCCATCCCCCCCCGGCGGGGCAAGAAGCGGAAACGGGGCCGGGGGTGCTCGGGGAGCC
>NC_136682.1:782565-942352 GCF_903797595.1 Erithacus rubecula | reverse complement strand
CCATGGGTATCCAAAAACTGGTGGGGATCCTGTTACCATGGCACCCCATCCCTGAGATACCCCATCCCCATGGGTATCCAAAAACTGGGGGGATCCTGTTACCATGGCACCCCATCCCTGAGATACCCCATCCCCATGGGTATCCAAAAACTGGGGGGATCCTGTTACCATGGCACCCCATCCCTGAAATCCCATCCCCAGGGTATCCAAAACTGGGGGGATCCTGTTGCCAGGGCACCCCATCACCAGGGTACCCCATCTCCCCCCCACTGTGCTGAGGGTACAAAAGTACCCCATCCCCGGGTATCCAAAACTGGGACATCCTGTTGCCATAGCACCCCCCCTGAGATACCCCACCCCCGAGGCCCCCTGCCCCCCTGCCACCCCCTCTCTGTGCCACCCACCCCTGGCAGTGCCTGTGGGGTGACCCCCCAGCCCCGCTGTCCCCCCAGGAGCTGCGCAGCGGCCGCTTCTTGGCGGGGGTGCTGGCGGAGCTGCTGGCGACCCTCATCTTCGTGGGGATGGTCCTGGGGGCTTCAGCATCCCCGGGACCACTGGCACACAGCTCTGGCTGGGGGTTGGTGGCCGGGGGGCTCGTCTGCAGCCTCGGGGGTCCGCAGGCCAACCCCCACTGACGCTGGCCCTGCTGTGCACCCGCAAGCTGAGCGCCCTGCGTTGGGGCCGCGGGGGTCCTGGCCCTGTGCGCGGGCCACGCTGGCCTCGGCTGCTGCCCTGCAGCGCTGCCAGATGACACCAGCCTTGTCACCAGGGTGAGTGTCCCCATCCCCGTGCCCATCCCTGTCCCCTTCCTGTGGTGCTGGAGTGGTGTCCCTCCCGCAGGTGAGCGAGGTGGGGACAGCGGGACCGCGCTGGCCTGGGAGACTTTTACCACCTTCCAGCTGGCGCGGGCCGCCTTCGCCGCCCGCAGGCCGGGCTGGCCCTGGGCAGCGCCGTGGCCGCCGGTGCCCTGGCTGCAGTAAGGCCCCCCACTTGGCCCCACCCCCCAGGTGGTCCCCACCCCAGCCAGCCCCTGACCCCCGTGTCCTCCCCCAGGGGCCGTTCTCGGGGGGGCAGCATGAACCCGCGCGCTCTCTGGGGCCGTCCATCGTCACCAGGAGTCTGGGATGATCATTGGGTGAGTTGGGGGCGTCCTGAGTCCCCATAAGGGTGGGTCCCCCCTTACAGTGACCGCTGCTGTCCTACCCCACCCCAGGACAGCAGTTCCTGGTCTTCCCTTCCCTTCCCTTCCCGTCCCTTCCCTTCCCTTCCCTTCCCTTCCCTTCCCTTCCCTTTCCCTTCCCTTCCCTTCCCTTCCCTTCCCTTCCCTTCCCTTCCTTCCCTTCCCTTCCCTTCCCTTCCCTTCCCTTCCCTTCCCTTCCCTTCCCTTCCCTTCCCTTCCCTTCCCTTCCCTGGGTTCCCCTGGCATAAATCAACACCAGCTGCGTCCCCAGCTTGGGCCCTCATGGTGTCACCATCGCAGGACAGGTGTGTCCCCCGTGTTGCCATCCCTGGGACAGGCCCCACCTCGTCCCCATCCTTAGGATGGGACCCTTCCCCCAAACATGTGACACCCCCTCCCCACGGCTCCTCATCCCTGGGGCAGGTTCCTCTGCTCGGTCCCCATCACTGGGGTGGGGTCCCCTGTCCCCCCCACCCCTGGGACACCCCGACACTCTGTGCCCCTCCAGGTGTACTGGCTGGGGCCGGTGCTGGGCGCGGTGCTGGCCGGGCTCTCCTATGAGTTCATCCTGGCTCCCGGAGCCTCCCGGGAGAGCTGGGCGCCTGCCTCGCCTGCCGGGACGTGGCTCTGGTGGAGACCCCCAGCCTGTCCCCCTCCTCGGTTAGCCCGCGGACCCCCGCCCCCCACAGCCGAGCAGCAGGGGCACTGCCTGACCCCCCGCCCCCGCTCCACCCCAGCCCCCCGATCCTCCACACCCCCGACATCGCATCCCCGCCGCCGCCAGAACCTTCCGTGGGGCACCCACAGGATGGGGGGCTCCGTGCCCCCTCCCCTTTTACTGTCCTCTCCCCCGTGGGGGGAATTAAAGGTGTGTTGGGGTCTCAGGTGGGTGCGGAGTGATGCTGTGAAGGAACGGGGCGGGGGGGTCTCGACCACCGCCCTGCGCCTTCGGTGTGTGGCAGCACCGCAACACCGGGGCTGCGGGCGGGCGGGTGCCCCCTCCCCGCGGCCCCCCGGCGAGGGCGGGGGCCGGGACCCCCCGTCAGCTCGTCCCGTGCCGGGGAGCTGAGCGCAGCAAAGCGCTTTGTGGTGGCCTCTGCAGCCCCGGCAGATTCCGGCGGGCGCCAATGGCCGGGCCGAGCCCTAATTCCCCCCGGCCGGGGACTCAGCGCCCGCTAGCCGGGCTGAATAAACCCCTCCCGCAGACAACAGCACCGGGGGGGGGAACACCCCGCGGCCCCCAGCGGGGCTGGCCCGGGACCCCTCCCGCGAAATAGGGGTGGCTCCCAGCAGGGGTTGCCCCAAAGTGTCCCCAAAACATTTCGGGGGGCGGGAGGGGGGGAGGTGTGTCAGTGCTGGCCCCGAGCAAGGGGGTCCCCCAAACCCCACTGGGGGCATCCATGGGTCACAGCCCCCCTCCTCTCCCCAGGCAACCCCAGGGATGGGGAGGCGCAATTCTGGGGGGTGTCCCCACTATTGGGGGGTGCGGGTTGCCCGGGGGGGGCTCGGAGGGTGGGGCGGGGGGGGGGGTTCCTTGCCGCATGTCACCTGTCCCGTGCCCCGGGCAGCGAAGCGGTTAACGGGGGGTGGCGGAGGTGCGATCCCACCCCCGGGGCCGGCCCGGGGGGGCCTTATAAAGGTGGGCGCGGGCGGCCCCCGGGGAGGGGAGCGGGGCCGTGGAGGGCAGCGGGCCAGGCCATGCGGGAGCTGCGCTCGTCCGCCTTCTGGAGGGCCGTCCTGGCCGAGTTCCTGGGCAGCCTCCTCTATGCCCTGCTGGGGCTGGGGGCCTCCCTGCGCTGGGCCCCGGGCCCCCCCAGCGTCGTGGGGGCCGCCCTGGCCTTCGGGCTGGCCCAGACCACCGTGGTGCAGGCGCTGGGCCATGTCAGCGGTGGCCACGTCAACCCGGCCATCACGCTGGCCTTCCTTATGGCCTCGCAGCTCTCCCTGCCCCGAGCCCTGGGCTACCTGCTGGCCCAGGTGCTGGGCATGCTGGCCGGCGCCGGGGTGCTCTACGGGGTGACCCCGGGCCCCGTCCGCGGCACCCTCGGCCTCAGCGCGGTGAGCAGGGGCACGGGGGGGGGGGGATCGGGGGGCTGGGGGACCGTGGGGTGGGGGCTGTAATGAGGGTTTGGGGGCTCCGGGAGGTGTTTGGGGTCTGGGTTACTTTGGGATTGTAATGGGGGTTTGGAAGGGTTGGGGGAGTCCGGGGGTTGTTTTGGGATCTGGGGTACAAGGGACTGTAAAGGAGGGGATGAGGGGTTCAGAGAGGTTTGGGGGAATTGGGGTCCCGGGGGTGTTTTGGGGTACCACGGGGGTGTAATGGGGGTTATGGCGTTCAGAAGTATTTGAGGGATCGGGTGGTGGATTGGGGAGGTCCAGAAGATATTTTGGGGTTTGGATTGATGTGGGGCACTAATGGGGACTGGGCATCCAGGAGGAGCTTGGGGATGAGGAGGGAATTCGCGGGTACAGTGCGATTTGGGGTGTGAAGGGATAACGAGGGGGGGATTTGGGGTGCTGGGGGGAATGAGGGAGCAACTCTGCGGGGTGCTGAGCCCTCTCCCCGCGCAGCTGCACCCCGGCGTGGGCCCGGGCCAGGGCACGGTGGTGGAGCTGCTCCTGACCGCCCAGTTTCGTCCTCTGCGTCTTCGCCAGCTTCGACGACCGTCACGACGGGCGCCCGGCCATGGCTGCCGTGCCCGTCGGCTTCTCCCTCGCCCTCGGCCACCTCTTCGGGGTAAGGGCGGCCGCGGGGACCCCCGTGCTGGGACCCCCGGGGGCTGGGAAGGGGCTGGGGGGCAGCTGTCCAGCCCCCCACTGCCCCGTTCCCCCGCAGATCCACTACACGGGGCGCAGCATGAACCCGCTCGCTCCTTCGCCCCCGCCGTCATCACCCGTAACTTCGCCAACCACTGGGTAAGTGGGGGGGGACGGGGACCCCCAAACCCGCCCCGGGCCCTCCCAGTCCCTCCCCGCTTGTCCCTGTCCTGCCCCAGCCTCTGTGTCGCCGCTGAAGGCAGGCGGCTGCCGGTGTCACCGCGGTGACAGCAGCACCCCAAGGCGCTGGGTAACCCCGGTATCCCGGGCGGGGGAGAAGCGGCCACCCCCCTCTTACCGGGAGACGGGGTCCGGGTCCCCCGATATCCCGGGGAGGGGGACACGCTGCCGACCCCCCGCTCACCGGGAGACGGAAAGCCCCGACTCGGCCGGTGCCCGGGCATCAGCGGGGGGAGGGTGCAGTGCCGCGGGGGTCCGGGATCCTCCGGTGCCGGTGCCCACGCCGCCCCCCCGCAGGTGTACTGGGCGGGCCCGCTGCTGGGCGCGGCGCTGGGCGCGGTGCTGTACGAGTTCGCGCTGTGCCCGCGGCCGCGCAGCTTGGCCGAGCGCCTGGCCGCCCTCAAGGGAGAGCCGCCCGCCCCCACCGCCGTCACCGCCACCACCGCCGCCGCCGAGCCGCCGCCCGAGCCGCCGGCAGAGCCGCTGGAGCTGAAGACGCAGGGGCTGTAACGGGGCCCGTCCCGGGGCGCGGCCCCGCGCCCGCCGCTGCTTTGCTGTGACTGGGCCGCCGCGGTGCGGTGTGGTGCGTGTGTGTGCGGCGCGGCGCGGCGGGCGGGCGGCGGCGGGGCCCCGCTGCCGGCAACCGGCCACCGGGAACCGGCCACCGGGCTGCCCGGGGCCGCCCGTACAGGGCCGGGGCCGCCCCGCCCCGCCGCGGCGGGACTTCTGTGTTCGGTGAATTAAACCTGCTCTTTTATTTTGGTAACCGCTCGCGGCCGTGCCCGGCGCCGGGAAGCGGGAGGGACTCATTTGTGGGGGGGGGGGCGGACACGACACCGGAGCCCCCCCCGGCGGGAGGTGCCGCCCGTTCCCGCGCCCGGGACAGGCCCCTCCCATCCAAAGCCGTTCTTAAAAGGGCAACGCCGCCAGCGGGTTCCGTCTCTTCAATGAACCCCTCCCATCTTCCATCCCTCAACGCCGCGGGGCGGGGGGCGAGAACAGGGGGATTCGGGGCACCCTGAGGCGCCGAGCCGCCGGTTTGTTCCCGTGGTGAACTGCGGGGAGGGTGTGAAGGGGGCGGCGCTGGAGGCACCACCGGAAAGCCGTGGGGGTGTTGCCGCTTGAAGGGTGCGGGCGGGGCGGGGCCTCGGCCCGCGGGAATTGGGGCGGTTGTGTAACGCCGCCCCCGCGCCGGGACCGGGAGCGCGGCCGTGAGGGCGGCGGGGACGGGGCGGCGGTGAGCGGGACGGGGGGCCGGCACCGGGAGGGGGTCTGGGATCGGGGAGTGCCCCAGAACCGGCGGGGACTGGGGTCTGGGTGATCCAAAAACCAGGGGGGTGATTCTGGAAGGGTTCGGTGCGGGGGGGGATCGGAGGAACCGGGACCCCCGCGTGCTCCGTGCTCTGGAGGGTGTCCCGGGTTCGGGGGGACCGGGGAGTGCTCCCGAATCAGGGCGGGTTCGGGGAGGACTTGGGGGCTGGGATGCGGGATCGGGAGGGGAGGTTCTGAGATTGGGGGTTCGGGAATGCTCCGGGTTCGAGGAGGCAGCGGGGCCGACGGGGATCGGGGTGTGCTCCGTGGCTGCGGGGAGCCGAAACGGGAGGGGTGATGTGGGTGGAACCGGAGCAACCGGAGCTTAGGATGCCCCGGGGCTGTGGGGTGCGCCGGTATTGGGGTGGACCGGGACCGGAAGGTGCGCTGGGATCGAGGTGGTACCGGGGCCTGGGGATTGCTGTGGGATCCGGTACCGAGGGGGACCGGGCCTGGAAAGTTTTTTGAGGTGACTGGGACCAGAGGGTGCCCCGGGATTTGGGGAACCGAGACCGACAGGTCGGCCCAGAACGGGGGTACCCAGCGCTGACAGTGGCCCGCAGGTGGCCCCCGGTGCTGGTCCCGTGTGCAGCCCCGCGCTGCATGGACTGGTACATGATGAACTGCGAGCTCCTGGCCACCTGCAGCGCCCTGGGCTACCTGGAGGGCGACGTGTACCATCGGGAGCCCGACTGCCTGGGTAGGTGGTCACCGGTGGGGAGGGGGCGGTGCGGACCGGGGAGGGCGGGGACTGACGGCCCGTGTCCCCAGAGAGCGTCAAGGACCTGATCCGGTACCTGCGCCATGAGGACGAGACCCGGGACGTGCGGCAGCAGCTGGGGGCTGCCCAAATCCTGCAGAACGACCTCCTGCCCATCCTGGTGCAGTACCCCCAGGACAAGGTGCTCTTCGACGCTGTCATCAGGTATTGGGGGGCGGATTTGTGGCCAGGGGTGAGGGCTGCTTGCTGGACAGGGGTTCCTCACAGCCCTTCACCCCCTCACAGGTTGATGGTGAACCTGACACAACCAGCCCTGCTCTGCTTTGGGAAGGTGCCAGCTGATGCCACCTCCCGGCACCACTTTCTCCAGGTGCTGTCCTACCTGCAGGCCTACAAAGAGGTGAGGCTGTCTGGGGATGTGCTGTGGGCAGGGGGTTTTGCCCACATCCCTTTGCTCACATGGGGTCTCTGCAGGCTTTTGCCAGTGAGAAGGTGTTCGTGGTGCTCAGTGAGAAGCTCTACAACCTCCTGCAGCTGGTGAGTCCCCTCTCCTCAGGGGGCTGTGGGTGATGTCCCTAATGGGGATCTCCAGGAGGCTGCAGGCTCTGTCCCTGCTGGGGGTTCCTGTGGGGTGAGGGGCAGGGTCTTTCCTTGCTTGGAATCCCCAGGGGGCTCCAGGGTCCATCCATACCATGAATCCCTGGGGGCTGTAGGGTTTGTCCTTATTGGGGTTCTCTTGGGGTCTGTCCCTGTCAGGGGTCCCCAGGAGGCTGAAGGGTCTATCCTTGCCAGGAGTCCCTGGCTGTGGGGGGAGGATCTCTCAGGGGCTGTGGGGTCTGTCCTTGCCAGGGACCCCCAGGGGGCTGTGGGGGGCCCTGACAGCCGTGTCCCCCAGGACTGGGAGCAGCGGCAGGAGGAGGACATGCTGCTGATCGAGAGGATCCTGCTGCTGGTGCGCAACGTGCTGCACGTGCCCCCGGACCCTGCAGAGGAGCAGGTACCAGGACAGGGCCCTTCCCTGGCTCCCTGACAGATCTGGGGGTGCAATGGCCCCACAGGGACCCTGACACCCTGCCACCACCCCCAGCAGGGTGTGGATGGTGATGCCAGCGTGCACGACCGGGTGCTGTGGGCGCTGCACATCAGCGGGATGGACGACCTGCTCAAATTCCTGGCCAGCGCCCAGGTGGAGCAGCAATGGGCCCTGCACGTCCTGGAGATCATCTCCCTCATGTTCCGTGACCAGGTGAGCTGGGGGGGCAGAGGGGGCAGGGCAGGGACCCCCCCCCCAGAGCCCCCACAGTGCTGACAGAGCTGCTGGCAGAGCCCAGAGGAGCTGGCAGCACTGGGACAGGGGACAGCAGGTGCTGAGCACGGGGAGGACACGCGGGAGCTGGAGACCTTGAGGCAGAGGGAGCTGGCAGAGAAGAGAACCCGGGCACTGCAGCGCACATCAAGGTGAGGAGGGGGGACAGGGATGGGACCCCCATGATGATGGGGACAGTGTCACTCAGCCCCTGTCCCCTGCCCAGGCATTCCCGTTTCGGGGGCTCCTACGTCCTGCAGGGTCTCAAGTCCATCGGGGACCGGGATGTGGTGTTCCACAAAGGGCTGCACAATGTGAGTGTGGGGCTGGAGAGGTGGGGATGGGGCAGGGGGCATGGGGACAGGGATGTGTGTGGGATTTGGCACAGAATGGAAGGACAAGGACGTGGCAGGAGGTGCAGGAATGTGGTGAGGGGCACTGGACATGGTAAGGGATAAGGAAGCAGGAACATGGGTGGGACACAAGGCTAAAGGTGTGGTGTGGGGCACGGGGTCAAGGATGTGGCAGGTGGCATTTGGATGTGGATGTGGGTACGGGGGCACAGGGGAGTCACACAACTGGGGAGGTGACAGTGGGCACAGGGACAAGGACATGGTGGGGGTCACAGGGTCAGGGATGTAGAGGGAGCTATGGGGACAAGGACACGGTGCCAGGTACATGATGGGGGGCACTGGGGTGGGAATGTTGCAGAGATCACTGAGATGGGAATGTGGGTGTGGGGCACAGGGACAGGAACATAGGTGGTGATACAGGACCAGTCATGGGGTGTGGAGCACAGAGCCAGGGATGTGGTGGGGTTGCAGGAACAGGGATGTGGGGGCTGCAGGGACAGAGCAGGACTGGGGGATCTTGAGAACTGAGCAGGGACATGCTGGGGACTCAGTGGGGCTGGGGGATGCTGAGGATTGAGCAGGGTCACCGAGGTGTGGTATAGAGCACAGGGACAGGGACATGGTGGGTACCATAGAACCAGGACGGTGCCAGGGGACACCAGCACAATGCCACAGGGATCAATGATCAATCTGGCCTCTCCATGCCCTGCAGCTGAAGAGCTACAGCCACGACCTGGGCAAGGAGCCCCGGCGGGTGCCCCGGCGCCGCCAGGCCGCCCCCGAGTCCGAGCCCTCGCGCCGCTCCGCCCGCAACGTCCGGCTCTTCCTGCGCCACTTCTGCCAGGATTTCCTGCAGGGCTGCTACAACCGCCTGATGCTGCTGGTCAAGGTGAGGGGCTGGGAGGGATGGGATACCCTGTGCAGGGTGTGGGACCCTCACTGAGACTCCCTGGTCGCCCCCCAGGACCAGCTGGTGCGGGAGAAGGCTCAGCAGCACGATGAGACCTATTACTTGTGGGCCACTGCCTTCTTCATGGCCTTCAACCGGTGCCACGGCTTCCGCCCCGAGCTGGTGTCCGAGACCGTGGGGGTCCGAGCCTTCCACTTCATCGAGCAGAACCTCACCAACTACTATGAGATGGCACTGATAGACAAGAAGGAGGCAACAACCTGGGCACGCAGGTGAGCACCTGGGACACCCCTCAGTGTCTGGGATTCCTCATACCTGGGATTCTCCTTGAGTATCTGAGACTTCCCCCAGGGTGTGTGGGACCTTCTGGGCACCTGGGATACTCCCAGTGTTTGGGACCCTCTGGGCACCTGGGAGACCCCAGGGCATTTGGGACAGCTCTTGGTGTCTGGGACTCCCAAATATTTGGGATCCCCTGATGTCTGGGACCCCCTGGACACTTGGGACATCCTGGGGTGCCCTTCACAGTCACTTGTGACCTCCTTGATTCTTGGAACACCCTGGGAACCCAGGAACGCCTGGGTACCTGGGACACCCTGTGTCTCACCAGTCACCTGTGACCTCCCTGGTGCCTGGAACACCCTGGGGAACCCAGGAACGCCTGGGCACCTGGGACTGTCTGTGCTGCCTGGGGACCCCCTTGGGCATTTGGGACCCCCAAAGTACCTGGGCTCCCCTGCCATCCCCAGGATGCACTTGGCCCTGAAGGCGTACCAGGAGCTGCTGCGGACGGTGCAGGAGATGGATCGCTCCCCGGAGCAGGCGGTGCGGGACAGCAGCCAGGTCATCAAGAGTGAGTCCCTCTGCCCCATCCCTTGGGGTGTCCCTGACCCTGATCCCTTCCCACTGCCACCCTCCTCCCCTCCCCAGGCAACATCTTTTACCTGATGGAATACCGGGAGCTCTTCCTGGCGCTTTTCCGCAAGTTCGACGAGTCCAAGCAGCCGCGCAGTTTCCTGCGGGACCTGGTGGAGACTGCCCACCTCTTCCTCCACATGCTGGAGCGCTTCTGCCGCGGCCGTGCCAACCTGGTGGTGCAGGTGGGGTGTGCCTGCCCTGCCTTGGGGGGTCCCCTGAGGGTCAGGCAGCTCCTGCTGACCCCATCTTTGTTCCCCCAGAGCAAACGTGTGCGGAGGAAGAAGAAGAAGCCTCGTGTGCCTGCAGCTCCCGCTCAGCCCAGCGCTGCGGAGCTGGAGCAGCTGTGGGAAGAGTTGGCCCCGCAGCTCCAGGCTTGCCTGGAGGTACCAGGGAAGGGTCCAGCCCCATGGGAGGGGGGCTCTGGGGGTGTTGGTGGGGCACAGAGTGACCCTGTCCTGCTCCAGGGCGAGGTGCCCCTCCCAGAGGACGTGGTGCCCTTTGACGCCGCCTCGGAGACGCCGGTGGAGGAGCAGCGCGCCGAGGCTCTGCTGCGGATCCAGGAGTGCCTGCGGGGCTCCCTCCTGCCCCAGGCCCTGCGCCTGCTGCGCTCGGCCAGGTACCAGCACCGTGCTGCCCAGCTCCTGCCCAGGGCATGGGGGCACGGTGCCAGCCTGTCCCCACTGTCCCCAGGGAGGTGTGGCCCGAAGGGGATGTGTTTGGAGCCACGGATGCGGGGCCGCCTGAGGAGACCCAGCTGCTGCGGGAGATCCTCCTCGCTCCCCTGCCCAGTGAGTTCCCATCTGTGACACTGGGAAGGGAGAAAACTTTGGCTGCAGAGCCTCAGCACATCCCACCACAGGGCACACACCCACCGAGCCCGAGGAGCAGGAGGAAGAGGAGGATGAGGAAGAGGAAGAGGAGGAGCAGACCGTGCAGGTGGCAGAGAAGGAATTCAACTTCCTCGATTACCTGAAGCGGTGAGAAGGGTTTGGGGAGCACTGGGAGGGTCCTCTGTGGGGTGGCTGTACTGATGGGGTGTCACAATCCACTCAACCCTAGTGGGAGTTGTGATGGTTCATTTGACCCCAGGGTGCAAAAAGACAAAAACAAGAGACTCAGGTTTTGTTCAGCAGAAAGCAGCAATGCAGTTTATTGGGTGAAAACAATTCAGTCTTGTGATAGAAGAGAGAGAGAAAGAGAGAGAGGGAGAGGTAAAGGAAAAGGAGAAAGAGAGAAAGGATGGGATGTAGCTACCAACAGAAGGGAAGCATCCTCATGGTCATCCGATGATGACATTGGGGAGAAAGAGATCTCAGAGTCTCTTTAGGAAAGTCACTTTTTATAGTCCTTTTCCAAAGCGAGTGGCATCTGGCCAAAAGGTGGGGAGATTTCTGGGCTGTTGTATGTGGAGATCATTGCTCCAAGGAACAGGAGCAGGAACAGGGAGCTGTAACCAGCACCTGCTGAGAGCAGCACCAGGCACAGCCACAAACAGCCCTGGGCCAACATCCACCTGGACGAAGCCAGAACTGAGCTCCAGAGCGAGAGCTGGGTCTGGGGGTCTGTCTGTGCTGATGGTGGTGAGGCAGATCAGCCCGACCCTGAGCCGTGCAGGTTCGCCTGTGCCCCGGTGGTGCGGGCGCTGGTGCTGCTGCTGCGGGGGTACGCGCGGAACAGCCCCCGCACCAACCACTGCGCCGCGCGCCTGCTGCACCGCCTGGCCCGCCAGCTGCACATGGAGCCGCTGCTCTTCCAGCTCTCCCTCTTCGCCCTCTTCCACCGCCTGCTCAGCGACCCCGCAGCTGCTGCTTATCAGGTCAGGCAGGGTGCTGAGCCAGGCTGGGAGGGGTTTGGTACTGCAGCCCCCAGTCCTGCTCAGTTCTCAGCATTGCCCAGCCCCACTGAGTCCCCAGCAGTTCTCAGTCCTACTCAATCCTCAGCATTCCCCAGCCCTGGTTGGTCCCTGCAGCCCCCAGTCCTGCTCAATCCTCAGCATTGCCCAGCTCTACTGAGTCCCCAGCAGTTTCTCAGTCCTGCTCTGTCTCTGCAGCCCCCAGTCCTGCTCAATCCTCAGTACTCCCTAGCCCCAGTGAGTTCCTGCAGCCCCCAGTCCTGCTCAATCCTCAGCATTCCCCAGCCCCAGTGACTCCTTAGCAGCTCTCAGTCCTGCTCAGTCCTCAGCATTGCCCAGCCTCACTGAGTCCCCACTCTCAGTCCTGCTCAGTCCTCAGCATTGCCCAGCCCCACTGAGTCCCCAGCAGTTCTCAGTCCTGCTCAATCATCAGCATTCTTCAGCCTCCCTGAGTTCCTGCAGCCCCCAGCCCTGCTCAGTCCCCGGCATCTCTCAGACCTGCTCTGTCTCCAGCATCCCCCAGCCCCACTCTCCATCCCAGGTGTCCCCCAGCCCCATTTTCTGTGCCCACATCCCCCAGCCCCTCTGTCCGTCCCTGGTCCAGCCCTGCTCTGTATTCCAAATTTCCCTCAGCCCCACTCTCTGTCCCCAGTGTCCTGCAGCCCCTCTCTCTCTCTTGCTGTCCCCAGGAGTTGGTGGCCTTGGCCAAGTTCATCCTGGGCAAGTTCTTTGCGCTGGCAGCCACCAACAAAAAGGCCTTTGTGGAGCTACTCTTCTGGAAGAGCCCAGCCACTGTCTATGAGATGACCAAGGGCTACAGCTCCCTGCAGGAGGGAGAGGGGTGAGTGAGGCAAGGGAGGGGGCTGCCACCCCCTCTCCCCTCCCCTCACCCCCTTCTGCCCCTCCCCAGGAGCACCCGGAGCCGGGTCCCCCCCTGGACACCCCAGGAGGAGCAGGAGCTGCGGGAGCTGTACTGGAAGTACAAGGAGGTGGAAGGTACTGAGGGTCTCAGGGGTCTCAGTGGGACCCCCGGGGGGTGGCAGGGGTTGTGTCCCTGCATTCTCCCTGTCCCACAGGTGGGGACATCATCGCTGCCATCCTGGCCCAGCTCCCCACGCCCGGGCGGACGCGCAAGCAGGTGGTGAAGCAGCTGGTGAGGATGGGGCTGGCCAGCAGTGCCAAGGACTTCCCACGGGAGAGGTGGGTCAGGGACCCCTGGGGACAGGGCAGGGACCCCTGGGGACAGGGCAGGGATCCCTAGGGACAGGGCAGGGACTCACAGCTGTTTCCCACCCCCAGGAAGGGCACCAACATCGTGCTGTGGACACAGGAGCAGGAGGAGGAGCTGACACGCCTTTTCGAGGAGTTCCAGGGCTCAGATGGTGAGCTGGACATGGGGAGCAGACCCCTAAAAATCCCCTGTAGCCCCCCCAAACTGACCTCCCCCCCTCCCCACAGACGTCCTGGGGAACATCATGAAGCACCTGACAGCGCGGCGCTCGAGGGCTCGGGTGGTGGAGAAGCTGCTGGGGCTGGGGCTGGTGGCTGAACGCAAGGAGCTGTACAAGAAACGCCGGAGGAAGAGCCAGGGCCCCGGCCCCGGGCAGGTATGGGGGGCTGGAGGGTCCTGGGCTGTCCCCTGGGGGTGCTGTCCCACCCTGGGGCACCCAAACACTGCTGGTTCCCACAGGCTGCCACAGGTGTCCCGGCCATGCCAGCCCAGCACAGCTCAGGAGAGGATGAGGACAGCGAGGAGGATGAGGATGAGGATGAGGATGAAGCAGAGGAAGGCCCCATGGAGGAGCACTGGGTGCCTGAGGAAGGGGCTGGGCAGGACCTGGCGCAGCACCTGCATCAGGAAGGTGGGCAAGGGGCTCTGAACCCCCCCCAGCTGGGCTTGGCTGTGGGGCTGGGTCCTGTGTCCCTGTGTCACCTTCTGCTGTCCCCAGGCCTGGCCGGGCCCCTGCGGTGGCTGGAGAACTGTCTGAGAAGGGTGGCAGGGGACCGTGAGGAGGATGGTGAGTGGGGTGGGGGTTGGGTGGGGGGCTGCTGTGGGGTTGGGGTCTCTCTGACCCCATTCCTGGCCCAGGTGTGTCCCACCCGGTGCCGCTGGTGCCGCTGACGGAGGAGAACGAGGACGCCATGGAGGATCGGCGCTTCCAGACCCTGCTGAGACAGCTGGGGCTGCGGCCCCCTGCCAGCGAGCAGGTGAGGTCCCTGTCCCCATCCCTGTCCCCATCACCATCCCCATCAATGTATCCATCCTTGTCCCCATCACCATCCCCATCGCTTTATCCATCCCTGTCCCCATCACCATCAATGTATCCATCCCTGTATCCATCCCTGTCCCCATCGCCATCTATGTATCTATCCCTGTATCCATCCCTGCCCTCATCCCTGTCCCCATCACCCCATCCCTGTCTCCATCACCATCAATGTATCCATCTTTGTTGCCATCCCCACCCTGTCACCATCCCTCTCCATCTCTGTCTCCATTTCTGTCCCCATCTCTGTCCTATTCCCATCCCCATCCTTGTCCCCATCCCTGCTCCATCCTTGTTCCCTTCCCTATCCCCTCCATTCACATCCCTGTCCCCTCATCCCCATCCTTGTCCCCATCCCTGTCCCCTTCTCTATCCCCATCCCCATCTCCCATCCCTGTCCCCCATCTCTTCCCCATCCCCATCCTTGTCCCCATCCTCATCCTTGTTCCCATCTCTGCCCTATCCCCATCCCCTCACCCCCAGCTCATCCCTGTGGTCTCCCCCTTCTCTGCCCAGGAATCCTTCTGGCGCATCCCGGCCGCCCTCACCCCGCAGCAGCTCCGGCGTGCAGCCGCCTCCATCGCCCACCATGGCCCCCCAGGAGCCCCCCAGGACCTGCCAGAGCCACCCAGGTGCCCCCAGGATGTGGCTGCAGGTGAGAGGTGGGGCTGGGGGTGGGGGATCCCCAGGTGTGGGGCTGGCTCTGAGCCCCCCTCCTTGTGCCCCTCAGCAGAGCCGCAGCCGGCAGGGTTGGGATCAGACTCGGAGAGGTGAGAGCACAATTCCCTTCTCAGCTTGGGGGGGTTCTCCCTCCCTGGTTTGGGGGAGGGTCTTCTCCCTGCCTGGGGAGGGGATCCAGCCCTCTGCATCCTCCCCATGTGGGGGCTAAGCTGTGCCAACCCCTGCAGTGAGGAGCCCGTCCCTGTCCCTGTCCCCAGCCCGGTGCAGCCGCGCTCCAAGAGGCGCCGGGAGCTCGCCAATGAGGATGAGGATGGTGGCAGCTCAGGTGGGTTCAGCCCCTCTGCACTCTCCTGGGGGCTAAGAGAGCTCTGAGTCACTGAGATTGTCCTGTCCCTTTGCCACATCCCTGGGGGGCTCAGCTGTCCTCTCTCCCTCCATCCACAGGCACTGAGCCAGCCCCTGCAGCTCCCTGCTCCAAGGAGGATGAGGAGGATGAAGATCCACAGCCCCGGGGGAGGCGGAAACGCATCCGCTGCCTGGAAGAGGAAGAGGAGGAGGATTGAGTGGCTCCCCATATCCTGCCTGTGCCCAGGCCCTGTGCTGTTTCCTGGGCTTTTTTGCAGATTTTATTGGATTTCTGCAGTTTTTCTGCAGTTTTTCTGGGGTTTCTACAGGTTTTCTGGGGTTTCTGCAGATTTTCTTCTGCAGGTTTTGATGCTGTTTTTAAAGGCTGCACAAGCAACCAGTTTCTCCACCTGACACCATCTCCATTTTTTACCTCAAATTCCCTCTTTTTCCTCAGCTGCTTTTTTTTTTTTTTTTTTTTCCCTCCCCTAAAACTTTTTAAATCTGGACAGGGCCTAAATAAATAAAGGTGACTTTTGGCCTCCTTGGGTGTGTGTGGGTCTGCAGCAGGGCTGGGGGCTCGAGCTGCCCTGGCCTCAGGGAGTGCCTGCTCCCTGTCCCTGTCCCTGTGCCGGACGTGTTGCAACTCCCTGATAACAACGGCTATAAAGGGTCACGGGGCAGCTGCGGCCGCAGCGGCCGGACAGGGCAGGGGACAGCGGCGAGCGGGTGAGCTGGGCACTGGGGGGGGTCCCGGGGGGCTGTGACTATGGGGGTCTGACAGAGCTCTGCCCTTCTCCCACCTCCACAGAGCCACCACCATGCCCCGAGTTCTCTTCCTCCCGCTCCTCATCCTCATGGCTGTGTCTGTGCTGACCCCTGGGCTGGCTGCCGGTGACCAGGGGCTGCTGACCGAGCTGGTGGGGCCACCCGAGCCCACCCACGCTGCTGCCATCCCGTGCCACACCCTCGGTCCGCACACCCTGCCCGGTTTCTCCCGGTTGCCGCCGCTGCCCCGCGGCCTGGCCCGTGCCGCCCTGGCTCTGGCGCTGCGTGGGGCTGGCTGTGCCCCCCAGGCTGAAGCCGAGGTGCGGGAGCTGGAACAGGAGCTGGGCACCCCCACGGCCGCGGCGCTGCTGCGGGGGCTGGCGCGGATACCGGGCGCTCCGGCCCCGCGGCCGCTGGCGCTGCTGCTGCTGGGTCTGGCACGCCCGGGGGGCTCTGCCTGCGTGGATCCTGGCATGGTGCCCACGCCGCCCACCCGGGGGCTGCCGGGGGTCCGGCTGTGCCGGCGCCGGCGGGAGGATGAGGACACGGACGCCTGCAGCCCTGCGGGGGAGCGGGAAGCGCACCGGGTGCTGGAGTGGGTACCGGGAGTCAGCATCTTCTACAACCTCGGCACCAGCGTCTACTTCGCTTTCCAGGGCTGCAAAGCCACGGCGTCCACGCGGGCGCTGGAGGCCGCCGAGGATTTGGGCTACGCCGGGCTGACGGCGCTCACCGGGGGCTTGGGGGGCCCGGTGGCCATGGGGGTGCAGATGGGGCTGCAGCCGGGCATCAAGGCCGGCGTGCGGGCGCTCTTCGGGTACTTCACCTCGGCCGGGGAGCCCTCGCCGGTGCCCACTGCCCACAGCGGCCCCGTGGTCATCGTTTGAATAAAGGCCAGTGTGGCAGCGGGTCCTTGTTTGGATGGGTGCAGGGTCACCCCGCCCTGGGGCGGCGGGACCTTGGCCACGTGGTGGTCTGAGCCACGTGGTGGCAGCTGGGCTGGGCCTGTCCCTGTCCCGCTGTGACTCTGTGCTGTCCCCTATAGCCTGTTCCTGTCACTATAGCCCGAGTCCTACCCCACAGCCAGCCCATCCCAGTCCCTGTCCCCATGGCTCTCTCCCTCTCTCTCTGCAGTCTGTCCCTGTCCCCAGGGCTTTGTGTCCTCTTCCCTTGGCCCTGACCCTGTCCCCATCCCTGCAGTTGCTCTGTCTCTCTGTACCCCTGTCTCCATGGCTTTTCACCATGCCCACAGCTCTGCCCATCGTCCCTGTCCCCATGTCTTGTTCCCAACCGCATGGCCTGTCCCATAGCTCATCCTGCTGTCCCCACGGCTCTATCCCTGTTCCTACACCCTGTCCCTATAGCTCTGTCCTCGTCCCTGCAGCCTGTCACTGTCCCCATGGCTCTGTCCCCTGTCCCCACGACCTGTCACAGTCTCCCTGGCTCTGTCTCAATGGCTCTATCCCTGTTACGGCCTGCCCTTGTCCCCACGGCCTGTCACGGTCCCGTCCCTGTCCCTGTCCCTGTCGCCCCGCCCATCCCGGTCCGCCGCCGTTCCCGCCCCCGGTTGGCGCTGACCCCGCCCCCGCGGCCCCGCTCAGTGTGACGTCAACTCGGGGAAATGGACGGCGCAGCCCAACGGGGGTGTGGCATCATCCCTAAGCTCCGCCAATCACCGGTCAGAGCGGGGAGGGGGCGTGGCATCGTCCTTGAGCTCCGCCAATCACCGCGCAGAACGGGGGGAGGCACCGTGTCCAGGCCGCCTTCCTGGTCCGGTAGCGGCGGCGGTGGGTCCGGGGTCCCGGGGGGAGGCCGGGGGTCCCGGGGGGGACATGGGCGGTTCTGAAGCACGGGGGGCTCCGGGGGAGGGGGGAACAGGCAGGGGACACCAGCTGGGGCACCGGGAGGTCCCTTGGACGGCTGTCCCGCTGTGCGGGGGGTGTTTAGGGGCGCCCATCGCTGCGGGAAGGACACTGGGGGTGCCCGGGGGGTTCAGTGGGGGTCTCGGGGGATCTGCGGTGCTCCTTAAGGGGTGCTGCGGGCCCTCGCCGTGGGCGCTGTGTGTGTGTGTGTGACCCTGCCCCGGGTGGGGAACCCCTCTCGGCTCAGTCCCCTCGGCTCAGCCCCTGCTCCCACCGCAGGACGCGGCTGCCGGCCCGCGGCCACCACAGCGGGAGCGAGGGACCCCCGCGACCACCCAGAACCGAGCAGGAGCAGAGGGAACCCCCAGAACCGAGCAGGAGCAGAGACGCCCAGAACCGAGCAGGAAAAGAGAGACCCCCAGAACCGAGCAGGAAAAGAGAGACCCCCAGAACCGAGCAGGAGCAGAGGGACCCCAAAACCCAGAAGGAGCAGAGAGATCCCCAGAACCGAGCAGGAGCAGAGGGACCCCAAAACCCAGAAGGATCAGAGGGACCCCAGGACCGAGCAGGAGAAGAGAGACCCCCAGAACCGAGCAGGAGCAGAGAGACCCCCAGAACCGAGCAGGAAAAGAGGGACCCCCAGAACCGAGCAGGAAAAGAGAGACCCCCAGAACCGAGCAGGAGCAGAGGGACCCCAGGACCGAGCAGGAGAAGAGAGTCCCCGGGAACAGCCAGAACCGAGCAGGAGAAGAGGGACCCCCAGAACCGAGCAGCAGCAAAGGGACCCCAAAATCCAGAAGGAGCAGAGGGACCCCCAGAACCGAGCAGCAGCAAAGGGACCCCAAAATCCAGAAGGAGCAGAGGGACCCCCAGAACCGAGCAGCAGCAGAGGGACCCCGCGCCGCCCGTGCTGCAGGCAGGTACGCGGGGTGCAGAGCTGGACACTCGGGTGTTCCTAGTCCCCTGGTCCTGCCGTGGCCGGGGGCTCCTCGGAACGCCCCTGACCCTCTGTCCCCCCAGCATGGCGCAGTGGCAGGAGGTGCAGAGCTTGGCCAACACTTACCTGGAGCAGGTGCACCAGCTGTACGCGGGCTCGGCGCTGCCCATGGCCGTGCGGCAGTGCTTGGCCGCCTGGATCGAGGACCAAAACTGGTAACGGGGGTGGGATCCGGGACTGGGGGCGGCACCGGGGGTTGGGCAGGGGGCGGCACCGGGGGTCGGGCAGGGGTGGGATCCGGGACTGGGGGCGGCACCGGGGGTCGGGCAGGGGTGGGATCCGGGGCTGGGGGCGGCACCGGGGGCTCGGGCAGGGGTGGGATCCGGGGCTGGGGGCGGCACCGGGGGTCGGGCAGAGGTGGGATCCGGGGCTGGGGGCGGCACCGGGGGCTCGGGCAGGTGCTGAGCCCGCGCTGCCGCAGGCGCCAGGCGGCGGAGCCGCTCTCCTCAGGGCACGCCCGGATGCTGTTCCATTCCTTACTGGTGCTACTGGGAGAGTGCCTGGGCAGCCTGGGCTCGGGCCACGAGGAATTCATGCTGAAGCACAACCTGCGAAAGGCTCAGCGCGACCTCCAGGTGCGCTTCAGGGCTGGGGGAGGGGAGTGAGGAGGAGGAGGGGAGGGGTCTCCGCGCCCCCTGACCGCCCCCCGACCCTTCCTCAGGCCGAGTTTGAGAAGAAGCCGGAGGGATTCGCCAACCTGGTGGCCAACCTGCTGCAGGAGGAGCGGCGGATCCTGCGCCTGGGGCAGGCGGGGGGGCAGGTAGGGGGGCAGGGCTGTGTCCCCCCCTCACCCCGCGGGGTCCCGCGGCTGCTGCCCCTCACCCCGTGTGTCCCTTAGGGGGGTTCGGCCCCCGCCCCCAGCCCAGCCCCGGAGAGCGGCCGGGAGCAGCAGATCCAGCGGCGTCTGGCCGAGTTCCACACGGCTCTGCAGGTAACGCCCCCTTCCCCACCCTGCGACCCCCACCGAGCCCCCCGGGGGATGCCCGGCCCTTCATGACCCCTCCCTGAACCCGCAGGAAGCTGAACGATCCTTCAGGCACCTGGAGGATTTGCAGGATGCGTTTGATTTCTGCTACAAGGTGCACTACCGGCCAGGTGAGCCATACACAGGGGAGGTGGCACCCCAAAACCCTGGTGAGCACCCCAAAAACCCTGACACCCCTCTCGGATTCCCACAGCTGACAACAGGAGCAACGACCCCGGGTACATCCAGGAGCTCCAAGCCCTCCAGGCCAAACTGCAGAGCCTGGACCGGCAGCGGCGGGTGAGGAGGGGTCAGGGTGGCCTGGTGTAAATCCCCTCCCTCCAAATTATTATAATTTTGAAATTAAGGGGCTCTCAGGCAAGGATAATGGAATTAGGGATAACAGTTCTTTACTAGGAAAATTAAAATAGAAATGCAGTATTACAAAGAGCAATCCCAACCCTGCCAGAGTCAGAATCCAAGCTGACACCCGTCAGTCAGTCAGGGTGGTAGCACAGTCCCATTCCATGGTGCTGCATCCTCCTGCAGGGGCAGATGTGGTTCAGCTGGAGCAGGGTTGCAGTTTTCCTCTGAAGGTCCAGGGATGATGTGGAAAGGTCTGGCTTTCCTTTGGAATCCAGTGGGAAGATGGATAATTTGCTGTCCAAAATCTCAGTTTTTATCTGGGTAGGAAAGGCTTGGCTCCTCCCCTGGCAGGAGCATCTCCCAGTGGGATGATGGAATTTTATCAGTCATGCACTGGGACTCAGTGGCCATGAACAGGAGATATCTCCTGGAGGGAGGATGGACTGTGGGAAGATAAAGATGATTGCCCAGCTGGTTTAAAGATGTCCCATTAGCAGATAATGTGTGCCAGGAGATCAGGGACACTGCCACACCCAGTTCTAAACAATGTGCCATTAACAGGAGATATTTCCCACAGGGATAAGAATCACTGTCACACCCAGTTTTTAACAATGTCCCATTAACAGGAGATATCTCCCACAGAGATAAGAATCACTGCCACACCCAGTTTTTAACAATGGCCCATTAACAGGTGATACCTCCTGGATGAAGGGTGGGTCATGGGAAAGATAAAAGATGATTGCCCAGCTGGTTTAAAGATGGCCCATTAACAGAGGATATGTGCCAGGAGATCAGGGTCACTGCCCCACCTGGTTTAACAGATGGTAACAGAATCCACATTTCTGACCACATCAACCCAACACACCTGTCTGGCTTTGTGGGGGTGTGTGACCACCCTGAGCACCCCCCTTAGAGCCACATCTCCCCCCAGGAGGTGCTGGCTCAGATGCAGCAGCTCTTGGGGCGCAGTGAGACGCTGCAGGAGCTGCTGCAGGAGGAGTTGGGGGGCTGGAGGCTGCGGCAGCAGCGCCTGTGCCTGGGCGGCCCTGGAGACACCAACCTGCGCCCCTTGGAGACCTGGTAGGGCTGGGGGGGCTTGGGGGGGGGCTCGGGGGGTGCAGCTCTGGGGGTTCTTTCTGTCCCCTGGTGTTCTACAGGCACCAAACTCTGGTGCTCTACAGGTTCCTACTCTGAGCTCTTAGGCTCTTTCTTGTCGTGTAATTTCTAAAAAAGCAAAACAGCTAATAGTTAAAAAGGTTATTTATTGCAAAGCCCATCTCCTTACAAAGCCCATCTCCTTACAAAGCCCATCTTCTTACAAAGCACATCAGTCTCAGGCAATAGCAAAAAGCAATGGCAAATGAGCAATAAGATAATGGCTAGAAGCCAATGGCTAAAAGCAACAACTCTCCCAAAACATTGTCTTATATAGTCTCTTCCAACAAGCTGAGATGCAAACTCAGCCCACCACTCTTTAACCTAAAAGGATTCTGGTTTCTCAGCACACCAGGTTACCTGTAGAACTACACATACAATCTGTCATGTTCTAAGAAATGTAAGCAATATTCTTACTATAGCTCTATTATGTCTGAGTCTTCAACTATGGGCTTAGAGCCTCTACTGAAGATATAGATATAAATATAGATATAGATATAGATATAAATATAGATATCAGTATGTTTCAACCTTCACCAGAACACTCATTGCTGCTGTGGCATTTGAAACCTTTTAGTTACTAAGAGCATCAAAATTCATTCTAAGACTTATTCAACCCCTGCACTCTGATTTCTCTCTGGAGAATTCTGAGACCCCCAACAAGCAGCCAGACCCCTCTGATGTCCCTGACCCCCCCCCAGGTTCACAGAGCTGGGCCAGGGGCTGTTCCAGCTGCGACAGCTGCTGAGGGCACTGCAGGACCTGCGACAAAAAGTGACCTACGAGAGGGACCCACTGGTGGCAGAGACACCCCTGCTGGAGCAGAGGCTGCAGGAGCAGCTCACACACCTGCTGAAGAGGTGAGGGGTGGGATCTGAGCCAGGCAGGGCTGGGGTGGGGAGCTGGGAAAGGTTTTTCCTCCCCTCGAGGGTGGTTGAGCACTGGAAGAGATCCCCAGGGAATGGTGGCATTGCTAAAGCTGCCAGAGCTCCAGGAGAGTTTGGACAACAGGCACAGGGTGGGGTTTTGGGGGGTCTGTGCAGGGGCTGGAGCTGGGAAAAATGATCCTCGTGGGTCCTTGAAGCTCTGGCTGTTCTGTAATTTAGGGAGGGTTTGGGCAATGCTCTCAGTGCTGAGATTTGGGGGAAATTTTTGTGGTGTGCTATGAGGGACAGGAGTTGGACTTTGATCCTGGTGGGTCCTTTCCAGCTCTGGATGTTCCAGAATTCAAGAGGTCAGGGAGTGGTTGGACTGCACTCTCAGGTGTTGGGATTTCAGATTTTTGGGGGTGTTTTGGGACTCAGAGTTTGTTGTGGGTTTCTTCCCACCTCAAGGAGCATTTGGAGAATGCCCTCAGGGTTAGGGTGGGATTTTGGGGTGTTCTGTGCAGAGCTTTGATCCCTTCCAACTCAGGATATTCCATAATTTCAGGGGTCAGGGACTGTTTGAACACACTTTCAGGTATTTTGGGGACTGGAGGGACTTTTGGGGTGTCCATGCAGGGACAGGAGTTGTACTTGATCCTTGTGGCTCCCTTCCAGCTGAGTATATTCAATAATTCCAGGGGTCAGGGAGTGTTTGGACAATGCTGTCAGATCCTCAGTGCTCTCAGGTGTTTTAGGGACTGGGGGAGACTTTTGGGGTTGCCCTATGCCAGGTTAGGAGTTGAATTTGATGATCCTCACATGTCCCTTCCACTTTTGGATATTCCATAGCTCTGCAGCTGTTTGGACAACACTCAAACCTTGAGATTTGGGACTGGGCAGCTTTTGGGGTGTTTTTTTGTTACCAAACCTCGAGTTAAACTTGAATAATCCTTCTGGGTTCCCTCCAGCTTTGAATATTCCGTGATTATAAGAAGTGGGGGCAGCACAGGGAGGGCAGGGGATCTCAGGGCAGTCCTGACCCCCCCCATTTTCCCCCAGTGCCTTCGTGGTGGAGCAGCAGCCCAGCACCCCCAACGCCAGCAGGCGCCCGCTGGTGCTGCGCACAGCCAGCAAATTCTCAGCCCGTGCCCGGCTCCTGGTGAGGCTGCACGACCGAAACCACCACATGGAGGCCAGGATCCACATCGACAGGTGGGACCCCCACCCCTCCTGACACCCCCCTGAGCATCCACGGGGGTCCCACTGTGCCTGATCCACCCCCATCTTGTGTCTTGCAGGGACCCGCCCAACATCAAAGGGTGAGAGCTGGGAGAGTGCTGGAGGAGGTGGTGGGGATGGGATCCCACCCCAAAGGGTCCTGAGCCCCCATGGCAGCCCCTGAGGGGGGTCCTGAACCACATCTGCCATCCCTGGGGGTCCTGACCCCCATCTGCAGCAGGGCTGCATCTCACAGGGGTCTTGATACCACCCCCCCAATTCATCCAGGGGTCCTGATGCCTCCATTCACGGCTGGGCTATGCTCTCTGCTGGGAGGGGGGTCCTGGCCCCCATTCACAGCCCCCCCCAGGGGTTCTGGACCCCCATGTGCCCTCCTGGGGGTCCTGACCCCCATCTGCAGCAGGGCTGCATCTCACAGGGTCTCAATCCCCCTCCCCAATTCATCTGGGGGTCCTGACACCCCCACCCACAGATGAGCTATGCCCTCTGCTGGGAGGGGGATCCTGGCCCCCATTCACAGCCCCCCCCAGGGGTTCTGGACCCCCATGTGCCCTCCTGGGGGTCCCAACCCCCTCCCACCTCCTGTCTCTGCCCCGCAGGTTTCGCAAGTTCAACATCCTGACATCGAGCAGCAAAACGCTCCTGGCCGGGGACAGTCCCCAGGAGGGGCTGGTCTGCGACTTCCAGTACCTTGTAGGGACCCCCCCAGACCCCCAAATCCCCCCCCTGGGTTGGGCAGCAGGGTGAGGACCCTGCCCTGGGCTGACTCTGCCTCCCCACAGACGCTGAAGGAGCAGAAGGAGAGCAGGGCTGGCAAGGGCAAAGGCAGCAGTGGCGAGGTGGGTGTGGGATGGGGGCTGGGGGCTACAGGGGGGCAGTGGGACAGGTGGGGACAGCAGTGCCACCTCCTGCAGGGTCCCCTGGTGGTGACAGAGGAGCTGCACCTCATCACCTTCACGCTGGCCTATGCCTACTGCGGGCTGGAGCTGGAGCTGGAGGTGAGGGCTGGGGGTGCTGGGGGGCTTGGGGAGGGCAGGGGAGCTGGGGACAGCCAACCTGAGCCCTGTCCCCTCCCCAGGGGAGGTCAAGGGGGCTGGGGACAGCCAGCCTGAGCCCTGTCCCCTCCCCAGGGGAGGGCAGAGGGGCTGGGGACAGCCAGCCTGAGCCCTGTCCCCTCCCCAGGGGAGGGCAGAGGGGCTGGGGACAGCCAGCCTGAGCCCTGTCCCCTCCCCAGGGGAGGGCAGAGGGGCTGGGGACAGCCAGCCTGAGCCCTGTCCCTTCCCCAGGGGAGGGCAGAGGGGCTGGGGACAGCCAGCCTGAGCCCTGTCCCCTCCCCAGACCACCACGCTGCCCTTTGTCATCATCTCCAACAACAACCAGTTCTCCAGTGCCTGGGCCTCCATCCTCTGGTTCAACATGCTCAGCTCTGACCCCAAGGTGAGCCCAGTGCCACCCCCTGTGCTGCCAGCCCTGTCCTCTGTCCTGCTCTGTGTCCCATCCCAGTCTCTGTCCTGGTGTCCTGTCCCATGTCCCTGTTCCTGGTTATCCCCTGTGCCCTGTCCCTCAATCTGGGCCAGTCCCTGCACATCCCTGTCCCCTGGTGCCACTCCCCTGCCCTGCTTCATGTCCTTGTCCTTGCTCCTTGTGCCATCCCCTGATCCATGTCCTTGGCCCTGTCCCCTGCTGCGTTTCCCTGTCCCTTGGTCTCACCCCTGTGCCCTGCCCTGCTGCATGTCCCCATCCCCTTCCCCTGTCCCTATTCCCTCCCCATGTCCTTTTCCCGTGCTCCAGTGCTTGTCCCCATCTCCTCACCCTGTCCCTGTCCCCCCCATGTCCCTGTCCTTCCATGTCCTCCTCCCCTGCTCCAGTATTTGTCCCCATTCCCTCCCCATCCCCTCCCCGTCTCCCTGTACTCTCTCCCTGTCCCCATCCTTTCCACCTGTTCCCCTCCTGCCCCCTCCCCATATCCTTGTCCCCTCACCCTGTCCCTGTCCTTTCCCCATATCCTTGTCCCCACCATGTCCTCCCCTACTCTGGTGCATGTCCCCATCCCTGCCCCATGTCCCTATCCCCTCACCCTGTCCCTGTCCCTGCTCACCCCGTGTCCCCCCGTGTCCCCTCGTGTCCCCAGGCCCAGCAGTTCTTCTCGTCGCCGCCGCCGGCCCCATGGCCCCGGCTGGCCGAGGTGCTGAACTGGCAGTTCCAGAGCGTGGCCGAGCGAGGGCTGAGCCGGGACAACCTGCTCATGCTGGCTGAGAAACTCCTGGGTGAGGCCAGGGGCTCCTGGGGACTCTGGGGGACAGGGGGGGACACGGGGGGACAGGGCTGCACTGCCCCCCCTCACCCTGCTGTCACCTCAAGGCTCGAAGCCATCACAGGACAGCACCGTGACCTGGCCCAAGTTCTCCAAGGTGAGTAGGGCCTGTCCCCTCTGTCCTCGTGCCCCTGTCCCCTCTGTCCCCGTGGCCCTGTCCCCATGGCCCTGTCCCCATGGCCCTGTCCCCCCTGTCCCATCTGTCCTCTCTGTCCCCATGGCCCTGTCCCCACTGTGGCCCTTCTCCTGGTCTCCCCATGGCTCTGTCCCTCTTGTTCCCCAATAGCCCTGTCTCTTCATGGCCCCATCTCCCCCTAGCCCTGTCCCAGCTGTCCCCTCATGGCCCTGTCCCTTCATGGCCCTCTCCTGTCAGTCCCCCATGATCCTGTCCCCCTTGGCTCTGTCCCTCTTGTCCCTCCATGTCCCTGTCCCTCTGTGACCCTGCTCCCCTTTGTCCCTCTCCCTTCACCATTCTGTCACACCTGTCTTCCACCCCACTGTGGTCCTGTCCCATGTCCCTGCTGTCCCCCCCATGTCCCTGCTGTCCCCCCATGTCCCCCTCCCCTTTCCACAGGACGGACCTGCTGGTTTCTCCTTCTGGGCCTGGCTGGACGGGATCCTGGGGCTGCTCCAGGAGCACCTCAAGCAGCTCTGGAAGGATGAGTAGGAGCGGGGCTGGGGAACTGGGGAGGGGTCTGGGGAGGGTTCAGGGGCTGACATTGCCTCCCCCAGGCTCATCCTGGGCTTTGTGAGCCGCAAGCAGGAGAAGAAGCTGCTCAAGTCCAAGTGCACGGGGACGTTCCTGCTGCGCTTCAGCGAGAGCGTCCTGGGCGGGGTCACCTTTACCTGGGTGGAGCACCCCGAGAAAGGTGAGTGACCCCCTGTCCTGCTTTACAGGACAGGTGTCTGCCAGTAAAGGCAGGAGCTTCTCTTTGAAATGGAGAATGTAAACCCCCCCAAATTATTATAATTTTGAAATTAAGGGGCTCTCAGGCAAAGATATGGGAATAGGAATAACAAGTCTTTACTAGGAAAATTAAAATAGAAATTCAGTATTACAAAGAACAATTCCAAACACTGCCAGAGTCAGAATCCAAGCTGACACCTGTCAGTCAGTCAGGGTGGTGGCAGCAGTCCCATTCAATGGTGGCTTCATCCTCCTGCAGTGGCAGATGTGGTTCAGCTGGAGCAGTGCTCCTGGAGAAGGTGCAATTTCCTCTGAAGCTCCAGGGATGGTGTGGAAAGGTCTGGCTTTCCTCTGGAATCCAGTGGGAAGATGGATAACTTGCTGTCCAAAATCTCAGTTTTCATCTGGGTAGGAAAGGCTTGGCTCCTGCCCTGGCTGGAGCATCTCCCAGTGGGATGATGGAATTTTATCAGTCATGCACTGGGACTCAATGACCATGAACAGGAGATATCTCCTGGAGGGAGGATGGGCTGTGGGAAGATAAAGATTATTGCCCAGCTGGTTTAAAGATGGCCCATTAGCAGAGAGTATGTGCCAGGAGATAAAGATCTCTGCCACGCCCAGTTTTAAACAATGACCCATTAACAGGAGATATCTCCCACAGGGATAAGAATCACTGCCACACCCAGATTTTAACAATGGCCCATTAACAGGAGATATCTCCTGGATGAAGGGTGGGTCATGGGAAAGATAAAGATGATTGCCCAGCTGGTTTAAAGATGGCCCATTAGCAGATAATATGAGCCTGGTGATCAGGGTCACTGCCACACCCAGTTTTAGCAGATGGGGACAGAATTCACATTTCTGGCCACATCAGCCCAACACACCCCCCCAGGACCCCCACACCAGCCTGGGCTGCAGCCCCTGACCCCTCCCGCTGTCCTCCCACAGGATCCCCCACTTTCCAGGCCGTGGATCCCTACACAGCCTCAGAGCTGGTGTCGCTGGCACTGCCTGACATCATCCACGACTACCAGATGATGGTGGAGGAGAACATTCCAGAAAACCCCCTCAAGTACCTGTACCCCAGCACCCCCCGGGACGAGGCTTTTGGGCCCTATTACAGCCAGAGGCAGAAGGGTATGGGCTGGCACAGCCTGGCATGGCCTGGCACTGAGCCACCTGCCACCCCCTGACCCCTCTCTTTGTCCCCAGAGACCCTGAGTGACTCCCAGAAATACCTGAACCGGCGCTTGATCCGTGTATCCTCCAGGTGAGGGGCTGTGGGGACACCTGGGGCCATCTGTGACCCTGTGGGATCTCCTGACCCCAACACCTCATCCTGCCCCTAGCCCCAACCCCTGACCCCAACTTCTGACACTTGACCCTGACACCTGACCCTGACCACAACCTCTGACACCTGACCCTGACCCTAACCCCTGACCCCAATCCCTGACCCCCACCCCTGAACCTGACCTCAACTCCTGACCCCTGACCCTGACCCCTGACCCCAACTCTGCTCTTTCCCTGCAGGCAGCCTGGCAAGTGGCAAACAGAAGAGGAGCTGGTGGTAGCCACGGAGAACCTGGAGATGCTGCAGCTGCAGCCCAGAGGGCAGGGGACACAGCAGGCTGGTGGCCTGGCACTGCCACAGCCCCAGACCTCAGGGACACCACAGGTCACCCCTGGGTGCCTGGGGACTCCTCAGGGGGTGGCCACAAGCCCAGGGGTACCACAGGTCACCCCTGAGTGCCTGGGGACCCCTCAGGGGGTGGCCAGTAGGCTGGGGATAGCACAGGTGATAGCCACAAGCCCAGAGACACTGCAGGTCACTCCTGAGATCCTGGGGTCACCACAGGTGACAGCCACATGCCTGGGGACCCTGCAGCCCAGGGGCTTGGGGATGCTGCAACCACAGCCCCAAAACCTGGAGCCACCACGGGTGGCAGCAGGGGTCCCCGACATCCAGGGGACACTACACGTGGCACCAGGGGCTGTGGGGACTGTGCAGGTGCTGCCTGGGGGGCTGGGGATGCTGCAGGTGGGAGCAGGGGACTTGGGGACACTGCAGGGGCAGCAGGGGACAGTGGCCGTGTACACAGAGACACTGCAGGGGGCTGTGGAGCCACCGCGGGTCCCCGAGGAGAAGGGGACACTGCCAGCAGCGCTGAGGGAGCTGGAGCTGCTGCAGGGGAGCCGGGACGTGCAGGAACTGCTGCAGGGGAGCCGGGACGTGCAGGAGCTGCTGCAGGGGAGCCGGGACGTGCAGGAACTGCTGCAGGGGAGCCAGGACGTGCAGGAGCTGCTGCAGGGGAGCCGGGACGTGCAGGAACTGCTGCAGGGGAGCCAGGACGTGCAGGAGCTGCTGCAGGGGAGCCAGGACGTGCAGGAGCTGCTCCCGGAGAGCCAGGACGTGCAGGAGCTGCTGCAGGCGCTGGAGGGGCTGGGGCCGGGCTCGGGGAGTCTGGGGGCGCTGGAGGAGGCGGAGCTGATGCCCAGCGTGGTGGAGAGCTTGGAGGAGAGTTTCCAGCTGAGCCCCGGTGAGTGGCGGGGCTGGAGGGGGACAGGGGTGTCACCTGGGTACCTGGCTGTCCCCTGGGCACCGAGCTGTCCCCTGGCATTGCTCTGTCCCCAGATCCCTGCTCTGTCCCCAGATCCCTGCTCTGTCCCCTGATCCCTGTCCTGTCCCCTGATCACTGCCCTGCCCCCCGATCCCTGCCCTGTCCCCTGATCACTGCTCTGTCCCTTGGCATTCCCTGTCCCCCGATCCCTGCCCTGTCCCCCGATCCCTGCCCTGTCCCCCGATCCCTGCACTGCCCCCCGATCCCTGCACTGCCCCCTGATCCCTTCCCTGTCCCCCGATCCCTGCCCTGTCCCCTGATCCCTGCCCTGTCCCCCACAGGCAGCGCTGCTCTCCTGGACCACCACGACCCGTTCCTGCCGCAGCCCGAGGACTCGGCCCTGCCCGCCGTCTCCTCCCTCTTCACCGACTTCCCCCCGCTCCAACTCGACGCCAGCGACTTCCAGTGACCCCTCCCCAAACCCCTCCCCTGTAAATAAACCCCTTCCCACCCTCGCACGCCGCAGCCGCTCGCTCGTCTCCATCGGACCTTTATTAGAAACTCATAAATAGATAAATAGCGGAACGTCGCACATCATAAATAACCCCTCAGCGAGGGACAATAAATAGGGGAGGGGGCGCTGTCCGGGGCGGGGCTCAGCGGGCGCTGTGGTTGAACACTCGGCCCATGACGGCGGCGAAGGAGCGGAGCCGCTTCAGAGCCAGGTGTCGCTGGAGGGGCTGTGCCCAGAGCGCGGTGGGGACCGGGGGGTGCCGGGGAGGGTGGCCGTGTCCTTCCTGCGGGGACAGCGGGGTTAGGGGGAGCGGCGAGGGGTGGCTGGGGCTCCTTGTGAGCCCCCCTCCGCACCTGGGGCTCCCTGCGAGTCCCCCCGTCCTCACCGGTGAGCCCCCCCTCCTCACCTGCGGCTCCCTCTGAGTCCCCCTCCTCACCTGGGGTTCCCTGTGAGCCCCCCCCTTCTCACCTGTGGCTCCCTGCGAGCCCCCCGCTCTCACCTGGACGTGTCGCAGCAGCTGCTCCATCGTGCTCTCCAGCTGGGGTTGGGGCTGGTCCCGGAAGATTTCGGAGCCCAGCAGGTCCCGGTAGTGCTGCAGCGCCTGGCGGATTCGGTGCAGGCAGCGCTGTGGGGAGCGGGGGGGGTGAGATGGGGGGTCCGGGACCCTCTCGGGAGCTCCCCACACTCTCAGCGGCACCCCGGGACCCCCCGGCTCTCGTGGGAACCCTCGGCATTGCTGGGACCCCTCTGGGGCACCCAAACGTATTCTCAGCATCTCTGGGACCCCCAGGGGCATCCCCTAGCGTCCCTGGGACCCCCAAACACATCCTCAACATCCCTGGGACCCCAGATATTCTCGGGATCCCCAGGGGCATCCCCCAGCGTCCCTGGGACCCTTCTGGGACCCCCAAACACATCTTCAACATCCCTGAGACCCCAGACATCTTCGGGATCCCTAGGGGCATCCCCCAGCATCCCTGGGACATTTACGGGACCTCCAAATGTATCCTCAACGTATCTCTGGGGCCCCCAGACATCCCTGGGACCCCCAGGTTCATCCTCAGCATCTCTGGGACCCCTCTGATATCCCTGGACCCCCAGGGGCATCCTTCACCCTTCCTGGGACCCCCAGAAACTCCTGGAATCTACAGGTACATCCCCGGGACATCTCTGGGACCCCCAGGTACCCCCGGAATCTCCAGTGGCATCCCCCAGCATCCCTGGGACCCTTCTGGGACCTCCAAAGGTATTTACAGCCTCTCAGGGACCACTAGACATCTCCGGGACCCCCAGATTCATCCTCAGCATCTGTAGGACCCCCAGATATCCCCGGGACCCCCAAACCTATCCCCCAGCATCCCTGGGAACTCCAGGCACATTCTACAACATGCCCGGGACCCCTGGGCACCTCTGGAACCCCCTGGGCTCCCCCCAGACTCTTCTGGGAACCTCAAGCACATCCCGTAGCACTTCAAGTCACCCCAGGATATCTCGGGGACCCCCAGGTACATACCAGGCAAAAAAAACCCTCAGCATCCCCTGAACTCCGGACACCCCGGGACCCCCAGGCACTCTCAGCATCTCTGTGATCCCCCAGCATCCCTAGGCCCCCCCAGACTCCCCCCGGGACCGCCGCAGCCCCCCGGTACCGTGTGGTTGGTCTCCAGAGTCAGGGGGTCACAGGCGTCGCTGCAGCGGATCCGGGGGGGCCAATTTTGGGAGTCCTCCTCCAGCAGCTGCATCCCGTCCTGGAACGGGGATCCGTGGGGTCCCAACGTGCCCGGAACCCCCGGGCGGGACCCCGAACCCTCGGTCCCACCCGCGCTGCGATCCCCCCGTACACCCCGGTTCTTCCCGGTGCCCCCGGTTGAGCCCCCCGGTTCTTCCCGGTGCCCCCGGCCGAGCCCCCCGCGCTCACCAGCGCCGAGTGCGGCTCTTTGACGGTCGTGAGCAGTCGCGACAGCTCCCGGGACAGGATCCTGCAGGCGGCCCAGTCCGGGTGGCGGAGCGGGAGCGCTGCCGGTGCCGGTGCCGCGGGAAGCGGCAGCAGCGCAGCGAGGAGGAGGCAGAGGCGGAGGCGGAGGTGGCGGAGCGGAGCCATCGAAGGTCGGTGTGTGCCGCCACCGGCGCCGCCACCGGGCTCTTATGGGGCGGCGGCAGGTGGGGAATCCCGGGGCAGGTGGCTCCCGCCCCTGCGAAATCGCCGCCTCCTCCCCTCGAAAGCAGAACCGATACCGGGCCGGGGTCCCCGGGCTGCGCCCCGCCGCACCGGGACGGGACGGGATGGGATGGGACGGGCAGGAAAACCCGGGGCAGTTCCTGGCGGGATGGGAGGCACCGGCACCGGTACCGGCACCGGGACGCCCCCTGGCTCCACCTGGGCTGCCCCGGTGAGCGCAGCGGTGTCGCCTCGGTGGATCCCCGGCGTGTCCCCCGCCGCGCGTCTCGGTGTCCCCGCTGTCTCCCCGCGCTGTCACCGGGCCGTGCTGCCCGCGGCGCCGCAATTTCGGCGGCTCCGGCGCGTCCCGGGGCTCCGCCCGCCGGGGCTGCCCCCGGCCTTTCCCGGGCACCGGGCGGGCACCGGCACCGGGGCTGGGCGGGGGGGACGGGGCGGGGGCACCGCCGGGCGTGTGGGACAGCTGGGGACCTGGTGGGGCACTGTGGGACACTGAGGGTCCCTATGGGACAATGAGGGACACTGTGGGACTATGGGGGACACTTGGGGACCTCGTGGGACACTGAGGGACAATGGGGGACACTGTGGGACTATGGGGGACACTTGGGGACCTCGTGGGGCACTGAGGGACACTATGGGACACTGAAGGACAATGGGGGATACTGGGGGACAACGGGGGACATTGAGGGACACTTGAGGACACTTAGGGACACTTGGGGACCTCGTGGGGCACTGAGGGACAATGACAGTCCCCATGGGACATTGAGGGTCCCCATGGGACACTGAGGGACACTGAGGGACCCCATGGGACACTGGTGGACATTGTGGGGACACTGAGGGACATTTGGGATGTGATGGGACCCAGTGGGGTGCCAGGGGCCCCCATTGGACACCAGCGGACACAGTGCGGTACCAATGGGGCATTTGGGGACACTTCAGGGTCCTGTGGGGTGCCAAGGACACTTTGGGACGTCGTCGGGCACGGTGGGACCCCGTGGGGTGGCACAGGACACTGTGGCACCTCGTGGGACACCGACGGACACTGAAACACCAGGGGACTCTGCGGGACGCCGGGACATTCGGGGACACTTTGGGATTCCGTGGGGTGCCAGGTGACCCCGTGGGACATTGAGGGACCCCAGGGGACACCGTGGGACATTGAGGGACCCCAGGGGACACCGTGGGATGCCAGAGCAGAGCGAGGGACACTGAAAGGCATCTGGGGACACTTTGGGACCCCATGCGGTACCGGGGACACGGTGGGACGGCGTGGGGTACCGGAGGTCCCCATGGGCCATTGTGGGATTCCAGTGCACCCTGTGGAATGCCAAGGGACACCCGGCGACACTTGGGGACACTCTGGGGATGCCAGAGAACCCTGCGCGACACCCGCGGGCACCGTGGGATGCCACGGGCTGTTGTGTGACATCCGTCGGACACAGCAGCTCCCGCGGGAGCTCCACGGGTCGGCAGCGCCGAGGCTCCGAGAGGCGCCCGGGGCTCCCGGGACCGCGAACCAGCCCAACTCTGCCTTTTTGTCCCGTGCGCCGCCCCGTCCCGCCGCGCTACTTAGTCCCGCCCCCCTCGGGCGCTGATTGGTCGTTGCCCGGCGCTCGGCGCTGCCATTGGCCGGTGCCCCGGGGCGGGCCCGGTTTACCGGGCAGGGGCGCGGTTGCCGTAGCGACGGCGGGAGCGGCCCCGGCCCGGCCCGGCCGCGGCGGCGCAGCGGGACGAGCCCGGGAGCGCGGCCCCGGCGCGGCTCTGCCCGGGGCGGCTCGGTAACGGCGCGCGAGGAGGGTGGTGGGTGGTGGCTCCGCGCCCGGGCCCCGCCTGGGACTGCGGCCGCCGATAGCTCCCATCCCGCCGGCGCGGTCCGTGTGCGCCCGCCGTGATAAAGGCGGCGGGTGCGGAGCTGGCCCGAAGCCCCGGGGGTGTGGCAGGGCAGGGCGGGAACCGGGTGGGGCTCGGTTTGGCTCCCCGGGAGGCTGCGCGGTGCTCGGAGAGCAGTGCCCGGTGCCTCGGGACACTGCCCGGTCCTTTGGGACACTGCCCGGTGCTCAGCGATACTGTCCGGTGCCTCGGGACACTGCCCGGTCCTTTGGGACACTGCCCGGTGCCTCGGGACACTGCCCGGTCCTTTGGGACACTGCCCGGTGCTCAGCGATACTGTCCGGTGCCTCGGGACACTGCCCGGTGTTCAGAGACACTGCCCGGTGCCTCGGGACACTGCCCGATGCTCAGGGACACTGCCCGGTGTTCAGACACACTGCCCGGTGCCTCGGGACACTGCCCGGTGCTCAGGGGCACTGCCCGGTGCCTCGGGACACTGCCCGATGCTCGTGGACACTGCCCGGTGCCTCGGGACACTGCCCGGTGCTCGGGGACACTGCCTGGTGTTCAGAGACACTGCCCGGTGCCTCGGGACACTGCCCGGTCCTTTGGAGGTTGCTCCGTGTTCTGGGACCACTGCCCGGTATCCACGGGAGGCTGCCGGGCATCTTGGGCTGCTTCCCGGTTCCTTCAGATGCTGCCCGGTGCTCGGGGACCCCTGCCCGGTGCCCAGGGATCAGTGCCCAGGGACCCCTGCCCGGTGCCCAGGGACCCCTGCCCGGTGCCCAGGGATCAGTGCCCGGTGCCCAGGGATCAGTGCCCAGGGACCCCTGCCCAGTGCCCGATGCCCAGTGCCCAGTGCCAGTACCCGGTGCCCAAGGACCACCCCATCCCCTTCCCCCAGCCATACCATATCTCTGAGCACACCCTGGGGAAGAGACTTTACCCCCCTGACCTCACCCCCTCAGGACATTCCAGCAGCCACCCCCACCCCTCCATCACCAATTCCCAGAACTCCAGGTGTCCCCTGAGCAATTCCTCAGGTTCCTCCTCCCTCCCCCAGGCCTGGGATTCACCATGAATTTCGAAGGGCTCAACCCCTCCCTGGCCGAGTTCGCTCCTCCCCTTCACCCCGCGCTGGAGCCGGTGCTGGACCCTCACCTGCCCCCCAGCCTGGTGGAGCTGGACCCCGAGGGGGTGTCCCTGGAGGGGCTCCCTGTGCCAGACTCTGTGCACCTGATGGAGGGAATGTACAGTGAGCTGCACACGGCTGTCTCTGAGGTCGGCGTGCCCGTCTCCGTGGCACACTTCGACCTGCACGAGGAGATGCTCTGGGTTGGCAACCACGGGGTAGGTGGTGGGAAGCTCTGGAGAGGGTTTGGGATCCTTGGAGAGGGTTTGGGAAACTCTGGGGAGGGTTTGGGAATGCTCTGGAGAGGTTTTGGGAATGCCTGGAGAAGTTTTGGGAATGTCTGGAGAAGTTTTGGGAATGCCTGGAGAAGTTTTGGGGAACCTTGGAGAGGTTTTGAGAAGGTCTGGGGAGGGTTTGGGAATGCCTGGAGAGGTTTTGGGGAGCCTTGGAGAGGGTTTGGGAATGCCTGGAGAAGTTTTGGGAATGCCTGGAGAAGTTTTGGGAATGCCTGGAGAAGTTTTGGGAATGCCTGGAGAAGTTTTGGGAATGTCTGGAGAAGTTTTGGGAATGCCTGGAGAAGTTTTGGGGAACCTTGGAGAGGTTTTGAGAAGGTCTGGGGAGGGTTTGGGAATGCCTGGAGAGGTTTTGGGGAGCCTTGGAGAGGGTTTGGGAATGCCTGGAGAAGTTTTGGGAATGCCTGGAGAAGTTTTGGGAATGCCTGGAGGGGTTTTGGGAATGCCTGGAGAGGTTTTGGGAATGTTTGGAGAAGTTTTGGGGAACCTTGGAGAGGTTTTGAGAAGGTCTGGGGAGGGTTTGGGAATGCCTGGAGAGGTTTTGGGGAACCTTGGAGAGGTTTTGAGAAGGTCTGGGGAGGGTTTGGGAATGCTTTGGAGAGGTTTTGGGAATGCCTGGAGAAGTTTTGGGGAGCTTTGGAGAGGTTTTGAGAAGGTCTGGGGTGGTTTTGGAAGCTCTGGAGAGGTTTTGGGATCCTTGGAGAAGTTTTGGGAAGCTCTGGGGAGGGTTTGGGAATGCTCTGGAGAGGTTTTGAGAAGGTCTGGAGAGGTTTTGGGATCATTGGAGAAGTTTTGGGAAGCTCTGGGGAGGGTTTGAGAAGGTCTGGAGAGGTTTTAGTAACCCTGGTGAGGATTTAGAAAGCTCTTGAGAGGTTTTTGGATCCCTGGAGAAGTTTTGGGAACTCTGGAGAGGTTTTGGGATCCCTGGAGAAGTTTTGGGAACTCTGGAGAGGTTTTGGGGAGCTTTGGAGAGGTTTTTGGATGCCTGGAGAAGTTTTGAGAAAGTTTGGGGTGGTTTTGGGAAACTTTGGAGAAGTTTTGGGAAGCTTTGGAGAGGTTTTTGGATCCCTGGGGAGGTTTTGGGAGCCCTGGGGAAGTTGTGGGGTGTGTTGGGATCATGGGATGGGCTGAGTTGGGTTGGGAAGAAGAGCAAAGCTCATCTGGTGATACCTGGAGAGGTTACCTGGACAGAGTTAAAGGATAAAGGCAGGAATTTCTTGAAAAACCTTCCAAGAGTCCCTCCTGGACAGTGCAGGAGTCTCACAGAGCCCACACCCAGCTGAGGACAACAATCATGAGTTTTTCAGACAGATAAAAGTTTGGTTTGTTTACATATCAGAGTTTAATTGTCCAGTTCCAGCTTCAGGTAATGCAATCCCATTCCCTGAATTTGCTCCCTCTAATTCACTTTTTGTTGACATTTTTCATGGCCTGAGGCAGTGAGGTGTCCTTGATTCAGGCTTAGAGAGGAATTGTTTTGAATAAAACAGGAGAACAGCAGCTGTGGAGTTTTAGAGTTCTGCACTGAAGCAGCACTGATGTGCAAAATATAAAAACTAAAACTTGAGAGGCATCACTGGTTCCAGCACCATCCAACCTCAGACACCTCCAAGCATTGGGAATCCTCTGGAAATCCATTCCAGCATCTCAGAGGGAGGGATTTCTTCCCAAAATCCCATCTGACCCCACATTGTGAAGCCATTCCCTGTGTCCTGTCTCTCCATTCCATGTCCCCAGTCCCTCTCCAGCTTTCTTGGAGCCCCTTTGGGCACTGGAAGGGGCTCCAAGGTCTCCCTGGAGCCTTCTCCTCTCCACACTCATCCTCTTCCCTGTCCTTCCACCATCCCAGGGTGCTCCAAGCCCTGTCTAACCTGCCTGGACACTTTCTCTGGGAAATCCATTCCAACACCTCATCAACTCCCAGGGAGGAATTTCATCCCTCTATCCCATCTAAGTCTCCTCTTTTCCTTTAAAACCTTTTTCTCTTTATCTGTCTGTGTGAATTCTCAGAGCACAAACCTCTCACTGCTCTGGGGTTGTGTTGGGATTTTTTATTTATTTTGTGTCTGCTGGACAAGTTTTATTTCTGTCTGTGTTTTGGGGATTGCTCTTTGTAATACTGCATTTCTATTTTAATTTTCCTAGTAAAGAACTATTCCTAATTCCCCTATCTTTGCCTGAGAGCCACTTAATTTCAAATGTATAATAATTTGGAGGAAGGAGGTTTACGTTCTCCATTTCAAAGAAGATTCTGCCTTTATTGGCAGATACCTGCCCTCCAAACCAGGACAGTGTCTATGGACAAATCTGAGCTGCTTTGGAGCACCCAGGAGTGCCAAGAACGCCCCCATAACTTGGAAAAACCAGGATCTGGCAGAGGATAAAGCAACCTCAGCTGTGCCACACCCACTGGGACACAGGCTGGTGACATCCCTGTCCCCTGTCTGCTTTCAGGGCCACGCCACCTCCTTCTTTGGGCCCACCCTGGAGCGCTACTCGTCCTTCCAGGTGAACAGCAGCGATGACATCCGCCAGATCCAGAGCCTGGAGAACGGCATCCTCTTCCTCACCAAAACCAACCTCAAGTACCAGTCCCGGGGTGGCCTCATCATTTTTGACTACCTGTGAGTGCTGCTGGTTCCTGCAGCCCTGCTCTGCTCCCTCCCAGAGCAGGGCAGGAGCCTGAGGGGGTGCTGGTGTCCCCAGCATGGATGAGTCCGAGGACATGCACAGCCTCCTGCTGACGGACAACAACACCCTGCTGGTGGCTGGGCTGCAGAACCACGTCCTGGAGATGGACCTCAACACCGTGCAGGAGACACAGAAGGTGCAGCTGGGCCAGGGGCTGCAGCCTGGAGCTTCACTCTAGGATTGATTCCTGCTCATTCCTGCTCTTCCCTGTTCTCTGCTCATCCCTGCTCACTCCTGTTCTTCCCTGCCTGTCCTTGCTCATCCCTGCCCATCCCTGCTGTTCCTTGCTGTTCCCTTGTCTTCCCTGCTCATCCATGCTCATCCATGCTCTTTCTTGCTTTTCTCATCCCTTCCCTTCCCTTCCCTTCCCTTCCCTTCCCTTCCCTTCCCTTCCCTTCCCTTCCCTTCCCTTCCCTTCCCTTCCCTCACCTTCCCTTCCCTTCCCTTCCCTTCCCTTCCCTTCCCTTCCCTTCCCTTCCCTTCCCTTCCCTTCCCTTCCCTTCCCTTCCCTTCCCTTCCCTTCCCTTCCCTTCCCTTCCCTTCCCTTCCCTTCCCTTCCCTTCCCTTCCCTTCCCTTCCCTTCCCTTCCCTTCCCTTCCCTTTTTTCTGTTCCCTGCTCCTCCCTCCTCACCCCTTCTCTTCCCCTCTCTCCCAGTACACCGTGGAGGTGCCGGGCATCACCATCATGAGACAATCCAACCGCTTCTTCTTCTGCGGCCACACCTCAGGCAAGGTAACACCTGTGCAGGGAGGGAACAATCCCAAAATTTGGGCTCTCCAGAAGCTGAGTGGCCACAGCCAGGGCGTCCCCTCGCAGGTGTCCCTGCGTGACCTGCGCTCCTTCGCGGTGGAGCACGAGTTCGACGCGCACTCCGGCAGCCTGTCGGACTTCGACGTGCACGGGAACCTGCTGGTGACCTGCGGCTTCTCCAGCCGCATGAACGGGCTGGCCTGCGACCGCTTCCTCAAGGTGTACGACCTGCGCATGATGAGAGCCACCACCCCCCTGCAGGTGCACATCGACCCCTTCTTCCTGCGCTTCATCCCCACCTACACCTCCCGCCTGGCCATCATCTCTCAGACAGGTGAGGGCGGCTCGTGGGGTCCCCAAGGTCAGGGTTGGATGTTGTGGGGTCCTTCAGGTGTTGGATGTTGTGGGGTCCTTAAGGGTGAGGGTTATCCTGGTTTTGAAGGGCAGGTGTCTGCCAATAAAAGCAGAAGCTTCCCTTTGAAATGGAGAATGTAAACTCCCTCCTTCCAAATTATTATTGTAATTTTGAAATTAAGGGGCTCTCAGGTAAAGGGGAATTAGGAATAATAGTTCTTTATGAGGAAAATTAAAATAGAAATGCAGTATTACAAAGAACAATCCCAACCCTGCCAGAGTCAGAATCCAAGCTGACACCCGTCAGTCAGTCAGGGTGGTGGCACAGTCCCATTCAATGGTGGCTGCATCCTCCTGCAGTGGCAGATGTGGTTCAGCTGGAGCAGGGTTGCAGTTTTCCTCTGAAGGTGCAGGGATGATGTGGAAAGGTCTGGCTTTCCTCTGGAATCCAGTGGGAAGATGGATAATTTGCTGTCCAAACTCTCAGTTTTTCTCTGAGTAGGAAAGGCTTGGCTCCTGCCCTGGCTGGAGCATCTCCCAGTGGGATGATGGAATTTTATCAGTCATGCACTGGGACTCACTGGCCATGAACAGGAGATATCTCCTGGAGGGAAGATGGGCTGTGGAAAGATAAAGTTTTAAACAATGGCCCATTAACAGGTGATATCTCCTGGATGAAGGGTGGGTCATGGAGAGGTAAAGATGATTGCCCAGCTGGTTTAAAGATGGCCCATTAACAGATAATGTGTGCCAGGAGATCAGGGTCACTGCCACACCCAGCTTTTAACATCTGACCCATTAACAGGAGGTATCTCCCACAGGGATAAGAATCTGCCACACCCAGTTTTAAACAATGACCCATTAACAGGAGATATCTCCCACAGGGATAAGAATCTCTGCCACACCCAGTTTTTAACAATGGCCCATTTAGATGTGATAGCTCCTGGATGAAGGGTGGGTCATGGGAATGATAAAGATGATTGCCCAGCTGGTTTAAAGATGGCCCATTAGCAGATAATACGTGCCATAGAGATAAGGCACTGCCCCAGTCAGTTTTAACAGAATCCACATTTCTGGCCACATCAACCCAACACATCCCACTTTTCCCTCTCCCCCAGGCCAGTGCCAGTTCTGTGAGCCCACCGGGCTGGCCAACCCCGCCGACATCTTCCACGTCAACACCGTGGGGCCGCTCATCATGACCTTCGACGTGTCGGCCAGCAAGCAGGCGCTGGCCTTCGGTGACTCCGAGGGCTGCGTCCACCTGTGGGCCGACTCCCCCGAGGTCACCTTCAATGCCTACTCCAGGGAGACTGACTTTGCTCTTCCCTGCATGGTGGACACTCTGCCACACCTGGACTGGAACCAGGACCTGGTGCCGCTGTCGCTGATCCCGGTGCCGCTGACCAGCGACGCGCTGCTGTCCGACTGGCCGGCCGCCAACTCGGCCCCGGCGCCGCGGTGAGTCCCGGTGACACCACTGATGGGTGTCTTGGTTTGTAGGACAGGTGTCTGCTAATAGAGGTTCTCTTTCTAATGGAGAATGTAAATCCCCTTCTTTCAAATTGGTATAATTTTTGTCAGCAGTAGGTGACAGGCTGTGGAGTTTTAGAGTTTTACGCTAAAGTAGGATCTGAAAAATAGAAAAAGTTAAGTTCTAAAGCATCGTTGCTGCTTGCCTGTGAAACCCCTGATGAGTTTCCTGCAGTGCAGGTGTGAGGATGGTCCATCTTCTCTCCTTCCCACTCCCAGTGGGATCCTGGCTCTGCTGTGCCCAAGTGGAATCTCCTTTTCCCTTTTTCTACCCCCAACACCCCCATCTCAGCACTGTCCTGGGGTGGAAATGAACCTGAGGAAGGGCTGAGGAGGGGGGAATGCTCAGGACACCCTCGGGGTGGGTCCCTGAGCACACCCTGTGTGGGTGAAAGATGCTGCTCTGAGTCAGGGGGTGTTTTCAGGAGGGCCCCCCCAGTGGATCCCGAGATTCTGCGCACCATGAAGAAAGTGGGGTTCATTGGCTACGCCCCAAACCCCAGGACCAAGCTCAGAAACCAGGTACCTGCTCCCAGGAGGGGATTTTGGTAGCTCTGCAACCTGGGAAGGGACAGAGCTCTCTCTGCATGCTGAGGGATTCCCTGAGGTTTCAGGGACATGGACAAGAGGTGGAATTCCCTTGGGATGGTGCAGGTGTAGTTTGGAGCAGGGAAAGGGATGGAGTTTTCCCATTTACATCCCTCTGTGGCTCTGTGGGCTGAGCTGTCAGGTTGGGAGGTTCATGGCATGTCCCTCACCCTTGGGAAAACACTGCCCTGTGCTTTCCCACAGTGACAAATCCCTGCCAGCAGGAAGGTGTGGAGGCCTCATGCAGGTCCAGGGAGGGCCCCACTCTGTTCTGGTGGATCTCTTTGCTCATTCAGGGAGGCAGGAAAGCCCAGGGGACTCCTCCCCACCTCAGGGTTCAGCTGCTCACCCCTTCTCTCTCATTTCTCAAAGATTCCTTATCGGTTAAAGGAGATGGACAATGAGTTTGACAACTTCAGCCAAGTCCCCGAGTCGCCGATCGGGCGTGAGGAGGAGCCACATCTCTACAGGGTGGCCAAGAAGTACAGGAAGGTGCTGGCTTGTGGGGAAGAGGGTCTGTGGGGAGCACCAGGGGTCCCATGGGGTGGGGAGGTGTTTGTTTTATCTGTCACATCTCTGCTCAGGTCACCATCAAATACTCCAAGCTGGGGCTGGAGGATTTTGACTTCAAGCATTACAACAAGACGCTGTTTGCAGGGCTGGAGCCCCACATTCCCAACGCTTACTGCAACTGCATGATCCAGGTGGGAGCTGCTCCAGTCCTACCCAGACCCCTATGAGACACCCCCAGAGCCCCCCCTGACTGCAGGGTGTCTGCCAGGTGCTGTATTTCCTGGAGCCAGTCCGTTGCCTGGTGCAGAACCACCTGTGCCAGAAGGAATTCTGCCTGGGCTGCGAGCTGGGCTTGCTCTTCCACATGCTGGACCTGTCCCGAGGAGACCCCTGCCAGGTCTGTGCTGGGCTGGGCTGCCCAGGAGGGGTCACAGGGATGGCAGAGGAAGGGGAGCAGTGCTGGGCAGGCAGATGGAAACTCCTGTTGACCTCAGTGACTTGTTGCTCTTGCCCCACGGCCAGGGAAGCAATTTTCTGCGGGCTTTCCGCACCATCCCCGAGGCGTCGGCGCTGGGTCTGATCCTGGCAGATTCAGATGAAGCCACGGGCAAGGTGAACCTGGGGAGGCTGATTCAGAGCTGGAATCGTTTCATCCTGACTCAGCTGCACCAGGAAACCCAAGAGCAGGAGGGACCCCAGGCTTACCGTGGGGCTGGCAGCAGGTGAGGTCCTGGCACATGAGAATGATCCAGCTGGGCAGGGACAGTGCTGAGCTCTTGGGTACCCCCTATGTGCCCCCTCCCCAAATTCCCTTGGTGGCTTAGGGGGGTCCTTCTACCTTTTGGGGTTTGTTTGAGTGCTGTGTTGGGGTTCATGTGTCTCCCAAGGGGTCCCTAGACTGGAGTGACAGCAGGGACACACTTGGGTCCCCATTCTGGATCCATCCCAGGCTGGGTCTCCCACCCCCCCAAATCAAGGCCCATCTGCAAGTCTTTCCCCATTGCCCTCCAATAAACGGGACCAGGGTGAACTGGGAAGATTTATTGGGAACACTGGGACCATCAGGTGGTGGCAGAGTGACAGTGGGGCTGGGGGACACACAACCCCCCCCAAAATCAGCAAGGGGACAGAGCAGGGAGTCCTCACTGAGCCCAGGGCCATGAGGAGGGGCTGCAGCCACTGCTGGGTCAGGAGCTCTGTGGGCAGAGAAAAGGGGGTGACACCAGACTGGGGACCCCAGGGGGGAGCACACACACTCTTGGGGACCTGGGAACTCCTGTCACCTTCTTGCACAGGTAGAAGCCAAGCCCCAGTGAGGGGTCTCCCCAGAGACCCCTCCCATCCCTCAGGAAGCTTTCTTGCCACTCATGCTCTGAGGGATCCATGGGAAATGCAGCTCCCCCTGTGCTTGAACCCTGTGCTGAGCCTCTGCCCCCTAAAACCTGTTTGGAAGCTTGAGACTTTACAGGGGACACCAGCTGAGCTTCCTGAGGAAGGCTCAGATGACTGATTCCCTAAAATCTGCTGGAATTTGGGAGCTCCTGAGCTGTGTGTGCTCATTTTAGGGATCTCTGCTGATTCCAGTGCTGTTTTTCCAGCAGCTTTGGCTCCTCAGGGGACTCTGTGATCGGGCAGCTGTTCAGCTGTGAGATGGAGAACTGCAGCATGTGCCGCTGTGGGAAGGAGACTGTCCGTGTGTCCTCCACGCTGCTCTTCACCCTCTCCTACCCTGACAGCACTGGTAAGAGCAGAGCCCAGCCCCCCCCAGCTGGGTGGGGTTTGTTATCCATGATTTTTCCAGCTGGAACACACCCACGACCAAGAGCTGCCTCAACTCCCGGGGTGGGTTTGCAACCAGCCAAAGCTTTTGGCTTCAGAAAGACACATTTGGGGCTTGACCTTCTGGCTGGTGGTTACAAGGAAAACCCCAGAGGTTTGGCTGAGCTCAGCTGGTCAAGGTTTGTGTGCTGGGGAGGTGACGTTATTCTCCTTTCTCCCTGCAGAAAAACCAGCCAAGGATTACGAGTTCGCCCAAATTCTAAAGCGCAGCATCTGCTTGGAGCAGAACACACAAGCCTGGTGTGAGAACTGTGAGAAATACCAGCCCACGGTGAGCCTGGGAGGGGGGTCAGGCACGAGGGGCTGTGGGACAGGGGCATGAGAGGGGCAGTTTCTCTGTGAGTCACCAGGGAACCTCCTTAGCCCATGCCAGAGATTCGGTTCCTGGCCGGGCTGGCAGCCCTGGGGTATTTCCTGGGCTCTGTGCATTCCTCTCATGCAGGAGCAAGGATTCAACAGGGAGAAACAACCCCCCAGGAACTGCTGGAGCAGCCTTGTTGTGCTGGAAGTGCCCCCAGGAATGCAGCCAGGGAGGGGAGGAAGCTCTTGAGGCGTTGGCAGATGTCCCCAAATGCTGCTGGGAGCCTCTCCAGGGCTCTCATTTCCATCTCCCCCTCTCCCTGCAGGTGCAGACACGGAACATCCGCTGCCTGCCAGACGTGCTGGTCATTAACTGTGAGGTGAACAGCTCCAAGGAGGCAGATTTCTGGAAGACACAGGCTGAGGTGGGGGGACACACTCCAGGCACACTGAGGTTTTCACTCTGCTCTTGCTGTCTCTGGCCTCTCTCCCTCCACCTGCTTGCAGAGGAGCTGGTGCAATTGGGTCATGCCTGTGGCATGCCCTGTGCCTTTGAAGTTGGAAAAGATGAGATCTGCTGGTGTGGCAGAGCTGAAAGGACTGCAGGAGTCACTTTGTCCTTCCCCCAGCCCCCCAGGAGCACCAAGGCAGTGACCTTGGCTTTCCATTGCTTTTTCCCTGTCACCAACTTTAATATCCTTGTCTGTTCCCTGCTCCTGGCTTGGCTGTCAGCCACGTGTCCCCAGGGCTGGCCTGTCACCCTGTGCTGATGCTTGCCTGTGTTTTGTTGCCAGTACTCCTTTCAGAAAGCCATGATGAAGAGAGGAGGCTTTGACATCACCAAGGGAAAGGAGATCTCTCTTGGAGAGTGGTAGGTAGAAATTCAGGAGGAATTCCTTCATGAAAAAAGTTTGGACCTGCTGAGGGAGGTGGTAGAGTCACCATCCCTGGAGGGGTCCAAGGAATGACTGGATGTGACACTCTGGTCTGGGTGACAGGATGGGGGATTGGCCTGAGGTTGGATTTGATAATCTTGGAAACCTTTTCCAACCTCAAGGATTCTGAGATTCTGTTCCTGGGGTGATGCCTCTGAGCAGTGACACTTTTGGGGTGATTCACTGGGCTGTTTCTCATCTAAACTATGTTAATTTGATACCCTGCCTGTTTGAGGCTGCACCACATCCCCTTTGCCATCCACCTCATGCCCCTTTTCTAACTGACCAAAGCCCCAAAACCACATTGCCTGAGCACCTCTCCCAAAGTTCTGCTCCCACAGAAATTTTAGGAATCATCTGGGGAGCAGGTGGGTGGCAGTCCTGGCCTGGGTGACATCTCCTTCCAACTCAGCTTTCCATGATTCCCTGAGCAGGAAGGATCTGGGGAACCCTGACACAGGACATTCATATCCTTCTGTGGAGGAACTGAAGAACATTTGGATCCCTCATGCCATCAAGATGAGGTTGACCAAGAGCAAAGAGCTTGACGTGAGCAACTGGAGCGAGACCGATGAGGTAAAATGAGAGAATCACTTGGGTGATTCCTTGTGGGTGAGGTGACAGAAGCACGTGGGGGCAGAGCTGCCTCAGCACCATTTTCTGCTGAGCAGATAACTCAAGGGAGCATGGAAATGTCCATGTCTCAGATATTCCTGGTTTCTCCCACAGCTGAGCCCTACAGATGACCCTGACTCTGTTTACATCTACGACCTCATGGCCACTGTTGTTCACATCCTGGATTCCCGCACGGGGGGCAGCCTGGTGGGGCACATCAAGGTGGGAGAGACCTACCACCAGAGGAAGGAGGTGAGACCCTGCAGGACCCCCATTTTACTCCCCAAGGGGTCTCACCCACAGGATTTTTCATTCCTGGCTCTCTCTGCCAAGTGTTGAGTGTTTGGTTGAACGTGCCAAGAGCTGCTGGGGCCCCTCACGGGGAGGGAAGGGCTGAAGAAAGCCTCTTCCCACACCCACTCAGGCTGGTTCCTCCTGGCCACAGGCACAGTGCCAGCTTGTCCTTGTACTTCCAGGTAAGGGCAGGGACGTCATCTCCCTTCCCGAGGAAAGGGCTGGTCTGGACAATCCTGGTTTCTGCTGGAGATGCCCAAGCCAGGAGTTCCCAGAGTGTGTCAAGGCTCCATCCCTGTCTCTTATCTCTTGCATCTCCCTGGAGTTTTGCTCAGGAGCCAGTCCAGTCCAATCCTTTCACGTCCTCTGTCACCACCCAGGCCAGCAGGGATTTCCCCACGGTGTCCCAGGAAGGGCGGGGGTTCCCACATGGCATCGTCACACCCTCCTTTCCCTGGTAACTGGGCAGAGGAGTCACTGCTCTGGCCTGGGGGGGCCCCCCTAAGGCTGTGCCTTTCCCCCCAGGGAGTCACACACCAGCAGTGGTACCTCTTCAACGACTTCCTCATCGAGCCCGTGGACAAGGTGAGCACCGAGGTGACACCGTGACCACCCCTTGGAGCCACCCAGGCCACCCCTGACCATCCCCCCCCTCCCCTGCAGTGCGAGGCTGTGCAGTTTGACATGAGCTGGAAGGTTCCAGCCATCCTCTACTACGCCCGGAGGAACCTCAACTCCAAGTACAACCTCGTCAGTGAGTGGCTGGCGTGGAAGTGGCGGCGGGGCCGGCGCCGCCGCGGCTTTGCTGAGCTCCTTCCCCTTTTCCTGCACAGTCAAGAACCCCATCGAGGCCAACGTGCTGCTGGCTGAGGCCTCGCTGGCCCGCAAGCAGCGCAAGTGCCACGCCACCTTCATCCCCCTCATGCTGAACGAGATGCCCCAAGCAGGAGACCTGGTGGGGCTGGACGCTGAGTTTGTCACGCTGAATGAGGTGGGGGAGCCTTGGGGATGGGGGCAGAGGGGGGACAGGGTGTAGGGAGCTGTTGGTCACCATGTGTGCCGTGCCTGGTGGCAGGAGGAGGCTGAGCTGCGCAGCGATGGCACCAAATCCACCATCAAGCCCAGCCAGATGTCGGTGGCCCGGATCACCTGCGTGCGGGGGCAGGGTCCCAACGAGGGCGTCCCCTTCATTGATGACTACATCTCCACCCAGGAGCAGGTATGGGGTGCACACCTGGCATCATGCAGTTCTCCAGGCTCCCAGGAAGGTTATGGACCTGGGTTCTCCATGGTGATGTCATCTGGGCACCTGGGTTCTCCATGGTGATCTCACCTGTGTGTTCTCCATGATCTCACCTGGGCATCTGGGTGTTCTCCATGGTGATCTCAGCTGGGCACCTGGGTTCTCCATGGTGACCTCACCTGGGCATTTGGGTGTTCCCCATGGACAGCTGGGTGCACCCTGTGGACACCTGGGTGCTCTCCAGGGACTCCTTTGACCTCATCTGGACTCCTGTGTTCTCCATGGTCACCTCACCTGGATTCCCATGTCCTCACCAGGACACCTCTGTGCTCCATGGTCACCTGGGGCTGTTGTCCTGCAGCACCAGCCCCCTCCCCAGGGTGCTGACAGGGAATTGAGGAGGGGGCAGAGCCCCTGGCCCTGCCAGCCCCTTCCAGGTGCCCTGGTCTCTGCAGGTAGTGGATTACCTGACCCAGTACTCCGGGATCAAGCCAGGAGACCTGGATGCCAAGATCTCCTCCAAGCACCTGACCACCCTCAAATCCACTTACCTGAAGCTGCGTTTCCTCATCGACGTGGGCGTCAAGTTCGTGGGCCACGGGCTGCAGAAGGATTTCCGTGTCATCAACCTGATGGTGACAGCCTGAGCCCCCTCCCTGGCCACGGTGGGGGGCTGGGGTGGGGCTAGGAGGGGTCGGGTCGGGTCCCTTCCCCCCCCTGCCCCGGCAGCAGGACTCTGTCCCCTCCCCAGGTGCCCAAGGACCAGGTGATCGACACCGTGTACCTGTTCCACATCCCGAGGAAGAGGATGATCTCCCTGCGCTTCCTCGCCTGGTACTTCCTGGGTCGGTAGCCGAGCTCTGGGATCCGGGAAGGGGCGGGACCTCCCCGAGGGTCCCCGCGCTGAGCCGGGGGTGTCCCCGCAGACCTGAAGATCCAGGGGGAGACCCACGACAGCATCGAGGACGCGCGGACGGCGCTGCAGCTTTACCGCAAGTACCTGGAGCTGAGCCCGCAGGGCTCAGAGCCTGAGGAATTCCGCAAGGTGCTCAAGGGGCTCTACGAGAAGGGTCGCAAGCTGGACTGGAAGGTGCCCGAGCCCGACAGCCAGAGCAGCCCCAAGCGTAAGATGTCACCGCCGCCCCCTCCCCGTGTCCCCTCTCGCCCCGCAGTGTCCCTGAAGATGGGGCCGTGTTCCCCCCCTCGCCACTGCCCTCTCTCCCTGTCCCCTCCCCGTGTCCCCTCTGCCCGCTGTGTCCCTGCCCACTGTGTCCCCTCTCCCCCTGTACTCTCTCACCCCGCCGTGTCCCCTGTCCCGTCCCCGTGTCCCTTCTCACCCTGTTGTGTCCCTTCTGCCCTCCCCGTGTCCCTTCTCCCCTCGCTGTGTGTCCCCTCTCTCCCCTCGTGTCCCCTCTCTCATCCTCCCTCCTCCAGGTTGTGTCCCCCCTCCCCGTGTTCCCTGTCGCCCCCGTTGTGTCCCGTCTCACCCCGCGCTGTCCCCGCAGACGGGGCCGTGTTCCCCCCGGTGCTGGCGCTGTGACCGGAGCCCCCGCGAGGAGCAGCGCCGGGAGAGGCGGACGCGCGTGGAACTGGAACCAGCAGCGGGACCGGGGCTGTCCCCGACTCGCCCGACTCCTGCCCCGGGCCCGGTGCCCCGGGGCTCCCCTTTCCCTGCCGGTACCGGGAAGCACTGCCCTCCCCCCACCCCGCTCGCCCGCCGGCCCGGGCACACTCATAAAACAGCCTCGGACCCCCGTGCGACCGTGTCCTCCTTGGCTCCGGGGTGAGGGACCGGCACCGGCACCGGGGGCACGGCAGGAGGGTACCGGGCTCACACCGCCACTGACACCGGGGACACGGCGGTGCCGGGACTGGGGCACGGCAGGAAGGATCGGGGCTGGGGCTGGGAACACGACACGGAGGAGCCGGACCGGGACCGGGACCGGGACCGGGACCGGGACCGGGACCGGGATCGAGACAAGACGGGAAGGTCCCGGATCGGGCACAGAGCAAGAAGGAGCGGGGCTGACACCGGGGACATGGCAATGACCGGTGCCGGGGCTGGGAGGGACATAGTGCAGAGGAGCCAGTTCGGGACCGGTACCGGGGCACGGCAGGAAGGGCTGGAACTGAGCTCAGACCGGGACCGGCACCGGGAACATGGCAGGAATGACTGGGACCGGGCTAGGAACGGGACCGGCACCGGGAACACAGAAGAAAGGGCTGGGAACGGCACCGGGACCTGGACGGGCACACGGCGGCAAGGACTGGGACCAGATTCGGAACGGGACCGGCACCGGGAACATGGCAGGACAGACCCGGCCCAGGATCGGTCCGGGCCTCAGACCAGGAGCTCTGTGGGGCGGGACGGACCCGGGCACAGGCGAGGGCGGCAGCGGGAGCACGGCAGGAAGGATTACGGTTCGGATCGGTGCTGAGACCGGGGTCACAACAGGACGGACCGGGACCGGACTGGAGGCACGGCGGGATAGACCCTGCCCAGGCTCAGTCCGGGGCTCAGACCGGGAACACGGCAGGATGGACCCGGACCCGGTCTCGGTCTCGGTCTCGGTCTCGAACCGGTCCCGGGACGCGGCTGAGCCGGGGAGGGGGCGTGGCCAACCGGCATTGTGGGCGGAGCCGCTCTAGACCTCGCCCACTCGCGGGCGAGCGCCACGCGGCCGGGCCCTGGCAACGGCGGGGCCCTCGGCGCCCGTCCCGGGCTGCCCGCCGCGCCGCCTGCTCGCGGGACGGCCCCGCCGCGGCCCGAGGAGCCGCCCCTGCTGGTCCGACCGGTCTGACCGGCTCCGCCGCCCGCTCCGGCTCGGCCGCCGCCCGCTCCGCGCGGCCGTGACCCGCGACGGTGCGGGGCGGGAGGGCGCGCCGGGACCGGCGGCTCCGCGGGCAGTCCCGGGGCAGCCGGTCGGTGTGAGGGGCGGTGGGAGCGGGACGGCAGAGCGGCCGGTACGGGGGGCGCAGGACGGGGGGGGGCTCGGCCGGGCCCGCGGCTCGGGATAGAGGGAGTGGGTTGGGGGTCTCGGCTGGGCTCGTGACGAGGGGACTCCAGGAGAGGCGATGGGCTCGGCCGTGGAGCCGAAGGGCTCTATAGGGAGCTGTGGGGGATCCCGGAGGGGAGGGGGCTCTGTGTGCGCTCTGCTATACGAGAGGGGGCTCTGTGGGGGCTGGTGCGTGGAGGAGGAGGATCTGTGGGAGTTCTGGGTTCTGTTGGGCTCTGGACCCTGCCCTATAATGAAGGAATCTCTGTTGGGCTCTGGACCCTGCCCTATAATGAAGGAATCTCTGTGAGGCTCTGGTCTCTGCCCTATAATGAAGGAATCTCTGTGAGGCTCTGGTCTCTGCCCTATAATGAAGGAATCTCTGTGGAGCTCTGGGCTCTGCCCTATAATGAAGGAATCTCTGTGGAGCTCTGGGCTCTGCCCTACAGGGGAGGGGTCCCTGTGGGTCCAGGGGCACTAACGGGACAGAGCGGACCGGGAAGGGGAACGCCGTGGATGAAGCCCTAAAGAGAGCCGGGCTCTGCAGGGAACGGGGGACCGGGCAGGGATGGCCCTTGGGTGAGACCAGGTGTGGGGACAGCAGCGCTGGAGCTGCCCCGTGTCCGCAGGTGACAGCGGAGCCCTGAGCATGCGGGGCCGGATCCCGGGAATCTGCGGAGCCCTGAGGATGCGGGAGCGGATCCCGACCCTGCTCGGGCTGGCCCTGGCTTTGGCATCGCTGCTGCCCACGGCCGGAGCGCGCCGCAGCCAGGACCTGCACTGCGGAGGTGCGGGGGGACACGGGGACAAGGCGGGGACAGCGTGGGACACGCGGGATGGGATGGGACAGGGTGGGGCAGAGGGTGGAAAATGGGAGAAAAGGGAGGACGGGGACAGGATATGACAGGGGAACTCGATGCAGTGGGGAGACAAGGCTGGACAGGGACAGAGGAGACAGCAAGACAGGACAGGGTGGTGGCACAAGGCTTGGGGGTCTCCACTGGACCAGCTTGCCCTGCTCAGGGACAGGCTGAGGGTCTCCAGGCCTTGGGCACCCCTCCCCGCACACCTTCCATCCCAGTCTGGCTCTGGGCAGCCACAGAAGTGTGTGCCAGACCTCCCATGTCCCCCCCACAGCCTGCCGAGCGCTGGTGGACGAGCTGGAGTGGGAGATCGCCCAGGTGGATCCCAGAAAAACCATCCAGATGGGCTCGTTCCGCATCAACCCCGACGGCAGCCAGTCGGTGGTGGAGGTGAGGCTTGTCCCGCTGTCCCCGCCCTCCATCCCGCCCCGCCGAGACCCCGCTGACCCCTCCCCGCGGCTCCAGGTGCCGTACGCGCGCTCGGAGGCGCATCTCACCGAGCTGCTGGAGCGGGTGTGCGAGAAGATGAAGGAATACGGCGAGAAAGTGGATCCGGCCACCCACCGCAAGAGCTACGTGCGGGTCATCTCCCACGACGGCACCAAGATGGACCTTTCCGGCCTCAAATTCGACGGGGATGTGACGTCCAGCCTGAAATTCGCGGTGTGTGAGGGTGGTTTACCAAAATAAGAGTGTTGGTCTCGTACCGATACTCAGCTGTGAGGGACAAAAGAGTCTGTAACAATTTAAAGTTAGAAAGTGTGTGTTTATTCAGCGTGTACACTGCAAAATCACAGGTGATCACAGAGTTTATTTATTGGCAAAGGATTCAAAGAAATGCATATTCATAACAACATCCCCTGCTTCTTATGATAATTAGCTTGAATAGCTAATTAAGCATTGATTGACTTCTTAAATTAAGTCTGGGGTCGTTTTTTGTGGGGAGGAGTCTTAAAAGTAAGGCAAGTCTTCACCCTGACTCTCGACTTTTTTATCAATGACAATACAAATGGGTTTCTGCTTGCATTGTGTTGCATTCGTTTTTTTCCCATTGTAAGTGCAGCAGAGCAAACATAAAATGATAGACAATTATTTAAGTTTCAGACAACTAACTTCTAACTTTTAATGATTTTCAGCAAGGTAACTAAACTCCCGATTTTCTCAGATGAGTGTTTGAAGGGGACAGGGGAGTGCTGGGGGTGTGGCTCCTGTGGGTGGGGTCTCACCGCTGCCGTGTCCCGTTGCAGTGCGAGAGCATCGCTGAGGAATATGAGGATGAGCTCATCGAGTTTCTCTCACACGAGGCTGAGAATGTCAAGGACCGACTCTGCAGCAAGAGGACGGGTGAGCTGGGGGGCCTGGGGGGCTCTGCTGCTGTTCCTGGGGTTGTGGTTGCTCTGGTGGGATGGGATGAGATGATGCCAACCCAGAGCAGGGGCTGTCACAGGGGGGTCTCTCCTGCTCTGTTGGTCCTGGGCTGGGAGGAGATGCTGGCCCAGAGCAGGGGCTGTCCCTGGGGGTCTTTCCTTCAGTTCCAGAGAGTTTTTCCTGCTGTTCCAGAGTCTGAAGCTGCTCCATTGGTGCTGGATGGGATTTGCTGCCAGCCCAGAGCAGGGGCTGTTCCTGGGGGTCTCTCCTGCTCCCTCAGTGCTGGGATGGGAGGAGATACTGAGCCCAGACTGGGGCTGTCCCTGGGGGTCTCTCCTGCTGTTCCAGAGTCTGAAGCTGCTCCGTTGGTGCTGCAATGGGATTTGCTGCCAGCCCAAAGCAGGGAGGAGCTGCAAGTCCTTCCCCAAATCCCAGCATGCCATCACAGCCCAGTGCTTGGACTCTGCTGGCACTGGAGTTTTTTTTGGGATGCTGGGGCTGAGCCAGGGCAGCTGCTGTGCTGACTCTGTGGCCTCTCCTGGCTCATCCAATGGCCCTGTCCATTTTCTGGGGCTATTTCCAGCTCGCAAACACCTAGGTCAGGGCATGATGTGACCTTTGGGCCACTTCAGTCCTGTATGGGGCCCTGGACAGGGCCAGGGCAGGTCCCTTTGTACCTGACACAGCCATCAGGGCAGTGCTCTGCCCCAGGGGATCCTGAGGGTCTCAACAGCTGCTCCTGGGGCTCCTCCTGCATCCAACAGTGCAGCCAGGCTGTGCCCAAACAGCCACGTTTGTCATTAACCACAGAACAAAGCAGGGAAATGCTGCAGGCCTGGCTCAGGTCACAGCAGGGACAGGGCAGCACAGAGAGTCCCACGGGGTTCTGATTGTCCTGAGGGTCCCACAGGGCTCCACCACAGAGGGTCCCACAGGGCTGTCATATCCTGGGGGTCTCTGGGGGCCCTGGTGCATCCTGAGAATCCCACAGGGCTGTCATATCCTGGGGGTCTCTGGGGGCCCTGGTGCATCCTGAGGGTGCCATGTGGCTCTGACACATCTTGGGGGTCTCACAGGGGTCTGGTGCATCCTGAGGGTCCCATGGGGCTCTGGCCATGGGAGGTTCCTCAGCTCTGTCATATCCTGGGAGTGCCACGGGGCTCCAGCATATCCAGAAAATTCCATCAGGCTCCACCACACCCTGAGGGTCCCACAGGGCTCCACCACACCCTGATTGTCCCCCATTGTCCCTGCAGACCTGTGTGACCACGCGCTCCACATCCCACACGACGAGCTGTGACTGCCTCTGGAGCAGGGACTGGGACAGCACCAGGACCCACCAGGGACCCAGATGGATCTGCCAGGACCTGCCCAGCTCTGGAGCTGCTGCCTCAGCCATGATGAGCTCCCGTCCTATTTATTCCCCATCCAGGGGCACTGGGACGGCCACGGGGCCGGGGCCACGTCCTGGCTCCTGCTGGGACATTTCAGGGACATTCCTGCCCCACTGCCAGGGGAGACACCGGGGCTCAGCCCCCCGGGGGGGAGAGGTTTGGGGACCCCCCTCCCTGCTGCAGGCAATAAAGGGGCCGTGGGCCCACGCGAGGGCAGCTCTGGTGCAGTGTGAGTGTGGGGTGGGGGACAGCAGTGTCCCCACGTGTCCCCAGCATGTCACCCCTCGTGTCACCCCTCGGGCAGGTCACCCCTCGTGGCTCAGCTGTGGGGCAGGGACAGCAGTCAGCCCATGGCTTTGTGTCATTCTGTGTCACCCCAAGTCACCCAGCCCTGCCACTGTGGGGGCACCATGGGGGTCTGGCTGTGGCTGGTTACCCCATGTCACCCTGTGTCACCTCTTGTCACCCCACCATGGGGGTTCTGGCTCTGAGCTGCCCCCCTGTGACACCCCACCCAGCCACTGAGAGGGCTCTGTGAGGGTTCTGGCCTCTCTGCAGTGGCCTGTGTCACCCCATGTCACCTGGCCAGGCTGCAGGAGCAGCAGGAGGGCTCGTGTCACCTTGTGTCACCCCACTGTGTCACACGTTGCACCGGGGCCAGAAGGACAGTGGCCTGGCCTCAGTGGGGACGGTGACACCTGACGTCACCGCTGAGCCAGGGTCATGCCACAGCCTATCACCTCAAGCCATTGTGGCCATATGCAGGATGACGTCATGGGCTCAGGTGACCTCACACCGTCCCGCCGAGCGCTTGGTGACGTCACGGGGCTGCCCCGCCGCCCCCACAGCCGAACCCCACCGAGACACCGGCGCGGCCGCAGGGATGACACCGAGCCATGACGTCACGCACCGCGGCCGGTGACGTAATGAGACGGGGCGGGCACCCCCTCACCCCACCCCTGCTCTCGATCAGGCGAATGCGGCGGCCACCTATAGCTCGCGCCCCCCGCCACTTCATTAGCATGGCCCCGCCCCGCGGCGCGCCACTCGGCCAGTAGCGAATGGCTCTGCCCCGGGAGGGGGCGGGGTTATGCTAATGACCAGCGCCGCGCTCCGCCCCGCCCTCACGTTGAGGACCCCCGGCCGCCGCCGCTCCGGCCCCGGTCCCGCTCCCGGTCCCGGCCCCGCTCCCGGACCCGGCCCCGTTCAGTCCCGGCCTGTCCCGTCCCGGTGCCGCCATGACGCTCCTCGCCGCCGGCAGCCGGGCGGCCGCGCGCCTCCGCGGGCCCAAGGTGAGCGCGCCCGGCCCGGCCTCACCGCGCCTTAAAGGGGCGACGCCGCGGGGGGAAGGGAGAGCGGGGGGGGTCCGGTTCTTAAAGGGGCGACGCGGGGGGCGCCGCCTTAAAGGGGCCGCGCGGTGGGGGCGGAGGAGAGGGGGGATGGGACCGAGGCGATCGGGATCGCGACCGGGAGCGGAACCGAGACCGGGGTGGGCGCGGGGCCGCAGCGGCAGCACGTGGTGGGAACCGGCGCTGGGCGCTCCCGCTGCGGCCTTCTCAGAACCGGGGGCACCGGGAGTGGCTGGGGGGCTCCGGGCCCGGTCCGCGCTTGGGGGGCTCCGCCGCTGCTTCAGCCCCGGGGGACCCCGCTGGGGACTCCGGTCCCGCCGCTTCCCCCCCGTTGTATAGTGCCGGGCTTGGGGGTCCCAGGCTCCCCCCGGGACCCCGCGCCCGGCGGCACCGGCAGTGCGGGGGTGGAGGCGGGGACCTCTCCCTCCACCGCCGCCACCGCCCTTCCCCAGCGTCCCGGGGCCGTAGAGGACAACGGGGTCACAGCGAGGGGACCCCCGGTACCGGGGTACCCCGGTACCGGGCCGGAACGACCCCGCTCCCTCCGCTGTGTTTGCCTTGGCCGCGGTCCTGGCGTTTCGTAACGGGCGCTGCGGTGTCTTTATCGACCGGGCGATATTTTGGGATATTCACGATGCCCCACTTGGCCCTGCTCACCCGTCAAACCGGGCGGACCGGGGCCGCCCCCCCGGATCGAGCCGTAATCCCGACCCTCCTCCTCCTCCTCATCCGCACCCTGGAGCCGGGGATCCGCCGCTTCCCCGAGCACAACGGGAGCCCCCGGAGGGTCCCGGTGTCCCCCCGCACGCCCCCCCGCCGGTGCCCGGTGTCACCGCCAACACGTGTGACCTTGAGCCAGTGGCACCTCGGTGACAGCCGGGACGAGCCGTGGGCACCCCCAAAACGGGGTGACACAGGGGGTGACACTGGGGGCGACACGGTGGTGGGGTGACGGGGCCCCCGCGGCGGCGACAGCGGCCGCCTTGACCTTGGGCTTCCCGCTGCCGCCTCCATTGTTCCGCCGGCATTTTCCCTTCCCGGAGCCGCCTGTTGCTGGGGGACGCGGCCTCGCCACCCGCCACGGCCACACCCGGTGTACCGGGGACACCCCGGGCCGGGCCGGGGGCTGGCGGGGGGCTGGGGGACACCCGGGGGGGTTCTCTGCAGCGCGGCCCCCCCGCGTCCTCCCGGCAGCCAGCGGAAAAACCGAGTCATGTTCTGGCTCTGCCGCAGGCGCTGCTGCAGCTCCCGGCCCCGGGGAATCTCCCGGTGTCCCTGTGCATGGCAGCCCCGGTGTCCCCCGGTGTGTCCCAGAGTGCTCCGGTGTGTCCCGGTGTGTCCCGGTGTCCCCCAGCCCCCGTTGCCCGGCGGTGTCCCCGTGGCCCGGGGTGTTCCCGGGATGTCCCCGCCGGCCGGAGTCCCCGCGGTTCCCGGTTCCCACGCGTGGGCGACGAACAAAGTTCGGATTCCCCAGCTCAGGAAAACCGCGGCTGTGCCTGGCCGGGCTCGGCTCCAGGGAGGAGAACGCGGTCACATTCCCCGTGCCAGGTCCGGGTGTGGCCGCGAGGGCAGCGCGGGGCCGGCCCGGCTGATCCCGGCTCTGATCCCGGCTCTGATCCCGGCTCTGATCCCCGCCCGCGTGGGCGAGGGAAGCGGCTCTGCCGGACTCGTCCTTGGGAACCGGGGTCTCCGCTCCTGCCGGGGGGCTGGGGGGGCTCGTGTGGCTGCACCCCCCAAAAGGAGGCCCTGCCCTGGTGACAGGGGGTCTCTGTGTCCCTTGTCCCACAGAATGCACCGTGTGTCCTCTTCGCTGCTCGCCACGCCAGCGCCGCCACGGTAAGGGGGGGTCCTGTCCGGTCACCCCTGTCCTGTCATCTCTGACTTCTGTCCTGACACCTCTTGCCTGTGGCTTCCTCTCCTGATGAGGTGTCCTGTCATCCCCTTTCCTGTCCCCAGCTCTCTTGTCACCCCTTCTCCCATGACCCCTCTTCTGTGACCCCATCTTGCCACTCTTCTCCAATGGGAGCTCCCTTTCCTGTCACCCCCTTTCCTGTCACCTCTTTGCTCTGGCCCCCTCTCCTGTCTCCCATCTTCAAGGGGGGGGACCCTCTCCCATCACCCCTTCTCCTGTCACCCCCTTTCCTGTCACCCATCTCCAAGGGGAGCCCCCTGTTCTATTGCCCCCTCTCCTGTCACCCCCTTTCCTGTCCTCACCTCCCTCCAAGGAGTGACAAGGACTCTCCTCTTTCTGTCTCTTGAGTCACTCCCTCTCCTGCCTCACCTCTTCTGTCACCCCCCTCCTGTCACCCTCTTGTTTGTCACACCCTTCTCTTGTCCCCCCTCTCACGTCACCCTCCCCTGTCCCCAGAACCTCAAAGATGTCCTGGCCACCATGATCCCCAAGGAGCAGGCAAAGATCAAGAGCTTCAGGCAGCAGCACGGCAGCACAGCCATCGGGCAGATCACGGTGGACATGGTGAGTGTGTGGCCACTGGGCACAGCACAGTGACATGGTGAGTGTGTGGCCATCGGGGAGATCACAGTGACATGGTGAGTGTGTGGCCATTGGGGAGATCACAGTGACATGGTGAGTGTGTGGCCACAGGCCCTGCCAGTGTCCCTCACCGTGGCCTCCTGGCCCCTTGCAGGTGTACGGTGGCATGAGGGGTATGAAAGGGCTGATCTACGAGACCTCTGTGCTGGATCCTGACGAGGTAGGGCCCTGTCCCACCCCATCCAATTCATCCCATCCAACCCCATCCATCCCACCCCATCCATCCCATCCCACCCCATCCAACCCCATCCATCCCATCCATCCCACCCCATCCATCCCATCCATCCCACCCCATCCATCCCACCCCATCCATCCCACACCATCCATCCCATCCCACCCCATCCACCCCACCCCATCCATCCCACCCCATCCACCCCATCCACCCCATCCATCCCACCCCATCCATCCCACCCCACCCCATCCAGCCCCGCTGATGCTCCCGGCTCCGCAGGGCATCCGCTTCCGTGGCTACAGCATTCCCGAGTGCCAGAAGAAGCTGCCCAAAGCCGCAGGGGGAGAGGAGCCACTGCCTGAGGGTCTCTTCTGGCTGCTGGTGACCGGAGAAATCCCAACCCAGGAGCAGGTACAGCCAGCAGGGAGCTGCCAAACAGCTGAGGGGGGTCTGGCAGCCCCCAGCCCCACAGCTCAGCCCCGCTGTGTCCCCACAGGTGACCTGGCTGTCCCGGGAGTGGGCCAAGCGTGCAGCTCTGCCCTCCCACGTGGTGACCATGCTGGACAACTTCCCCACCAACCTGCACCCCATGTCCCAGCTGAGCGCCGCCGTCACCGCCCTCAACAGCGAGAGCAAATTCGCCCGCGCCTACGCCGAGGGCATCCACCGCGCCAAGTACTGGGAGGTACAGGGGGAGCTGCTGACTTTGGGGGGCTGCACTGGGGGGAAGGGGCTTGAGGGGAGCACGGTCTGACCCCTCTGCTCCCAGTTTGTGTACGAGGACGCCATGGACCTGATCGCCAAGCTGCCGTGCGTGGCCGCCAAGATCTACCGCAACCTGTACCGCGAGGGCAGCGGCATCGGCGCCATCGACCCCAACCTCGACTGGTCCCACAACTTCACCAACATGCTGGGCTACACCGACCCCCAGTTCATCGAGCTGATGCGGCTCTACCTCACCATCCACAGGTGGGGCGCTGCCGGCGGCTGGGGACGTGGAGGAGGCGGGGATTTGGCCCGGTTCCCAGCCCCAGGGCTGGGAGGTGCCCCGGCTGCTCTGGGAGTGTCACCCGAGCCGGCAACATTATACTCCCTGCCCCCAAAATGCCGTGGGAGGCGTTTGGTGGGGCTGGGGGAATCCTGATGGTTCTTTCACCCCTGTAGTGACCACGAGGGAGGGAATGTGAGTGCCCACACGAGCCACCTCGTGGGCAGCGCCTTGTCTGACCCGTACCTCTCCTTTGCCGCCGCCATGAACGGGCTGGCAGGGCCCCTGCACGGCCTGGCCAACCAGGTGGGCACTGCTCCCTGTCTGTGTGTCCCTCTCCCTGTCTGTGTGTCCCTCTCCCTGTCTGTCCCCACCTCCTCTCGGTCCCTCTCCCTGTCAATGTGTCCATGTTCCTGTCAGTGTGTTCCTCTGCCTGTCTGTCCCTATCCCTGTCACTCTGCCCATATCCCTCTTTCTGTCTCTCTGTCATTCTGTCCCTCCAGTTCTTCTATCCCCCTCCCTGTCCTGTCCCCCTCCCTGTCTGTCTGCTCCCACCTCCTGTCTGTCTCCCTGTCAGTGTGTTCCTCTCCCTGTCCTGTCTGTCCCTCCTCCTCTCTGTGTCACTCTCCCTGTCTGTCCCTCCTGTTCGTGCATCCCTCTGCCTGTCCCTCTCCCAATCCCTGTGTCCCTCTCCCCATCCCTGTGTCCCTCTGTCCTTCTCCTGTCCCTCTGTCCCTCTCCTGTCCCTCTCCTGTCCCCTGGTCTCACTCTGGCTGTTCCCACAGGAGGTGCTGCTCTGGCTCACTGACCTGCAGAAGGAGCTGGGCAAGGACGTGTCGGACGAGAAGCTGAGGGATTTCATCTGGAACACACTCAACTCGGGCAGGGTGAGGCTCAGGGCTGTGCTGGGGCTCAGGGGCTGTCCCAGGCTGTTCCCAGACTGTTCCAGGGCTGTGCTGGGGGTCAGGGGCTGTTCCAGGGCTGTGCTGGGGGTCAGGGGCTGTCCCAGGCTGTTCCAGGGCCATGCTCTGGGGGTCAGGAGCTGTTCCAGGTTGTTCCCAGGCTGTCCCAGGGCAGTGCTCTGGGGCTCAGGAGCTGTTCCAGGCTGTTCCAGGCTGTCCCAGGGCTGTGCTCTGGGGGTCAGGAGCTGTCCCAGGCTGTCCCAGGGCAGTGCTCTGGGGCTCAGGGGCTGTTTCAGGACTGTGCTGGGGGTCAGGAGCTGTCCCAGGCTGTTCCAGGCTGTTCCAGGGCCGTGCTCTGGGGCTCAGGGACTGTTCCAGGCTGTTCCAGGGCTGTGCTGGGGGTCAGGAGCTGTCCCAGGCTGTTCCCAGGCTGTTCCAGGGCTGTGCTCTGGGGGTCAGGGGCTGTCCCAGGCTGTTCCAGGGCTGTGCTGGGGGTCAGGAGCTGTCCCAGGCTGTTCCAGGGCCGTGCTCTGGGGCTCAGGGACTGTTCCAGGCTTGTTCCTAGGCTGTTCCAGGGCCATGCTCTGGGGGTCAGGGGCTGTCCCAGGCTGTTCCCAGGCTGTTCCAGGGCCATGCTCTGGGGGTCAGGGGCTGTTCCTGGGCCGTGCTGGGTCAGCAGCACCCTCTGAGCCCCCCGTGCCCCCAGGTGGTGCCAGGCTACGGGCACGCGGTGCTGCGGAAGACGGACCCGCGCTACACCTGCCAGCGGGAGTTCGCCCTCAAGCACCTGCCCAAGGACCCCCTGTTCAAGCTGGTGGCTCAGCTCTACAAGATTGTCCCCAACGTGCTGCTGGAGCAGGGCAAGGCCAAGAACCCCTGGCCCAATGTGGATGCCCACAGTGGGGTCCTGCTGCAGGTGAGCCCGGGCACCTCTGTCCCTTTCCCTCTGTGTCCCTCTGTCTGTCCTTTCCCTGTCTGTGTGTTCCTTTCCATATCCACATCCCTCTCCCTGTCCTGTCTGTCCCTCCTCTTGTCCAGGTGTCCTTCTCCCTGTCTGTCCCTGTGTCTGTCTCTCTGTCCCTCTCCCTGTCCTGTGTATCCCTCTCTCTGTTCTTCCTTTGTGCGTGTCCCTCGCTCTCTGTCCCTTTCCCTGTGTGTCCCTGTCCTGTCTGTCCCTCTGTTCTCTTCCTAGTCTGTGTCCCTGTCTGTGTGTCTCTCCCCGTTTGTCCCTCTGTTCTTGCTGCTGTCTGTGTGTCCCCATCCCTGTCCTGTCTGTCCCTCTCTCTGATCTCCCTCCTGTCTGTGTGTCCTTCTCTCTGTCCTGACTCTCTGTTCTCCCTCCTCTCTCCCTGTCCCTGTCTGTGTCCCCCACTCCCTGTCCTGTCCATTCTTTCCCTATCCCATCCCTCCCTCTCCCAACCCGTTCCTCTCCTCATCCATCTGTCCCTCACCCTGTTGGCCTTTCCCTCTCATTGTCCCTTTGTCCCTGGGGGTCTCCTGGCTGCCCCCCACCCCCACTGATGCCCCTGTCCTTGCAGTACTACGGCATGAAGGAGATGAATTACTACACGGTGCTGTTCGGGGTGTCTCGGGCCCTGGGTGTCCTGTCTCAGCTCATCTGGAGCCGAGCGCTGGGATTCCCCCTGGAGAGACCCAAATCCATGAGCACCAAGGGCCTCATGCAGCTCGTGGGCTACAAATCCGGGTAAAGAAGGGAAAGAAGGGACGGGGGCAGGGCAGCCCCAGGGAACGCCGCGCTGCCGGGCCCGGCCCGGACCCTCGGCTCTGAACCCCCCCCGGGCCCCCCCTCCCCTCCCACCCGCCTTGGGGAGGGGGACAAGCAGCCCTGGGGTCCCCCCCACCCCAGCCCCACACTGGAGCCCCTGCCCTGGTGGGGTGGGGGAGCTCCCGTGCCCCCTCCCCACCCCAGCAGCTCTCACTGCGCACACTGGGAGCCCCCCCCAGGCTCCCCACACTGGGAGCCCCCCCCCAGGCTCCCTCTCTGCTGGGCTGGGGGGGGTCCTGGCAGGGTGCAGCCCCCCGAGGGGGGTTCAGTCCAGCCCCGTGTCCGGGCCCCCCCCGCAGGGACTCGATACACTCCTCCCCGGCCGCGCCCCCGTGTTTGTGTGACCCCCCTTCCCCCCCTGCCTGAAGCCCCCGGGAGCCAGAGCTGGGACCCCCCCCCCCCCCCCCCACCCCGGCTCCTCGCAGCTCTCGGGCACTTCTGTACAAACAACAACAAAAAAATGCAAAATAAATGTTTTTATTAACAAACCCCCAGCCTCCCCCTTCCCTTCCCTGGGCTGCAGGGTTTAGAAAGGGGGGGGGGGGGTCAGGGCGTGGTGCCCCCACCCCACCCGAGGGTCGCTCAGTGGTGGTGGCACAACCAGCTTTGGGTTTGGGGGGGTCCCAGCATGCAGCCCCCTCCCCCAAAATCCCCCCTGCCATGTCTGAATGAGGACCAGGAGGCTGCTGACCCTTGGAAAATGCTCTTTATTGGCCTGTCAAAGCCCTTCCTTCTCGGGCAGCACGGCCAGGGCAGCTCGGGGGGGCTCCAGGAACCCCTCAGCCCCCCGGGGAGGGGGGACCCGAGACCCTTCCCATCCCCCTGGCACAGGTGAGGAACCGCGAGCGGGGCCGGGGGGGCCGCTGGGGGGGTGGGGTCGGGACCGGGGGGGTCCCTGCGGAGGGTGCTGGGGGTGGGGGCGGGGGGGGAGCAACGGGAGCCGCCCCCTCCCCACCCTGTGCGTGTGGCTTGTGCAAAGTGTGCGACATCGGGGGCGGGGCGGGCTCCTCCCTGCGCCGGCTCCTTCCCTTTTGTTCTGGAAGAGCTGGGGAGGAATTGGGAGGGGTCCCAGCAGCTTCCCCCACCCCAAAATTCCCCCCCGTTCTCCCGAAGCACGGCGGGGCCCAGGCACCAGAGCTGCCCCCACCGGGGCCCTCCAGCCTGGCTGAGGAGTTTAAAAATAAGAACAACAAAAAAAAATAAAAGGGTTAAAAAAAAAAAAAAAAAAAAAAAAAAGAAGAAGAAACTCAACAAAAACAAAAAAACCAAGAACTAAAACAAAACTTAAAACCCCAAATCAGCTACAAATCCAGGGGAGTCCAGCACCGGGAGGACTCAGCTCCTCACGGCGTCGAGGCAACAGCAGCGGAAACGCACTTGAATAAATATTTTGGGGGAGGGGGTGGGTGGGCTCTGCACAGTCCGGGGGGGCCCCGGCCCGGCCACCCTCACGTCTGGTGCACCTCGTGGAACATCAGCTCCCGGGGGATGCGGGTCTCGGGCCCGAAGTTCTTGGCGGCGCGGCGCTCGAAGGCGGCCACCATCTGCTTGACCACCTCGTCAAAGAACATGGTGGCCAGCTGGGAGTGCAGCAGGGAGCGGAACTCGAAGGAGATCTGAGCAGGAGGAGGAGGAGGAGGAGGGAGGTGAGCCCGGCAGGTGAGCCCTGCCCTCCCCCGGGGGTGGGGCTCGGGGCGGGGTCGTACCGAGAAATCCACGGTGCTGGTGCGGGGGTAGCCGGGGATGCCGGGGCTGAAGCGCCAGTTGGTCTCCAGGTGGTTGAAGAGGCGCCCGTCGGTGCAAACGGCCTGGGGAGGGGAACAGCAGGGGTCAGGGGGCTCTGGAGACATCAGAGAATCCTGGAAATCCCCCTGGATCCAGTCCAAACTGGGATCCCCACAGTGCCACACTGGGGCTCAGCAAATCCTGGAAAACCCCCCTGGATCCAGTCCAAACTGGGATCCCCACAGTGCCACACTGGGGCTCAGGAGCCATCACAGAATCCTTGAAACCCTCCTGGATCCAGTCCAAACTGGGATCCCCAGAGTGCCACACTGGGGCTCAGGAACCATCACAGAATCCTTGAAACCCTCCTGGATCCAGTCCAAACTGGGATCCCCAGAGTGCCACACTGGGGCTCAGCAAATCCTGGAAAACCCCCCTGGATCCAGTCCAAGCTGGGATCCCCACAGGGCTCAGGAACCATCAGAGAATCCTGGAAAACCCCCCTGGATCCAGTCCAAGTCACATCCAGTCCTTCCCTGGACACCTCCAGGGACGGGGGCTCCAAATCTCCCTGAACAGTTCCAAATCCTGAGAGTCCCCAAATCCAATCCCTGATCACCCTTTCCATGGAAAAATCCCTTCTGGTGTCCATCTCCTGGAGGAATTTGGGGCTGTTCCTTATTCTGGGAGCAGAGTCTGACTCCAACCAGCTCTGCTGTCCCATCAGGTAAAAAGTCCCTCCTGAGCCTCCTTTTCTCCAAGCTGAGCCCCTTCCCAGCTCCCTCAGGATCTCTCCAGACCCCTCCCCAGCCCTGATGTCCCTGCTGACCTTGACCAGGTGTGGCTGCACCAGGGTGACGATGGAGGTGTAGCGCTCCAGCACGGGAGGGAACCCCACCTCCAGCTGGGCCTTGACGTGGCCGGCGCGCCGCGACACCACCACCGACTTCTTGCACCAGGGAACAAAGTTCTTGTAATCCTCCACGTTGGCCACCACGTCGTACATCTCCTGCATGGAGTAGCTGGGGACACAGACGGGGATGGGGTCAGGATTGGGGTCAAGACCAGGACTGGGGTTGGGGTCAGGATTGGGGTCAGGATTAGGATTGGGTCAGGATTGGAGCTGGGGTCAGGACTGGGGTTGGGGTCAGAATTGGGGTCAGGATTGGGGTTGGGGTCAGAATTGGGGTCAGAATTGGGGTCAGAATTGGGGTCAGGATTGGGGTTGGGGTCAGAATTGGGGTCAGGATTGGGGTTGGGGTCAGGATTGGGGCTGGGGTTGGAGTCAGGATTGGGGTCAGGATTGGGGTCAGGATCAGGACTGGGGTCAGAATTGGGGCTGGGATCAGGACTTGGGTCAGGACTGGGGTCAGGATAGGGGCTGGGGTCAGGATTGGGGCTGGGGTCAGGATTGGGGCTGGGGTCAGAATTGGGGTTGGGGCTGGGATCAGGACTGGGGTCAGGATTGGGGTCAGGATTGGGGTTGGGATCAGGATTGGGGTCAGGATTGGGGCTGGGGTTGGGGTCAGGATCAGGATTGGGGTCAGGATTGGGGCTGGGGTTGGGGTCAGGATTGGGGTCAGGATTGGGGTTGGGATCAGGATTGGGGTCAGGATTGGTGCTGGGGTTGGGGTCAGAATTGGGGTCAGGATTGGGGTTGGGGTTGGGGTCAGAACTGGGGTCAGGATTGGGGTTGGGTTCAGGATTGGAGTCAGGATTGGGGCTGGGGTTGGAGTCAGGATTGGGGTTGGGGTCAGGACTGGGGTTGGGGTCAGGATTTGGGTCAGGACTGAGGCTGGGGTTGGGTCAGGATTGGGGTTGGGGTCGGGGTCAAGGGCAAGTTTGCAGCTGGGGCTGGAACTGAGCTTAAGGTCAGGGCTGGAGCCAAGGCTGGAGCTGGAGCTGGGATTGGAGCTGGGACTGGGGACAGTGCCAAGGTTGGGGCTGGGATTAAGATCAAGGTTGGGGCTGGTGTTGGAATTGGGGCTAAGATCAAGGTTGGGGCTGGTGTTGGAATTGGGGCTAAGATCAAGGTTGGGGCTGGTGTTGGAACTGGGTTTGAGATCAAGGTTGGAACTGAGTTAAGGCCAAGGTTGGGATTTGGGTTTGGAGCTGGGGTCAGGGTCAGGGTCAGGGCTGGGGTTGGAATTGGAGCTGGGCCTGGGGTCAGGGCTGGGGTTGGGTTTGGAGATGGGTTTGGGGCTGGGTCAGGCTCAGGGTCAGGGCTGGGGCTGGAGCTGGGATTGGGCTTGGAGCTGGGCCTGGGGTTGGGGTTGGGTCAGGGTCAGGACTAGGGCTGGGCTTAGAGGTGGGCCTGGTGCCGGATCAGGGTCAGGCTGGGGTTGGGATTGGATCTGGGCCTGGAGCTGGGTCAGGCTCAGGCTCAGGCTGAGCTCAAGCTGGGGTTGGGGTTGGGTTTGGAGCTGGGCTCAGGCTCAGGCTGGGGTTGGGCTCAGGCTGGGGCTGGGGTTGGGTTTAGAGCCGGGCTCAGGCTGGGGTTGGGCTCAGACTCAGGCTGGGGCTGGGTTTAGAGCTAGGATCAGGCTCAGGCTGGGGCTGGGGCTGGCTCAGGCTCAGGCTGGGGCTGGGTTTGGGGTTGGGTTTGGAGCTGGGCTCAGGCTCAGGCTCAGGCTCAGGCTGAGCTCAGGCTGGGGTTGGGGTGGGGTTTGGAGCCGGGCTCAGGCTCAGGCTCAGGCTCAGGCTCAGGCTCAGGCTCAGGCTGGGTTTGGGGTTGGGTTTAGAGCCGGGCTCAGGCTCAGGCTCAGGCTCAGGCTCAGGCTGGGTTTGGAGCTGGGCTCAGGCTCAGGCTGGGTTTGGGGTTGGGTTTAGAGCCGGGCTCAGGCTCAGGCTCAGGCTCAGGCTCAGGCTCAGGCTCAGGCTCGGGTCCCGCACACGCACCCGATGATGCGGCGCTCCGAGTACTCCTTGCGCTTGTTGCTGAGGTTCAGGAAGCCGCGGCTCGGCTGCGCTCGGGGCTCCAGCGGCGCCGCCACCGGCACCGGCACCGGCCGGCCCGACCGCGGCAGCCGCAGCCCGCACAGCGCCGTGTGCCTGCGGAACCGGCTGTCAGCAGCACCGGGGACAGAGCCCCGGGGCACAGAGCCCTTCCCGGGGGGACAGAGCCCTGGGGGACAGAGCCCCTCGGGGGGACAGAGCCCCGGGGGGACAGAGCCCCGGGGGACAGAGCCCCTCCGGGGGGGACAGAGCCCCGGGGGGGACAGAGCCCCGGGGGGACAGAGCCCTGGGGGGACAGAGCCCCGGGGGACAGAGCCCCTCCGGGGGGGACAGAGCCCCGGGGGGACAGGAGCCCTTCGGGGGACAGAGCCCCGGGGGACAGAGCCCCGGGGGGGACAGAGCCCTTCGGGGGGACAGAGCCCCGGGGGACAGAGCCCCTCGGGGGGACAGAGCCCTCCGGGGGGACAGAGCCCTGGGGGGACAGAGCCCCTCGGGGACAGAGCCCCTCGGGGGGACAGAGCCCTTCCTGGGGGGACAGGAGCTCTTCCCGGGGACAGGAGCCCTTCCAGAGCTCCCAAATCCCACCAGAGCTGCCCAGCTCCTGACAGGCCCCTCCAGACCATCCCAAACTCTTTCAGACTATCCCAAATCCTTCCAGACCATCCCAAATCCTTCCAGACCATCCCAAATCCCTCCAGACCATCCCAAACTCTTCCAGACCATCCCAAACTCTTTCAGACTATCCCAAATCCTTCCAGACCATCCCAAATCTCTCCAGACCATCCCAAATCTCTCCAGACCTTCCCAAGCCTGTTCCCATCTGGCCTGGGTCCCTTCCCAGCCAATCCAGGTCCCTTCCTGACCAGCCCAGCCCCTTTCCAGACCTCTCCAGGTCCCTTCCAGACAGGTCTCAGTCCCTCCAGACCATCCCAAACTCTTCCAGACCATCCCAAATCCCTCCAGATCATCCCAAATCCCATTCCCACCCAGCCTGGGTCCCTTCCCAATCAACTCAGGTCCCTTCCAGTCCTTCCTTGGTCCTTTCTGGACTGGCCCAGGTCCCTTCCAGACCTCTCCAGGTCCTTTCCTGACCAGCTCAGGCTCTTTCCAGACTTGTCCAAGCCCCTTCCTGAACTTCCAGATCCCACCCAGACCTTCCCAAGCCCCTTCCACACAGCCCTGGGTCCTTTCCTGGCCATTCCCTGTCCCCTCCTGGCCACTCCATGTCCCCTCCTGGCCACTCCCTGTCCCCTCCTGGCCACTCCATGTCCCCTCCTGGCCATTCCCTGTCCCTCCTGGCCACTCCATGTCCTTTCCTGGCTATTCCATGTCCCTCCTGGCCACTCCTGGTCCCTCCTGGCCACTCCCTGTCCCCTCCTGGCCATTCCCTGTCCCCTCCTGGCCATTCCCTGTCCTCTCCTGGCCACTCCCTGTCCCCTCCTGGTCACTCCCTGTCCCCTCCTGGCCATTCCCTGTCCCCTCCTGTCCCCTCCATGTCCCTTCTGGCCATTCCCTGTCCCTCCTGGCCACTCCCTGTCCCCTCCTGGCCATTCCCTGTCCCCTCCTGGTCACTCCATGTCCCTTCCTTGCCATTCCCTGTCCCCTCCTGGCCACTCCCGGTCCCTCCTGGCCACTCCCGGTCCCTTTCCCGGTCCCCGAACCCCCCCGGAGGCTCCGGGCCGGTGCTCACGGCAGGGAAGGTGCCAGGGCTGCTGTTGGCAGGAGGAGGAAGGCGGGAAACCGGACCTTGGGGACACCTAATCCCGGCGGGAACAACTGCCCGGTGCCCCCCGGTGTCCCCCGGTGTCACTCCCGGGGGGACAAAGGGGACGGGACATCATTGTCACCCCCGGAGCCACCGCGGGCTGTCTCGTGTCCCGGGCTGAGGTCACGCCGTGGGGACACACCCGGGTGGCCTCGGGACTGTCCCCCAGCCAGGGCTCGGTGACACCGGAGCCTCGGACGGGGCTCGGGGCGGGAGCGGCACCGGCCCGGTCCCGGTGTCTGCTCCAAGGTCAGACCCCCAACAGAGGGTGTTCCCCACCCAGGGCCGTCCTACGGGAACCGGGACAGCGGCACCGCCGGGACCCCCCCATCCCACGGAGCCCCCGGGCTCCCCACGGTGCCGGTGTGACCTCCGGGCCCCGCCCGCCCGCGGGCCGCCGCCGCCGCCACCGCCGCTCACCTGCCGGGCGGGGCCGCCGCGGCCCGCAGGCGCTGCCGCGCCCCGAGCTGGAGGGCGCCGCGGAGCCGCCGGGCCGCCATCACCGGGCCGGAACCGGGACCGGGCCGGGACGCGGCGCCGCCGCCGCCGTGACCTCTCACCCCGTGACGTCACCACGTCGCCATAGCGCCCGGTACGTCAAGGGGCGGGGCAGGGCGACGCCCCCCGAGGGAGGAACTATGGGAGTTGTAGTCGGAGAGTGCGCGGGGCACGATGGGAAATGTAGTCCGGGCCGGGGCTGCGGCTGCCCAGGGACCGGGATTGAACCGGGACCAACCGGGACTAACCGGGACCGCCCCGCCCGGAGCTGCTCAGGCCCAGGGGGCGTTCGGCCCCGCCTCCCACGTGTGCCCGCGTTCCGTCGGTCTGGAGAGGGACGGGGAGCCCCCGGTGCCGTGTCCCGGTACCGGCCCCGCTCCGAACTGAGCGGAGGAACCGGGAATTCACCGTGGCTGCGGGAACTGTGTGGCTCAGCGCTGCCCAGTATAGCCCAATACAGCCCAGTCCAGTTCATCCCAGTACAGCCCAGCACGATCCAGCGCAGCCGACACAGGGAATCACCAGTTCCCAGCCCGAACACAATTCCCGAGCTGGGAATTCCAGCCCAGCACCGCTCGGAGCCGGAGCTGCAGCCGGGCCCGGGATCCCCCCGAGCCCCGGGACCCCCGCCCGGATATCACGGGATGGGTTCGGATCGGGGCTGTCACTGCTCAGGGACCCCCGTGTGCCCCGGGACCACCTGGGGATGGGATTCCTACTGGAGAGACACCACAGAGGGGATGGAAGCAGCACATGGGTGATCCCAGGACCCTCTCCCACCACCCCACCACCCTGCGGGCTGGGGACGCTGCTGCTCAGGGACCCCCGGGACCCTCGGGACCACCTGGGGATGGGATTCCCATTGGAGAGACCCCATAGAGAGGGATGGAGGTGGCACATGGGTGACCCCAGGACCCTCTCCCACCACCCCACCACCCTTCGGGCTGGGGACACTGCTGGTCAGGGACCCCCGGGACCCCCAGGACCACCTGGGGATGGGATTCCCTCCGGACAGACCCCACTGAGGGGGTTGGAGGTGGCACATGGGTGACCCCAGGACCCTCTCCCACCATCCCATCACCTTTCAGGCTGGAGGAGCCGCTGCCCCGAGACCCCCCGGGACCCCCCGTGATTCCCGCCAGCCTCTCTCGGCTGTGACTCCCACCGGGGACACCCGGGGGTGAATCAGAGCAGAGACCCCCGGGACCCCCTCCCACCACCCCCGGGATCACCATTCCCGGTGCCCCCGCCCCGCCGGGGCGATGCCGCTGCCCGGGGCCGCCGCCGCTGCCGTTCCCCCCGTTCCCCCCGTTCCCCCCGTCGCTGGCGGCGCTCGGGGCCGGTGGGCGGCGCATCCCCGGCGCTCCATCCCCGCCCCGCAGCCGCCCGAGCGGAGCCGCCGCGGCCGGACCCGATGCCGGCAGCTGGGCGCTGAGGGCGGCCCCGACATGGGGGTTCTCAGCATCACGGACCAGGTACGGCCGCCGCCCCGTCCTTCCCCCTGCGCTGCTCCCGCCCGCCGCCGCCGCCGCCGCGCCGCGCCCGGGCAGCGCCGCTACGGCAGCCCGGGGATGTGCGGCCTAGCGCGGCTCCGGCACCGGGCCCGGCCCGGCGCCGCCCCAGGCCGCGGGCTCCGCTCTGCCGAGCCTTCCCCGCCCGGCCCGGGCCCGCCGCAGCTCCGGTACGGGCGGGGGTCGCTGCTGGCACCGGCTGTGCCCGTGCGCGCCGGGCCCAGCGCGGCCGGGACGGGCCGGGCCGGGAGAACGCCGGGGATGGGAGCGCCTGAACCGGGAACGGGAGAGAGCCAGGGATGGGACCCCCGAACCGGGGATGGGACCCCTGGACCGGGAACGGGAGAACGCCGGGGATGGGAGCGCCTGAACCGGGAATGGGATAGAACTGGGGATGGGAGCCCCGAACCGGGAACGGGAGAACGCCGGGGATGGGACCCCCGAACCGGGGATGGGACCCCCGAACCGGGAACGGGAGAACGCCGGGGATGGGACCCCGAACCGGGAATGGAAGAACGCCGGGGATGGGACCCCGAACCGGGGATGGGACCCCCGAACCGGGAACGGGAGAACGCCGGGGATGGGAGCGCCTGAACCGGGAATGGGAGAACGCCGGGGATGGGACCCTGAATCGGGAATGGGAGGAACCTCCCGAACAGGACCCCCGAACCGGGAACGGGAGAGCACCGGGAATGGGACCCCTGAATCGGGAACGGGAGAGAGCCGGGGATGGGACCCCGAACCGGGAATGGGATAGAACCGGGGATGGGACCCCCGAACCGGGAACGGGAGAGAGCCGGGGATGGGACCCCGAATCGGGAATGGGATAGAACCGGGGATGGGACCCTCGGGAGGGACCTCCCGAATAGGACCCCCGATCCGGGAATGGGAGAGCACCGGGGATGGAACCCCTGAAACGGGAGCGGGAAAGCCCCCGGGGATGGGACCCCCGAACTGGGAACGACGGAGCCCCGGGGTTCCGTGGGCCGGGAACGTGAATTATCAAAGGGGGATCGTGCCCCGGGAGAGCCCCGGGAATGCGACCCCCAAACCGGGATCGGCGGTGCCCCCGGGATGGGATATCCCGGCTCAGGAACGGGAGAACCTGGGATTGGGACAGCTGGGTCGGGAACGGGAGAAGCCCGGGAGTGGCAGAATCCCGGGAACGGGACCCTCGGGAGGGACAGAACCGCCCGGGGACCGAGGGGGAATCCCGGTGCTGGGACCCGCCGGTCTGGGAACGACCCCGGGATGGGACACCGGGATCGGGAACGGGAGAACTCCGAGAATGGGACACCGGGATCGGGAACGGGAGAACTCCAAGAATGGGACACCGGGATCGGGAAGAACAGAACTCACAGGGATGGGACATCCCGGTCCTGGAACGGTAGTTGGGACACCTGGATCGGGAACGGGAGAACCCCGGGAACGGGAGAATCCCGAGAATGGGAGAATCCTGGGAACGGGAGAATCCCGGGAATGGCAGAATCCCGGGAACGGGAGAACCCCGGGAACGGGAGAACCCCGGGAATGGCAGAATCCCGGGAATAGGAGAACCCCGGGAATGGGAGAACCCCGGGAATGGTGGAACCTTAGGAATGGGAGAACTTCGGAAATGGGAGAATCCCGGGATTGGGAGAACTCTGGGAACAGGAGAATCCTGAGTTTGGGGGAACCCCAGGACTGACAGAACCCCAGGAATGGGAGAACCCCGAGTTTTGGAGAACCCCGGGAGTGGGAGAACATGGGAATAGCAGAACCCCGGGAATGGCAAAATCCTGGGAATGGGAGAACCCCAAAATTGAGTCCTCCTGGATCAGGGAATTCAGATCAAGGGGGGACCCCCAGCCCCGGGACCCCCCCAGGGATGGGACCCTGGCCCTGCTGCCCTTCTGCCCCCCCAGCAGGGTTTTGGGGGTACCCCTGGGGTGCAGGGTGTCCCCATCAGGTTTTGGGGATACTCTTGGGGTGCAGGATGTCACTATCAAGTTTTGGGGGCACCCTTGGGGTGCAGGATGTCCCTGTTATGTTTTGGGGATGCTTTTGGGGTGCAGAGTGTCCTTGTTATATTTTATGGACTCTTCTGGGTTGCAGGGTGTCCCTGTCGTGTTTTAGGGACACATTTGGGGTTCAGGGTGTCCCCATTAGGATCTGGGGGTGCTCCTGGGTTCCAGGGTGTCCCTGCTATGATTTGGGGACTTTTTTGGGGGATTCAGAGTGTCCCCATCAGGCTTTGGGGACAAATCTGGGGTTCAGAGTGTCCCCATCAGGTTTTGGGGACAAATCTGGGGTTCAGAGTGTCCCCATCAGGTTTTGGGGACACCCCTCCTGTGGCTGTGCTGTCCCCAGAGCTCCGGGGACACATCCCATTTTCCCCACAGATTTTCCCCTTTTTACCCCCTGGATTTTGGGGTCAGGGGCTGCCAGAACCCCCCCAACCCCACACCAAGCCCTGCCCTCAATCCAGGGATGAATTTTGGAGGAGCTGAGGATGAGTGGGATGAAAAAAGGAAGAATTTGGGATTGGGAGGGGATGGAGAAAGGGGGGATCAACCCCAGATTTAAAAATAATTTGATTTTTTGGGGTACCCCAACCACTCCCCTCTCCCCTGTGCCAGGCCTGGAGCCTTTTGGGGACACTATTGATGTTTTCCAACCTTTCTTAAAATATTTATTTTGTAAAAAAATCCTTTTATTTTTTTATTTTAAAGCATCTTAACAAGTGATGCTGCTGCATTCCAGGGGGATGACACAGCCTTGCCCTGACCCAGGATGTGTTCCCTGATTTTGGGATGAGGCAGGGCTGGGGAGGGGTCACTGCCAGACAGATTTTAAAAAAAGCAAAATTTGATGGTTTTGAGCTTCAAATCCAATCTTGGGAGGGGTGGGCAGAGTTTGGGGGGGTCACAGCACCCAAATCCCTCCATCCCAAAAAGCCTCAGTGGGGTTTGACAGCGACCAGGGGGGTGCTGAGCACCCCAAGTGCAGCTCTGCCTTTGATTTTTCTGCAGAAAAATGGAATTTTTAGGTCTTTGAAGAAGGGAAGGGGGGTTCAGGAATTTTGGTTGTGCCCAAATTTCGGGTGGCAGGAGCTGGAGACTCATCCTGGAGAAACGAGGAGGATTTCCCAAAAATTCCCAGTTCTGATTATGAAGGAAAAAGCAGGAAAAATATCAATGCTGGGTGGGAAATCAATGGCAGGGCAGGTTGGGGTGCAGGGGGTGCTGCAGCTGTGTCCCCTGGTGCTGCCACCCCTCGTTGTCACCCGTGTCACTGTCACCCCTGGTGTCCCTGCAGCCCCCTCTGGTCCAAGCCATCTTCAACCGGGATGTGGAGGAGGTTCGCTCGCTGCTCAGTCAGAAGGAGAACATCAATGTGCTGGTGAGGTCCTGGGGCTCCCCAAAATCCTCCCTGGGGCTCCCCAAAATCCTCCCTGGGGCTCCCCAAATCCATCCTGAGGCTCCTCAGGGATTCCAAAATCCATCCTGAGACTCCTCAGGGATCCCCAAATCCATCCTGTGTCTGCTCAGGGATCCCCAAAATCCTCCCTGGGGCTCCCCAAATCCATCCTGTGTCTGCTCAGGGATCCCCAAAATCCTCCCTGGGGCTCCCCAAAATCCTCCCTGGGGCTCCTCAGGGATCCCCAAAATCCTCCCTGAGGCTCCCCAAATCCATCCTGTGTCTGCTCAGGGCTCCCCAAAATCCTCCCTGGGGCTCCCCAAATCCATCCTGAGGCTCCTCAGGGCTCCCAAAATCCATCCTGAGACTCCTCAGGGATCCCAAAATCCATCCTGTGTCTGCTCAGGGCTCCCCAAAATCCTCCCTGGGGCTCCCCAAATCCATCCTGTGTCTGCTCAGGGCTCCCCAAAATCCTCCCTGGGGCTCCTCAGGGATCCCCAAAATCCTCCCTGAGACTCAGGGATCCCAAAATCCATCCTGTGTCTGCTCAGGGCTCCCCAAAATCATCCCTGGGGCTCCCCAAATCCTTCCTGTGTCTGCTCAGGGATCCCCAAAATCCTCCCTGGGGCTCCTCAGGGCTCCCCAAATCCATCCTGAGGCTCATCAGGGATCCCCAAAATCCATCCTGAACCTCCTCAAATCCTTCCTATTCCCATCCCCATTCCCACCCCTCAATTGTTGCTTCCAAAATTGTTTTTATTCCTCCCCTGGTGCTCCCCAAATCCTTCTGTTCCTCCTCAGGGCTCCCCAAATCCCTCCTGAGCCTCCTTTTCTCCAGGCTGAGCCCTTTCCCAGCTCCCTCAGGGTTTCTCCAGCCTCTCCCAGCCTTTCCCAACCTTTCCAATCCTTTCCCACCCTTCTCCCAGCCCTTTCCCAGCTTTTTCCAGCATTTCCCAACCCTTTTCCCAGCCTTTCCAACCCTTTCCCACCATTTCCCAAACCATTCCCAGCCTTTCCCACCCTTTCCAATCCTTTCCCAACCCTCTCCCAGTCTTTCCTTCCCTTCTCCCAGCTTTTCCCAGCTTTTCCCAACCTTCTCAATCCTTTCCCAACTTTTCCCAACCCTTTCCCACCCCTCTCCAAACCTTTTCCCAACCCTTTCCCATCCCTCTCCCAGCCTTTCCTTGCATTTTCTCAGCCTTTATTTGCCTTTTCCCAGCCCTTCCCATCGTTTCCCATCCTTTCCCAGCCTTTTTCCACCCTTTCCCAGCATCTCCCAGACTCTCCCAGCCTTTCTTTGCCTTTCCCACCCTCTCCCAGTCCTTTTCCAACCCTTTCCCATCCTTTCCCACCCTCTCCCAACCCTTTCCCAACCCTTTTCCACCCTCTCCCAGCCTTTCCAATCCTTTCCCAGCCCCTTCCCAGCTTTTCCCAGCCCTTTTTCCAGCCTCTCCCAGCTCAGGGCTGGATTCTCCCTCTCCCCTGCAGGACCAAGAACGTCGGACCCCGCTCCATGCTGCTGCCTACATTGGAGATGTTGCAATCCTTGAGCTGCTCATCCTGTCAGGTGAGCCCCAGGGGGACCCCCCTGAGCCCCCCTGAGCTTTTGGGGTACACAGGGAATGGTTCCATAATCCTGAGAGGTTTCCACATCCTGGAATTGGAGGTGGAGACAGATGGATGCTCAGAGGAGATCATGGAGAAAATCCCCTAAAATCCAGGGGGGGTTTGCTCAGTTTTGGGTTGTGTTTGAGTTTGGAGTGTCCTCATCTGCTCCTCACCCTCTGCTCCCCTCAGGGAACCCTGGGAGGGAGAAACTCCAGAAACTCCCTCATTAAACAAGATTTGGGATGTTCAGATCCCCAGACAGTGAATATTCCCTGTCTCATGCTGGGTGCTCCCCAAGTCCTTTTTATCCTTCAGCCAGTTCTCCCCAAATCCTGCTAATTCCCAAACCCTTCCCATTTCCTCACCCAGACCTTTCCAAAATCTTTCCTACCCCTCACCTTTCCCATCCCCATCCCTTACTTGGTGCTCCCCAAATCTTTCCAATCCTTCAGTTCTCCCATTCCTTTCCTTCAGGGTTCTGGGGTTCTGGGCAGCAGGGAGAGGCAGCTGAGGGGTTTTTTTGGGGTGCAGGGAGCCCCTTTAAAGCCCTGTTGTCCCCACAGGTGCTAATGTGAACGCCAAGGACACGGTGTGGCTCACGCCGCTGCACCGCGCCGCAGCCTCTCGCCACGAGGTGGGTGCTCGGGGCAGGGACATCCCTGGGGGGAAAAAAAAGGGAATTTCTCCTCCTCCTTGGATTTTTTGGAATTTAAAGTTCTAGAGAGAGATGGGAAAAAAATCCTCATTGGTTGCTTTCACTCAATCCCTCAGGGATTTCTGTGTTTTCTCCTCTCCGGCGTTCATCTCTTCCCCAGGGGTTTGTTGCAGGTTTTTTTCTCCTGGTGGGATTTTGGGGATCCCATCCTGTGCTGAAGGAGCTGATCCCAACAGATCTCCCTGGAAAGTTTTCTTGGCTTTTTCTTTTTTTTTTTTTTTTTTTTTTTCGTGGGTTTGGTTTCATCCTGCTTAACTTCACCCTGGTTTGGAGAGGGAGGAATTGTTGGTTGGAGCAGGAGATCCTAAGCCCTGGGTGGAATTCTCCTGCTCAGGTGTTCCCCAAATCCTTCAGTGTGATCTCCTCTTCCCATAAGGAACCTTCCCAAAATGCTTTCTCTGCCTGGAACCTGCTCTGGGTTGGTTTTTTGGGGTGCTGGGAGTGCAGATCTTTGAGGTTGGGATACCCCAACAGCAGAGGAACTTCCCCTCCTCTTTCCCTGGTTTGGACTGTGAAGAACACAAAATTCTCACAGAACAAAGTTCTGGAGGGAGCTGGAAAAAAATCCCTGTTTTGGAGAGGGAGGAATTGTTGGTTGGAGCAGGAGATCCAAAGCCCTGGGTGGAATTCTCCTGCTCAGGTGTTCCCCAAATCCTTTTTATCCCTCACCTGGTGCTTCCAGGGTGGGACATGAGTGTGAGCTCCTCTCCTGAAGGTGTTTGTGTGTGAATAATCCCTAAAACACAGAGCTCCTGCTGCTTCTCTGGGAATTTGGGAATCCAAATTCTCTCATTTTTCCACCTGGGAAGTTCTCAAATTCCCATCTCCCTAAAGGAGCCTTCCCAAAATTCTTTCCCTGCTCTGGGGAGTGTCTGGGTTGGTTTTTTTGGGGTGCTGGGAGTGCAGATCAGTGGGGTTGGGATCTCTGGAAGCTCTGCCCCGATGGCAGGGAGCCAAAGCCTGGGCAGGAGCAGAGGAAATGAATGTCAGATGTAGGTCAGTGGGTCAGGTTTGTCACCCCCAAGCTCTGCTGAGTCACCAGGGATTGCTCACTCCTGGTTCTGCACGTGCTTCCTCCCCTGCTCTGGGGTTTTCTTTCCCCCAGCCAGAATTCATGGCTGGATTGGGTGAGATGAGCCCACCTGGCTCAGGTCCCATCTGGAAATAGAGCTGGAGCAGCCCAGGTGAGGGCTGGGGGATTCCCAGGAGGGTTGAGGGTGGAAAAGATCTTCAGGTCCAAGCTGGGACTGATCCCCACCAGGAGCCTGGACACCTCCAGGGATGGGGACTCCAAACCATTCTGGGCAGTTCCAAATCCTGAGAGATCCTAAATCCAATTCCTGAGAGCCCTTTCCATGAAGAAATCCCTCCTGGTGTCCTGAGCCTCTCCTGGAGGAATTTGAGGCCATTTCTCTCATCTTGGTGTCCCCTGGGAGCAGAGCCCGACCCCACCCGGCTCCGCTCTCCCTCAGGGAGTTGTGGGGTGAAAAGGTCCCTCCTGAGGCTCCTTTTCTCCAGGCTGAGCCCCTTCCCAGCTCCCTCAGGGCTTCTCCAGACCCTCCTGCTGCTGCTCCAGCCCTGCCCCAGCTCTGGCCCTGCTCCAGCCCCTCAATGTCTCTGTGGCCCCGAGAACTGGAGCCAGCGCTGGAGGGGCTCAGCAGGGCCAGCACAGGGGGACAATCCCTGTCCTGGGGGGACAATCCCTGTCCTGGGGGGACAATCCCTGCATTGGGGGACAATCACTGTATTGGGGGGGACAATCCATGTCCTGGGGGGACAATCCCTGCCCTGGGGGACAGTCCCTGTCCTGGGGAGCAATCCCTGTCCTGGGGGGCAATCCCTGCCCTGGGGGACAATCCCTGCACTGGGGACAATCCCTGCCCTGGGGACAATACCTGTACCGAGGAGAATCCCTACTTTGGGGGACAATCCCTGCCCTGGGGGACAATCCCTGCTTTGGGGACAATCCCTGTCCTGGGGACAATCCCTGCCCTGGGGGACAATCCCTGTCTTGGGGACAATCCCTGCCCTGGGGGCAGCCTAGGGCACACCTGGTGGGAATATCCCTTCTCCCAGCTCTCACCTTGATAGAACCCCACACCTACAGCCAGCAGCTCCTTCCCTTGGAGGCTCAGGGAACATCCCACAGCTCTGGAATCACTTGGATTGGGGTCTGGGGGGATTTTGAGCCTCTCTCTGCCTTCCCTTCCCCCACAGAAAGCCCTCCACCTGCTCCTCAAGCACTCAGCTGATGTCAATGCCCGGGACAAGCACTGGCAGACGCCGCTGCACGTGGCCGCCGCCAACCGCGCCACCAAGTGCGTGGAGGCGCTGGTGCCGCTGCTGAGCACCGTCAACGTGGCCGACCGCACCGGGCGCACGGCGCTGCACCACGCCGTGCACAGCGGCCACCTGGAGGTGGGCACGGGGACAGGGACAGGGACAGGGGGGCAGCAGGGACAGGGGGGTAGCAGGGACATGGAGGGTAGCAGGGACAGGGGGGTAGCAGGGACATGGGGGGCAGCAGGGACAGGGGGGTAGCAGGGACATGGAGGGTAGCAGGGACAGGGGGGCAGCAGGGACAGGGGGGTAGCAGGGACAGGGGGGTAGCAGGGACAGGGGGGTAGCAGGGACATGGAGGGTAGCAGGGACAGGGGGGCAGCAGGGACACAGAGGGTAGCAGGGACAGGGGTGGGCAGCAGGGACATTGAGGTGGGCAGCAGGGACAGAGGTGGGCAGCAGGAACATAAGGGTGGGCAACAGGGACATTGATGTGGCAGGAACGGGGAGAGCAGGGATAGGGTGGACACTAACAACATCAAATTGGGCAACAGGGACATTGAAGTGGCACAGACATTGGGGTGGCAGGGATAGGGTGGGCACTAAGGACATCAAGGTGGGCAGCAGTGACATTGGGGTGACAGGAATAGAGTGGACAGGGGTAGCAGGGATAGGATGGGCAGTAAAGGCATCGAGTTGGGCAGCAGGGACGGGGGTGGCAGGGACATTGGGGTGGCAGGAACAGGGGTGGGTCGCAGGGACAGGGGTGGCAGGGACAGGGTGGGCAGTAAGGACATTGGGGATGTGCTAGGGCATTGGGGTGTCCTGGGACGTCAGGGTGACCCCGCTCATGCTGTCCCCACACCCCACAGATGGTGAACCTGCTGCTCAACAAAGGTGCCAGTCCCAGCACGTGTGACAAGAAGGACCGGCAGCCCCTGCACTGGGCCGCCTTCCTGGGTGGGTGTTCCTGCTGCCTTCATCTCCCGCTGCTCTCCTGCTCTCCCATTTCCCCATCCCTCCCATTCCCTTCTCTCGGTGTTGTCATGGCTGTTGCTGTCATGGCTGTTGTCATGACTCTTGTCACAGCTGTTGTCACAGTGTTACTGTCACGGTGTTGCTGTCCCAGTGCCACTATCCTGGCTGTATTCACGCTGCCGCTCTCCCAGCTGTTGTCCCGCTGTTGCTGTCCCAGTGTTGTATGCACAGTGTCACTGTCCCAGCTGTAGTCCCGCTGTTGTATTCACAGTGCCATTGTCCTGGTGTTGTAGTCCCACTGTGGCTGTCCTAGTGCCACTGTCCGGCTGTATTAAGGGTGTTGTATTCACTATGTTACTGTCCCGCTGTTGCTGTCTGGGTGTTGTAGTCCCGGTGTCGCTGTCCCAGCTGTATTCGTGGTGTCACTGTCCCAGCTGTATTCACAGTGTCACTGTCCCTGCTGTATTCACAGTGTCACTGTCCCAGCTATTGTCCCACTGTTGTCCCACTGTTGCTGTCCCACTGTTGCATTCACGGTGTCGCTGTCGTGGTGTCACTGTCCCAGCTGTATTCATGGTGCCCTGTCATGCTGTTGCTGTCCTGGCTGTATTCACGGTGTCTCTGTGCCACTGTTGTTTCCCAGCTGTATTCACAGTGCCCTGTCCCGCTGTTGCATTCACGGTGTCGCTGTCCTGCTGTCACTGTCCTGCTGTTGTATTCACGGTGTCACTGTCCCCCTGTTTATTCACAGTGCCCTGTCCTGCTGTTGTATTCACGGTGTCACTGTCCCCCTGTTTATTCACGGTGCCCTGTCCTGCTGTTGTATTCACGGTGTCACTGTCCCCCTGTTTACTCACAGTGCCCTGTCCCGCTGTTGTATTCACAGTGTCACTGTCCCCCTGTTTATTCACGGTGCCCTGTCCCGCTGTTGTATTCACGGTGTCACTGTCCCCCTGTTTATTCACAGTGCCCTGTCCTGCTGTTGTATTCACGGTGTCACTGTCCCCCTGTTTATTCACAGTGCCCTGTCCTGCTGTTGTATTCACGGTGTCACTGTCCCCCTGTTTACTCACGGTGCCCTGTCCTGCTGTTGTATTCACATTGTCACTCTCCCCCTGTTTACTCACGGTGCCCTGTCCTGCTGTTGTATTCACATTGTCACTCTCCCCCTGTTTACTCACGGTGCCCTGTCCCGCTGTTGTATTCACGTTGTCACTGTCCCCCTGTTTACTCACGGTGCCCTGTCCCGCTGTTGTATTCACATTGTCACTGTCCCCCTGTTTACTCACGGTGCCCTGTCCTGCTGTTGTATTCACATTGTCACTGTCCCCCTGTTTACTCACGGTGCCCTGTCCCGCTGTTGTATTCACGGTGTCACTGTCCCCCTGTTTACTCACGGTGCCCTGTCCCGCTGTTGTATTCACGGTGTCACTGTCCCTCTGTTTACTCACAGTGCCCTGTCCCGCTGTTGTATTCACATTGTCACTGTCCCCCTGTTTACTCACGGTGCCCTGTCCCGCTGTCCCCAGGTCACCTGGAGGTGCTGAAGCTGCTGCTGGCGCGCGGTGCTGACGTGCTGTGCAAGGACAGGAAGGGCTACACGCTGCTGCACACGGCGGCCGCCAGCGGCCAGATCGAGGTGGTGCGGCACCTGCTGCGCCTGGGGGTGGAGGTGAGACCATGGACCCCATCATCCCAGTGACCCCACACACCCCAAATCCCATAGATCCCACAGATCCCATGGACCCCACACACCCCAAAATCCCATGGACCCCCCAGAGCTCAGGAACCCCATCATCCCAGTGACCCCACACACCCCAAATCCCATAGACCCCACAGATCCCATGAACCACATCATCCCAGTGACCCCACACACCCCAAATCCCATGGACTCCACAGATCCCATGGACCCCACAGAGCTCAGGAACCCCATCATCCCAGTGACCCCACAGATCCCATGAACCCCACAATCCCATGGACCCCACAGATCCCATGAACCCCATCATCCCAGTGACCCCACACACCCCAAATCCCATGGACCCCACAGATCCTATGAACCCCATCATCCCAGTGACCCCACACACCCCAAATCCCATGGACTCCACAGATCCCATGGACCCCGCAGATCCCATGAACCCCATCATCCCAGTGACCCCACACACCCCAAATCCCATAGACCCCACAGATCCCATGAACCACATCATCCCAGTGACCCCACACACCCCAAATCCCATGGACTCCACAGATCCCATGGACCCCACAGAGCTCAGGAACCCCATCATCCCAGTGACCCCACATAGCCCAAATCCCATAGACCCCACAGATCCCATGAACCCCACAGACCCCAGAACACCCCAGAACCCCACAGATTCCAGAACCTCCCAGAACCCCACAGATCCCATGAACCCCACAATCCTAGAGACCCCACAATCCCATGAATCCCACAGACCCCAGAACCCCACAGACCCCAGAACCCCATAAACCCCACAGACCGCACAACCCCATGAACCCCAGAACCCCCTATAACCCTACAGCCCCCCAGACCCCAGAACCCCCCAGAGCCCCACAGACCCCATAACCTGCCGCGTCCCCGCAGATCGACGAGCCCAACGCCTTTGGGAACACGGCACTGCACATCGCCTGTTACATGGGGCAGGACGCCGTGGCCACCGAGCTGGTGAACGTGGGGGCCAACGTCAACCAGCCCAACGAGCGCGGCTTCACCCCGCTGCACTTCGCCGCCGTGTCCACCAACGGCGCGCTGTGCCTCGAGATCCTGGTCAACAACGGCGCCGACGTCAACTTCCAGGTGTGGGGTTGGGATTGAGGTCCGTGGGGTTTGGGGTCTGTGGGGTTTGGGGTTTGGGGTGCTGTGCCTCGAGATCCTGGTCAACAATGGCACCGATGTCAACTTCCAGGTATGGTGTTGGGATTGGGGTGTTTGGGGTTTGGGGTGCAGGTGTGGAGTGTGTCATGTCCTGGGGGTTTGGGATCTGTGGGGTTTGGGGTTTGGGTTTGGGAAATGGGGAAGGTGTTGGGTTACTGTGCCTCGAGATCCTGGTCAACAACGGCGCCGACGTCAACTTCCAGGTGTGGGGTTGGGATTGGGGTGTTTGGGGTTTGGGGTGCAGGTGTGGAGTGTGTCATGTCCTGGGGGTTTGGGGTCTGTGGGGTTTGGGATTTGGGGTGCTGTGCTTTGAGATCCTGGTCAACAACGGCACCGATGTCAACTTCCAGGTATGGGATTGGGGTGTTTGGGGTTTGGGGTCTGTGGGGTTTGGGGTTTGGGGTGCTGTGCCTCGAGATCCTGGTCAACAGTGGTACCGATGTCAACTTCCAGGTATGGGGTTGGGATTGGGGTCTGTGGGGTTTGGGATCAGTGGGGTTTGGGGTGTGTGGGGATTGGGGTGGGAGATGGAAATGGTTTTGGGATGTGTCTGAGCCCTCTGGATATATTTGGGATGTTTTGGGGTCTGTCGGACCCCTCGAGGTGTTTTTGGGATGTTTTGGGGTGTGTCTGACCCCTCTGTGTGTATTTGGGGTTTTTGGGGTGTTTTGGGGTCTCTCTGAGCCGTTTTTGGGTCCTTTCCCAGAGCAAGGAAGGGAAGAGCCCCCTGCACATGGCAGCGATCCACGGCCGCTTCACGCGCTCGCAGATCCTCATCCAGAACGGTCAGTGCGGGAATTCCTGGAATTCTGGGAATTTTGGGAATGTGGGAAATCCCTGGAATGTGGGAAATCCTGGGAATGATGGGAATCCCAGAATGTTGGGAGTGTTGGGAATGTTAGGAATCCCAGGAATGTTGGGAATTTTGAGACTGTTGTGAATCCCTGGAATGTTGTGGAATCCTGGAATGTTGTGAATTCCTGGAATGTTTTGAATCTTGTGAATGTTGTGAATGCTGTGACTGTTGTGGATCCCTGGAATGGTGTGAATCCCTGGAATGGTGTGAATGGTGTGAATCCCTGGAATGGTGTGAATCCTGTGAATGGTGTGAATCCTGGGAATGCTGTGGATCCCTGGAATGCTGTGAATCCCTGGAATGCTGTGAATCCCTGGAGTGCTGTGGATCCCTGGAATGCTGTGGATCCCTGGAATGTTGTGAATCCCTGGAATGCTGTGAATCCCTGGAATGGTGTGAATCCTGTGAATGGTGTGAATCCTGGGAATGCTGTGGATCCCTGGGATGCTGTGAATCCCTGGAATGCTGTGGATCCCTGGAATGCTGTGGATCCCTGGAATGTTGTGAATCCCTGGAATGCTGTGAATCCCTGGAATGTTGTGGAATCCCGGAATGCTGTGAATCCCTGGGATGCTGTGGATCCCTGGAATGGTGTGAATCCCTGGAATGCTGTGGATCCCTGGAATGCAGTGGATCCCTGGAATGGTGTGAATCCCTGGAATGGTGTGAATCCTGTGAATGGTGTGAATCCTGGGAATGCTGTGGATCCCTGGGATGCTGTGAATCCCTGGAATGCTGTGAATCCCTGGGATGCTGTGGATCCCTGGGATGCTGTGAATCCCTGGGATGCTGTGGATCCCTGGGATGCTGTGGATCCCTGGAGTGCTGTGGATCCCTGGGATGCTGTGAATCCCTGGAATGCTGTGGATCCTGGGGATCCCATGGCTGTTGTTTCCCCTGCCCCGCAGGCAGTGAGATCGACTGTGCTGATCGCTTTGGGAACACGCCCCTGCACGTGGCCGCGCGCTACGGGCACGAGCTGCTCATCAGCACCCTGATGACCAACGGCGCCGACACCGCCCGGTGAGACACGGGGCTGGCAGGGGACACACGGGGCTGGCAGGGGACACAGAGAGCCCTAGGAGGGGACACACGGGACTGGCAGGGGACAGAGAGCCCTGGGAGGGGACACACGGGGCTGGCAGGGGACACACGGGACTGGCAGGGGACACAGAGAGCCCTGGGAGGGGACACACAGCGCCTGGCAGGGGACACAGAGAGCCCCGGGAGGGGACACAGAGAGCCCTAGGGCCTGGCAGGGGACACAGAGAGCCCCGGGAGGGGACACAGAGAGCCCTAGGGCCTGGCAGGGGACACAGAGAGCCCTGGGAGGGGACACAGAGAGCCCTAGGGCCTGGCAGGGGACACACAGCGCCTGGCAGGGGACACAGAGAGCCCTGGCAGGGGACACACAGCGCCTGGCAGGGGACACAGAGAGCCCCGGGAGGGGACACAGAGAGCCCTGGCATGGGACACACAGAGCATGGCAGGGGACACAGAGAGCCCTGGGAGGGGACACACGGAGCATGGCAGGGGACACAGAGAGCCCTGGCAGGGGACACAGAGAGCCCTAGGGCCTGGCAGGGGACACACAGGTCCTGGCAGGGGACACAGAGAGCCCTGGCAGGGGACACGTGGGGCCTGGCAGGGGACACAGAGAGCCCTGGGGCCTGGCAGGGGACACAGAGAGCCCTGGCAGGGGACACACGGGACTGGCAGGGGACAGAGAGCCCTGGGAGGGGACACACGGGACTGGCAGGGGACAGAGAGCCCTGGGAGGGGACACACGGGACTGGCAGGGGACAGAGAGCCCTGGGAGGGGACACACGGGACTGGCAGGGGACACACGGGACTGGCAGGGGACACAGAGAGCCCTGGGAGGGGACACAGAGAGCCCTGGCAGGGGACACAGAGAGCCCTGGCAGGGGACACGTGGGGCCTGGCAGGGAGCACAGAGAGCCCTGGGAGGGTCCTGGAAGGGTTCTGGGATTTTTTTTGGGAATCTGCTGGGATTTTCCTGGGAATGTTGCTGGAATTCTCCTGCTGCTGCTGCCCCAGCCCCATTCCCCATTCCCATTTCCGTTATCCCATTCCCATTGTCTCATTATCCCATTCCCATTGAAATTGTCTCATTATCCCATTCCCATCCCCATTCTCACCCCCATTCCCATTGTCTCATTATTCCATTCCCATTCCCCTTATCCCATTTCCATCCCCATTCCCATCATCTCATTATCCCAATCCCATTCCCATCCTCCTTATCCCATTCCTTTTCCCATTATCCCACTCCCATTCTATTCCCATTCCCCATTGCCAGCCCTGTTCCCATTCCCATTATCCCATTCTCATCCCCATTCCCATTATCCCATTATCCCATTCCCATTATCCCATTATCCCATTCCCATTTTCCCAATTATCCCATTATCCCAATGCCATTCCCCCATTCCCATCCCTCACCTCTGTCCCTCCCCAGGCGTGGGATCCATGACATGTTCCCTCTGCACCTGGCCGTGCTCTTCGGCTTCTCCGACTGCTGCCGCAAGCTGCTGTCCTCAGGTGAGTGTCCCACCTGTCCCCTGTGCCAGGCACACCTGGGGACACCCAAATCACCCTGGGGACACTGAAATCACCTGTGGGGACACTGAAATCATCCAGGGGACACCGAAATCACCCTGGCGACACCCAAATCACCCTGGGGACACCCAAATCACCCTGGGGACACTGAAATCACCCTGGGGACACTCAGGTGACCCTGGTGACACTGAGGTGACCCTTGGGGACACTGAACTGACCCCTGGTGACACTGAAATGACCCCTGGTGACAGAGGTGGCCCTGGTGACACTCAAGTGACCCTGATCACACTCAGGTGACTCTGGTGACAGAAGTGACCCTTGGGGCACTGAACTGACCCCTGGTGACACTGAACTGACCCCTGGTGACAGAGGTGACCCTAGTGGCACTCAGCTGAGCCCTGGTGACAGAGGTGTGGCCCTGGTGGCACTCAGGTGACCCTGGTGACACTGAGGTGACCCTGGTGACAGAGGTGTGCCTGGTGGCGCTCAGGTGACCCTTGTGACACTGAACTGACCCTGGTGACACTGAACTGACTCCTGGTGACAGAGGTGACCCTAGTGGCACTCAGCTGACCCTTGGTGACAGAGGTGTGACCCTGGTGACATTGAACTGACCCTGGTGACAGAGGTGTGTCCCTAGTGGCACTGAGGTGACACTGAGGTGACCCTGGTGACAGAGGCGACCCTAGTGGCGTTCAGTTGACCCTTGGTGACAGAGGTGTGACCCTGGTGACATTGAACTGACCCTGGTGACAGAGGTGTGTCCCTAGTGGCACTCAGCTGAGCCCTGGTGACAGAGGTGTGGCCCTGGTGGCACTCAGGTGACCCTGGTGACACTGAGGTGACCCTGGTGGCACTCAGGTGACCCTGGTGACAGAGGTGTGTCCCTGTGTCCCCAGGGCAGCTGTACAGCATCGTGTCCTCGCTGAGCAATGAGCACGTCCTGTCGGCCGGCTTCGACATCAACACCCCCGACAGCCTGGGCAGGACCTGCCTGCACGCCGCCGCCTCGGGGGGGTGGGACACACACCTGGGGACACCTGGGGACACACCTGGGGACATGGGGACACACCTGGGGACACAGGGACACACCTGAGGGCATGGGGACACAGGGACATCAACACCCCTGACAGCCTGGGCAGGACCTGCCTGCACGCCGCCGCCTCGGGGGGGTGGGACACACACCTGGGGACACACCTGGGGACACCTGGGGACATGGGGACACACCTGGGGACATGGGGACACACCTGGGGACACAGGGACATCAACACCCCCGACAGCCTGGGCAGGACCTGCCTCCACGCCACCGCCTCGGAGGGGTGGGACACACACCTGGGGACACCTGGGGACACACCTGGGGACGTGGGGACACACCTGGGGACATGGGGACACACCTGAGGGCATGGGGACACACCTGAGGGCATGGGGACACACCTGGGGACATGGGGACACACCTGGGGACGTGGGGACACACTTGGGGACATGGGGACACACCTGGGGATGTGGGGACACACCTGGGGATGTGGGGACACACCTGAGGGCATGGGGACACACCTGGGGACATGGGGACACACCTGGGGACGTGGGGACACACTTGGGGACATGGGGACACACCTGAGGGCATGGGGACACACCTGGGGATGTGGGGACACACCTGAGGGCATGGGGACACAGGGACATCAACACCCCTGACAGCCTGGGCAGGACCTGCCTGCACGCCGCCGCCTCGGGGGGGTGGGACACACACCTGGGGACACACCTGGGGACGTGGGGACACACCTGGGGACATGGGGACACACCTGGGGACACAGGGACATCAACACCCCCGACAGCCTGGGCAGGACCTGCCTGCACGCCGCCACCTCAGGGGGGTGGGGACACCTGGGGGGAATATGGGGACATCGGGATATGAGATGTGGGGACACATCTGGGGACACCTGGGGGAACATTTTTGGGTGCCTGAGGACAGTCTGGGTACCTTGGGGACATTTTGGGCACAATGGTGACCTTTTTGGTACTTGAGGACACTTTTGGGTACCTTGAGGACATTTTGAGTTCCTTGGGGACACATTTGGGTACCTTGGGGACCTTTTTGGGTACCTTGGGGACATTTTGAGTTCCTTGGGGACACATTTGGGTGCCTTGGGGACATTTTTGGGTGCCTGACCCCCGTTTCCCCTGCAGGAACGTGGAATGTCTGAACCTGCTGCTGAGCAGCGGCGCTGACCTGAGGAGGAGAGACAAATTCGGGAGGTGAGGGGGGTCAGGACCCTCAACACCCCAAAATCCAGGGGGAGAAACCTCCTGCAGGTCCTGGAAGGGCTCCCAAAGTGTCCTGGGAGGGTCCTAGAAGGGTTCTGGATGTGTCCTGGAAGGGTTCTAGAGTGTCCTGCAGGCCCTGGAAGGGGTCCCAAAGTGTTCTGGGGGTGTCCTAGAAGGGTTCTGGGAAAGTCCTGGATGGATTTCTGGGGTGTCCTGGGTTCCTGCAGGTCCTGGAAGAGTTTTCAGGTTGTCCTGGGGAAGGGTTTCCAGGATGTTCTAAGCTCCTGCTGGGTCCTGGTAGGGTTTCTGGGTTCTGGAAAGTTCTGAGTATTCTGGGAAGGTCCTAGAAGGGTTTTTGGGATGTCCTGGGAAGGTCCTGGAAGGGTTTTTGGGATGTCCTGGGAAGGTCTGGCAGATTCTGGGTGTCCTGGAAAGGTCCTGTCAGGTTTTGAATGTTCTGGGAAGGTCCTGGAAGGTTCTGGGTGTTCTGGGAAGGTCCTGGCAGGTTCTGGGTAATCTGTGAAGATCCTGGAAGGTTTTGGATGTCCTGGGAAGGTCCTGGAAGGTTCTGGGTAATCTGTAAAGATCCTGGCAGGTTCTGGGTGTCCTGGAAAGGTCCTGTCAGGTTCTGAATGTTCTGGGAAGGTCCAGGAAGGTTCTGGGTGTTCTGGGAAGGTCCTGGCAGGTGCTGGGTGTCCCATGAGGGTCCCGGCAGGTGCTGGGTGTCCCACGAGGGTCCTGTCAGGTGCTGGGTGTCCCACGAGGGTCCTGGCAGGTGCTGGGTGTCCCATGAGGGTCCTGGCAGGTGCTGGGTGTCCCATGAGGGTCCTGGCAGGTGCTGGGTGTCCCACGAGAGTCCTGGCAGGTGCTGGGTGTCCCATGAGGGTCCTGGCAGGTGCTGGGGTGCCAGCCCTGCTCAGGTGAGGTCTCAGGCCGTGTGTCCCCCCAGGACCCCCCTGCACTACGCGGCCGCCAACGGCAGCTACCAGTGCACGGTGACGCTGCTGACGGCCGGGGCCGCCGTCAACGAGGCCGACGGGAAAGGCTGCACGGCGCTGCACTACGCGGCAGCTTCAGACACCTACCGCAGGTGAGGGACACACCTGGGGCGGGGCAGACACACCTGGGGCAGGTGAGACACACCTGGGGCGGGGCAGACACCTACCACAGGGGAGGGACACACCTGGGGCAGGGGAGACACACCTGGGACAGGGGAGACACCTACTGCAGGGGAGGGACACACCTGGGGCAGGGGAGACACCTACTGCAGGTGAGGGACACACCTGGGACAGGGGAGACACCTACCGCAGGTGAGGGACACACCTGGGGCAGGGGAGACACACCTGGGACAGGGGAGGCACACCTGGGACAGGGGAGACACCTACTGCAGGTGAGGGACACACCTGGGACAGGGGAGACACACCTGGGACAGGGGAGACACACCTGGGACAGGGGAGACACCTACTGCAGGTGAGGGACACACCTGGGACAGGTGAGGGACACACCTGGGACAGGGGAGACACCTGGGACAGGTGAGGGACACACCTGGGGCAGGTGAGGCACACCTGGGACAGGGGAGGCACACCTGGGACAGGGGAGACACCTACCGCAGGTGAGGGACACACCTGGGGCAGGGGAGACACACCTGGGACAGGGGAGACACACCTGGGACAGGGGAGACACCTACTGCAGGTGAGGGACACACCTGGGACAGGTGAGGGACAGACACCTACCACAGGTGAGACACCTGAGGGACACACCCGGGACAGGTGACAGACACCTACTGTGGGTGAGAGACACACCTGGGACAGGTGAGGGACACACCTGGGATAGGTGAGGAACACACCTGGGACATTGCTGTCCCCTGCTCTTGTCACCAACCCCAGGTGTCTCTGGTGACATTAGGGGTGGCACAGTGCTGTCCCCTGCCCTTGTCACCAACCCCAGGTGTCTCTGGTGACATTAGGGATGGCACAGTGCTGTCCCCTGCCCTTGTCACCAACCCCAGGTGTCTCTGGTGACATTAGGGGTGGCACAGTGCTGTCCCCTGCCCTTGTCACCAACCCCAGGTGTCTCTGGTGACATTAGGGGTGGCACAGTGCTGTCCCCTGCCCTTGTCACCAACCCCAGGTGTCTCTGGTGACATTAGGGATGGCACAGTGCTGTCCCCTGCCCTTGTCACCAACCCCAGGTGTCTCTGGTGACATTAGGGGTGGCACAGTGCTGTCCCCTGCCCTGTCACCAACCCCAGGTGTCTCTGGTGACATTAGGGGTGGCACAGTGCTGTCCCCTGCCCTTGTCACCAACCCCAGGTGTCTCTGGTGACATTAGGGGTGGCACAGTGCTGTCCCCTGCCCTTGTCACCAACCCCAGGTGTCTCTGGTGACATTAGGGGTGGCACAGTGCTGTCCCCTGCCCTTGTCACCAACCCCAGGTGTCTCTGGTGGCACTGGGGGTGGCACAGTGCTGTCCCCTGCCCTTGTCACTGACCCCAGGTGTCTCTGGTGACATTAGGGGTGGCACAGTGCTGTCCCCTGCCCTTGTCACCGACCCCAGGTGTCTCTGGTGACATTAGGGGTGGCACAGTGCTGTCCCCTGCCCTTGTCACCAACCCCAGGTGTCTCTGGTGGCAGTGGGGGTGGCACAGTGCTGTCCCCTGCCCTTGTCACCAACCCCAGGTGTCTCTGGTGGCATTGCAGGGCAGAGCCCCATGCAGGGAGCAATGATGAGGAGCCCCTGAAGGAGTCCAGGCTGAAGGAGGCGTTTTTGTGAGTGCTGGGCTGGGAACCTCCTGGGAATATACTGGGAATTTACTGGAGATATACTGGGGATTTGATGGGAATTTACTGGGAATATTCTGGGAGTTTACTGGGAATATACTGGGATTATACTGGGAATTTACTGGGAATATATTGGGAATTTGGTGGAAATTTAGCTGGGAATTCAATGGGAATTTTCTGAGAGTTTACTGGGAAGTTACTGAGATTTTACTGGGAATTTGCTGGGATTTTTTGGGAATTTCCTGGCAATTCTCTGGGATTTTACTGGGATTTGCTGGGCATTCTCTGGGATTTTACTGGGAATTTGCTGGGGTTTTTTGGGCATTTCCTGAGAATTTTCTGGGATTTGACTGGGAATAGGCTGAGATTTTACTGGCAATTTGCTGGGATTTTACTGGGAATATACTGAGGTTTTACTGGGAATACACCAAGATTTTACTGGGAATACACCAAGATTTTACTGGGAGTTTGCTGGGAATGTACTGAGATTTTACTGGGAATTTGCTGGGATTTTTTGGGAATATCCTGGTAATTCTCTGGGATTTTACTGGGATTTGCTGGGATTTTACTGGGTATATACTGAGATTTTACTGGGAATACACCAAGATTTTACTGGGAATTTGCTGGGAATGTACTGAGATTTTACTGGGAATTTGCTGGGATTTTTTGGGAATATCCTGGTAATTCTCTGGGATTTTACTGGGATTTGCTGGGCATTCTCTGGGATTTTACTGGCAATTTGCTGGGATTTTACTGGGAATATGCCAAGATTTTACTGGGAATATGCCAAGATTTTACTGGGAGTTTGCTGGGAATGTACTGAGATTTTACTGGGAATTTGCTGGGATTTTTTGGGAATTTCCTGAGAATTCTCTGTGATTTTACTGGGATTTGCTGGGCATTCTCTGGGATTTTACTGGCAATTTGCTGGGATTTTACTGGGAATATACTGAGATTTTACTGGGAATACGCCGAGATTTTACTGGGAATATGCCAAGATTTTACTGGGAGTTTGCTGGGAATGTACTGAGATTTTACTGGGAATTTGCTGGGATTTGCTGGGAATTTCCTGAGAATTTTCTGGGATTTGACTGGGAATTTGCTGGGAATAGGCTGAGATTTTACTGGGAATATACTGAGATTTTACTGTGAATATGCCAAGATTTTACTGGGAATTTGCTGGCAATATGCTGAGATTTTACTGGGAATTTGCTGGGATTTTTTGGGAATTTCCTGAGAATTCTCTGTGATTTTACTGGAATTTCCTGGCCATTCTCTCTCCAGGGACAGCAAACCCCTGCTGCCATCCCAGTGCAAACCCACCCTTTGCTCCCACCTGGAAATTCCTGCTCTGGGATTTCAAACCTTTCCCTACAGATGTTTTTCCATCTTTTTCCTTCATTTTTTCCCCCTCTGTGCCATTGCAGCTGTTTGGAATTCCTGCTGGACAACGGTGCTGATCCCTCCCTGCGGGACAAGCAGGGCTACACCGCCGTCCACTACGCTGCTGCCTATGGAAACAGGCAGAACCTGGAGCTGGTGAGACCCTGGAAAAGTGGGAAAATATTGCCAGGGAATGGGGGAAATATTGCCAGGGAATGGGGAAAATATTCCCAGGGAACAGGGAAATGTTTCCAGGGAATGGGGGAAATATTGCCAGGGAATGGGGAAAATATTCCCAGGGAATGGGGGAAATGTTGCCAGGGAATGGGGGAAATGTTGCCAGGGAATGGGGGAAATATTGCCAGGGAATGGGGAAAATATTCCCAGGGAATGGGGGAAATGTTGCCAGGGAATGGGGGAAATGTTCCCAGGGAATGGGGGAAATGTTTCCAGGGAATGGGGGAAATATTCCAGGGAATGGGGGAAATGTTTCCAGGGAATGGGGGAAATATTGCCAGGGAATGGGGGAAATGTTGCCAGGGAATGGGGGAAATATTGCCAGGGAATGGGGGAAATGTTGCCAGGGAACAGGAAAGTGTTTCCAGGGAAGTGGGAAAATTCCCCAGGAAAACAGGGAAAATATTCCCAGGGAAGTGGGAAAATTCCCCAGGAAAACAGGGAAAATATTCCCAGGGAATGGGGGAAATATTGCCAGGGAATGGGGGAAATATTGCCAGGGAATGGGGGAAATGTTGCCAGGGAACAGGAAAGTGTTTCCAGGGAAGTGGGAAAATTCCCCAGGAAAACAGGGAAAATATTCCCAGGGAAGTGGGAAAATTCCCCAGGAAAACAGGGAAAATATTGCCAGGGAATGGGGGAAATATTGCCAGGGAATGGGGGAAATATTGCCAGGGAATGGGGGAAATATTGCCAGGGAATGGGGGAAATATTGCCAGGGAATGGGGGAAATGTTTGCAGGGAATGGGGGAAATATTCCCAGGGAATGGGGGAAATATTGCCAGGGAATGGGGGAAATATTGCCAGGGAATGGGGGAAATGTTGCCAGGGAATGGGGGAAATATTCCCAGGGAATGGGGGAAATGTTTGCAGGGAATGGGGGAAATATTGCCAGGGAATGGGGGAAATATTGCCAGGGAATGGGGGAAATGTTTGCAGAGAAGTGGGAAAATGTTCCCAGGGAATGGGGGAAATGTTTCCAGGGAATGGGGGAAATATTGCCAGGGAATGGGGGAAATATTGCCAGGGAATGGGGGAAATATTGCCAGGGAATGGGGGAAATATTGCCAGGGAATGGGGGAAATGTTTGCAGGGAATGGGGGAAATATTCCCAGGGAAGTGGGAAAATTTCCCAGGAAAACAGGGAAAATATTCCCAGGGAATGGGGGAAATATTGCCAGGGAATGGGGGAAATGTTGCCAGGGAATGGGGAAAATATTCCCAGGGAATGGGGGAAATGTTCCCAGGGAACAGGGAAAATATTCCAGGGAATGGGGGAAATATTCCAGGGAATGGGGGAAATATTCCCAGGGAATGGGGGAAATATTGCCAGGGAAGAGGAAATATTTCCAGGGAAATGGAAAATTTTGGGATCAGGATTTTTGCCTCTATCTGGATCAGGAAAATTGGGATTTCTGGAGCAGCAACACCCACAAGCAGCTCAGGAAGTGTCACATCCCAAATTTGGGATTTTTAGGATTTGGGGTTTTTTTCCTTTGCACCCACAGTTGAATTAGGGAATGCCACATCCCAAATCTTGGATTTTGGGGATTTTTGGGATTTTTGCTCCTGCACCCACAGCCAGCTCAGGGAATGTCACATCCCAAATTTGGGATTTTTGGGATTTGGGTTTTTTTTCCTCTGCACCCACAGCTGGATTAGGGAATGTCACATCCCACATTTGGGAATTTTTGGGGTTGGGATTTTGGCTGGATTTGTGCTGTTTCCCTTGCAGCTGCTGGAAATGTCATTTAACTGCCTGGAGGACGTGGAAAGCACCGTCCCAGTCAGCCCTTTGCACTTAGCTGTGAGTTCCTGCAGGTCCTGGAAGGGTTCCCAAAGTGTCCTGGCAAGGTCCTGGAAGGGTTCTGGGGTGTCCTGGCTTCCTGCAGGTCTTGGAAGGTTTCTAGGGAAGTCCTGGGTGGAGAGTTTTTGGGATGTTCTGGGCTCCTGATGGGTCCTGGAAAGGTTCTGGGATGTTCTGGGAGGGTCCTGGAAGGGTTTTGGGGTTTTCTGGGTCCTGGGATGGTCCTTGAGTGTTGGTGTCCTGGGTTCCTGCAGGTCCTGGAAGGACACTTTGGGTACCTGGGGGACACTTTGGATACCTGAGGGACACTTCAGGCACTTCTGGGGTGCCCTGAGGGACACTTTGGTACCTGGTGACCATTTCTGGTCACCTGGGGACACGTTGGACACCTGGTGACCATTTCAGGTCACCTTGAGGCCCCTGGGAAAGAGGGACAATTCTCCCAGAAAAGAGGGAAAATCCTCCCAGAAAAGAGGGAAAATCCTCCCAGGAAAACAGGAAAATATTCCCAGGAAAAGCAGGAAAATTCCCCAGAAAAGAGGGAAAATTCCACCCATGAAAGTGGAAAAATATTACACAAAAAAGAGGGAAAATTCCCCAGGAAAGTGGGAAAATACTCACAGGGAAACAGGGAAAATCCTCCCCAGGAAAGTGGGAAAAATTCTTCCAGAAAAGAGGGAAAATCCTCCCAGGAAAACAGGAAAATATTCCCAGGAAAGAGGGAAAATATTCCTCAAAAAAGAGGGAAAATTCCCCCAAAAAGAGGGAAAATTCCCCAAAAAAGAGAGAAAATCTCCCAGAGAAGAGGGGAGATTTTGGGACCAGGATTTTTACCTCTGTCTGGATGAAGAAAATTGGGATTTCTGGACCAGCAACACCCACAGCCAGTTCAGGGACCATCACATCCCAAATTTTACCCACTTTCCCCACCTTGAGACCCTTGGGAAAGAGGGAAAATCCTCCCAGGAAAAGAGGAAAATATTCCCAGGAAAAGCAGGAAAATTCCCCAGAAAAGAGGGAAAATTCCATCCAGGAAAGAGGAAAAATATTACTCAAAAAAGATGAAAAATTCCCCAAGAAAGTGGGAAAATACTCACAGGGAAACAGGGAAAATCCTCCCCAGGAAAGTGGGAAAAATTCTCCCAGAAAAGAGGGAAAATCCTCCCAGGAAAACAGGAATTATTCTGCAAAAAAGCAGGAAAATTCCCCAGAAAAGAGGGAAAATTCCCCAAAAAGAGAGAAAATCTCCCAGAGAAGAGAGAAATTTTGAAATCAGGATTTTTACCTCTGTCTGGATCAAGAAAATTGGGATTTCTGGACCAGCAACACCCACACCCACCTCAGGGACCATCACATCCCAAATTTTACCCACTTTCCCCACCTTGAGACCCTTGGGAAAGAGGGAAAATCCTCCCAGGAAAAGAGGAAAATATTCCCAGGAAAAGCAGGAAAATTCCCCAGAAAAGAGGGAAAATTCCATCCAGGAAAAAGGAAAAAAATATTACTCAAAAAAGACGAAAAATTCCCCAAGAAAGTGGGAAAATACTCACAGGGAAACAGGGAAAATCCTCCCCAGGAAAGTGGGAAAAATTCTTCCAGAAAAGAGGGAAAATCCTCCCAGGAAAACAGGAAATTATTCTGCAAAAAAGCAGGAAAATTCCCCAGAAAAGAGGGAAAATTCCCCAAAAAAGAGAGAAAATCTCCCAGAGAAGAGAGAAATTTTGAAATCAGGATTTTTACCTCTGTCTGGATCAAGAAAATTGGGATTTCTGGACCAGCAACACCCACACCCACCTCAGGGACCATCACATCCCAAATTTTCCCCACTTGCCCACCCCTCCACCTCCCTTGGGGACACCTCTCACCCCCCCTCCCTCCCCGTGTCCCAGGCCTACAATGGTCACTGTGAAGCCCTCAAGGCTCTGGCTGAGACGCTGGTGAACCTGGACGTGCGGGACCACAAGGGCCGCACCGCGCTCTACCTGGCCACCGAGCGCGGCTCCAGCGACTGCGTGCAGGTGCTCACCAGCCACGGCGCCTCCGCCCTGGTCAAGGAGAGGAAGAGGAAATGGAGCCTCTCCACGCTGCAGGTCAGCCCAGGCTGCGGGATTCGGCACGTCTGGGTGTGGGGGTTGGGGGTTTGTGATTTTTGGTTCTTTGTCTCGTTCCTTTGTCTCATCGTTTTTGTATTTCTTTGCTCATCTGTTTTTCTCAATCTTCTTTTCTTTGTTCTTCTTTCGTTCATCCCTTTTTTCCTTCTCTCTCTTTTTCCCCATCCCTCTTTTCTTCATCCCTTTGCCTCCATCCCTATTTGCCTTGTCCCTTTTTCCTCATCTCTCTTTCCTCATCCCTTGTCCACATTTTCCTCAACATCTTGTCTTCCTTCATCTCTCTCTTTCCTGCATTTCTCACTTTTTTCCTTATTTTCTCTTTTTGCTCACCCGCTTTTCCTTAATCTCTTTTTCCTCATCCCTTGTCCACATTTTCCTCATCCCTTTTTTCCTCATCTCTCTTTCCTCACCCCTTTTCCTCATCTCTTTTTTCCTCATCTCTCTTTTCTCACCCCTTTTCCTCATCTCTTTTTTCCTCATCCCTTGTCCACATTTTCCTCAACACTTTCTTCCTCATCCCTCTTTTCTCATCCCGTTTTTCCTTATCCCTCTTTTCCTTGTTTCTTTTTTCTCATCCCTCTTCCTCATTTATTTTCCTTCTCCCTCTTCTCCTCATCCCTCTTTTCCTTGTTTCTTTTTTCTCATCCCTCTTCCTCATTTATTTTCCTTCCCTGTCTTTTCCTCATCCCTCTTTGCCTCCTCCCTCTTTTCTCAACCCTTTTTTCCTTGTCCCTCTTCTCCTCATCCCTTTTTCCTCATCCCTATTTTCTCATCCCTCTTTTCCCCATCTCTTTTTTCTTCATCTCTTTTTCTCATCCCTTTTCTTCATCATCACTTTTCTTCATCCCTTTTCCTCATCCCTCTTTTCCTCCTCTCTCTTTTCTTCCTCCCTGTTTGCCTCATCCCTCTTTTTCTCATCTCTATTTTCTCATCCCTCTTTCCTCTTCCCTATTTCCTCATCCTTTTCCTTGCTCCTTTTTCTCATCCCTCTCTTCCTCCTCCCTTTTTCTCATCTTTTCCTCCTCCCATTTTTCCTCCTCCCTTTTTCTCATCTTTTCCTCCTCCCATTTTTCCTCCTCCCATTTTTCCTCCTCCCTTTCTCTCATCTTTTCCTCCTCCCATTTTTCCTCTTCTCCTTTTTCTCATCTTTTCCTCCTCCCATTTTCCTCTTCCCTTTTTTCTCATCTTTCCTCCTCCCATTTTTCCTCCTCCCTTTCTCATCTTTTCCTCCTCCCATTTTTCCTCCTCCCTTTTTCTCATCCCTTTTTTCCCATCCCTGTCCCTGTTCCCAGCTGCCAACGGGAACACGGATTCCCTGCACCTCCTGATCGACAGCGGGGAGCGCGCGGACATCACCGACGTCATGGACATCCACGGCCAGTGAGTGTCCCCTCAGTGTCCCCTCAGTGTCCCTGGGTGTCCCCTCAGTGTTCCCTCAGTGTCCCTCAGTGTCCCTGGGTGTCCCCTCAATGTCCCCTCAGTGTCCCCTCAGTGTCTCTGGGTGTCCCCTCAGTGTCCCCTCAGTGTCCCCTCGTGTCCCCTCAGTGTCCCCTCAGTGTCCCCTCAATGTCCCCTCAGTGTCCCCTCAGTGTCCCTGGGTGTCCCCTCAGTGTTCCCTCAGTGTCCCTCAGTGTCCCTGGGTGTCCCCTCAATGTCCCCTCAGTGTCCCCTCAGTGTCCCTGGGTGTCCCCTCAGTGTCCCCTCAGTGTCCCTCAGTGTCCCCTCATGTCCCCTCAGTGTCCCTCAGTGTCCCTCAGTGTCCCAGTGTCCCCTCAGTGTTCCCTCAGTGTCCCTCAGTGTCCCTGGGTGTCCCCTCAATGTCCCCTCAGTGTCCCTCAGTGTCTCTGGGTGTCCCCTCAGTGTCCCCTGGGTGTCCCCTCAATGTCCCCTCAGTGTCCCTCAGTGTCTCTGGGTGTCCCCTCAGTGTCCCCTCATGTCCCCTCAGTGTCCCTCAGTGTCCCGGTGTCCCCTCAGTGTCCCCTCAGTGTCCCCTCAGTGTCCCTGGGTGTCCCCTCAGTGTCTCTGGGTGTCCCCTCAGTGTCCCTCAGTGTCCCCTCATGTCCCCTCAGCGTCCCCTCAGTGTCCCTAGGTGTCCCCTCAGTGTCCCCTCAGTGTCTCTGGGTGTCCCCTCATGTCCCCTCAGTGTCCCCTCAGTGTCCCTGGGTGTCCCCTCAGTGTCTCTGGGTGTCCCCTCATGTCCCCTCAGTGTCCCCTCAGTGTCCCTGGGTGTCCCCTCAGCGTCCCCTCAGTGTCCCTCAATTTCCTCAGGGCCACCATTCCTGATTTTCCCACACCCCCATTCCCAGTTTTCCCGCACCACCATTAATTTCACACACACCGTTCACAATTTTCCCTCACAATTTTCCCTCACTCCAATCTCAATTATCCCTCAACCCCATTCCAAATTATTCCTCACACCATTCCCAATTTTCCCTCACAATTTTCCATCATCCCGTTTCCCTCACACAATTCCCCATTTTCCCTCACAACTTCCCCTCACACAATTCCCATTTTTCCCTCACAATTTTCCCTCACACAATTCTCGATTTTCCCTCACACCATTCCCAATTTTCCCCTCACACCATTCCCACTTTTTCCTCATAATTTTCCCTCACACAATTCCCAATTTTTCCTCACACCATTCCAAATTTTCCCTCACAATTTTGCCTCACACCATTCCCCATTTTCCCTCACACCATTCCCAATTTTCCCTCACAATTTTCCCTCACCCCATTCCCACCTTTCCCTCACACAATTCCCAGTTTTCCCTCACCCCGTTCCCAATTTTCCCTCACATAATTCCCGATTTTCGCTCACAATTTTCCCTCATGCAATTCCCGATTTTCCCTCATAATTTTCCCTGGCAATTTTCCCTCACACAATTCCCGATTTTCCCTCACAACTTCCCCTCACACAATTCCCAATTTTCCCTCACTATTTTCCCCTCACACCATTCCCGATTTTCCCTCACAATTTTCCCTCATGTAATTCCCAATTTTCCCTCACAACTTCCCCTCACCCCATTCCCTATTTTCCCTCACCCCATTCCCCATTTTCCCTCACACCATTCCCAATTTCCCCTCACAATTTCCCCTCACACCATTTCCAATTTCCCCTCACAACTTCCCCTCACACCATTCCCGATTTTCCCTCACAATTTTCCCTCATGTAATTCCCAATTTTCCCTCACAACTTTTCCTCACCCCATTCCCACCATTTCCCCCTCACCATTCCCAATTTTCCCTCACAATTTCCCCTCACACCATTCCCGATTTTCTCTCCCACCATTCCCAATTTTCCCTCTCAACTTCCCCTCACCCCCATTCCCTATTTTTCCCTCATCCCACTCCCAATTTCCCCCTCACCATTCCCGATTTTCCCTCACAATTTTCCCTCACACCATTCCCCATTTTCCCTCCCACCATTCCTGATTTTCCCTCACAACTTCCCCTCACACCATTCCCAATTCCCCCTCACAATTTCCCCTCACACCTTCCCAATTTTCCCTCACAATTTCCCCTCACACCGTTCCCGATTTTCTCTCCCACCATTCCCAATTTTCCCTCTCAACTTCCCCTCACCCCCATTCCCTATTTTTCCCTCACCCCACTCCCAATTTCCCCCTCACCATTCCCGATTTTCCCTCACAATTTTCCCTCACACCATTCCCCATTTTCCCTCACACCATTCCCGATTTTCCCTCCCAACTTCCCCTCACACCATTCCCAATTTCCCCTCCTAACTTCCCCTCACACCATTCCCAATTTTCCCTCACAATTTCCCCTCACACCATTCCCACCTTTCCCTCCCACCATTCCCGATTTTCCCTCACAACTTCCCCTCACACCATTTCCAATTTTCCCTCACAACTTCCCCTCACACCATTCCCAATTCCCCCTCACAATTTCCCCTCATGTAATTCCCAATTTTCCCTCACAATTTTCCCTCATGTAATTCCCAATTTTCCCTCACAACTTTTCCTCACCCCATTCCCACCATTTCCCCCTCACCATTCCCAATTTTCCCTTACAACTTCCCCTCACACCATTTCCAATTTCCCCTCACAACTTCCCCTCCCACCATTCCTGATTTCCCCTCACAACTTCCCCTCACCCCATTCCCTATTTTTCCCTCACCCCACTCCCAATTTCCCCCTCACCATTCCCGGATTTCCTCACTCACCAGGACCCCGCTGATGCTGGCCATCATGAACGGCCACGTGGACTGCGTCCATCTGCTGCTGGACAAGGGATCCACGGCCGACGCCGCCGACAAGAGGGGCCGGACGGCGCTGCACCGCGGGGTGAGGGCAGAGAGGGCTGAAAGGGGAAAATGGAAAGGGATAAAACTCTGCAATGGGCTCAGTGGGGTGAGGGTTTATGGAAAGAGTGGTAAAATATTGGAGGTGTCTGGTTGTGGTGAGGGTTTGCGGAAAAAAAAAATTCTGGGGGTCTGGGGATTGTGGGGTTCTGGGAATTCTGTGAAATTTGGGATTCTGTGATTTTTGTGAATTCTGGGTTTCTGTGATTTCTGTGAAATTTGGGAATTGTGGCATTTTGAAATTCTGGGAATTCTGTGATTCTGGGAATCCTGTGAATTCTGTGAAGTTTGGGATTCTGTGAATTCTGGGATTCTGTGAATTCTGTCAAATTTGGGATTCTGGGAATTCTGGGATTCTGGGAATTCTGGCATTTTGAAATTTGGGATTCTGTGATTTTTGTGAATTCTGGGTTTCTGTGATTTCTGTGAAATTTGGGATTCTGGGATTCTGAAATTCTGGGAATTCTGTGATTCTGGGAATCCTGTGAATTCTGTGAAATTTGGGATTCTGGGAATTCTGGCATTTTGAAATTCTGGGTTTCTGTGATTTTTGTGAATTCTGGGATTCTGTGAATTCTGGGATTCTGAAATTCTGGGATTCTGTGAATTCTGTGATTTTTGTGAATTCTGTCAAATTTGGGATTCTGGGAATTCTGAGATTCTGGGAATTCTGGCATTTTGAAATTCTGGGATTCTGTGATTTTTGTGAATTCTGTGAAATTTGGGATTCTGGGAATTCTGGCATTTTGAAATTCTGGGATTCTGTGATTTTTGTGAATTCTGGGATTCTGTGATTTTTGTGAATTCTGTCAAATTTGGGATTCTGGGAATTCTGGCATTTTGAAATTCTGGGATTCTGTGATTTTTGTGAATTCTGGGATTCTGTGATTTTTGTGAATTCTGTGAAATTTGGGATTCTGGGAATTCTGGCATTTTGAAATTCTGGGATTCTGTGATTTTTGTGAATTCTGTCAAATTTGGGATTCTGTGAATTTTGTGAAATTCGGGATTCTGGGAATTCTGTGAAATTTGGGATTCTGGGAATTCTGGGATTCTGGGAATTCTGTGAAATTTGGGATTCTGAAATTCTGGGAATCCTGGGATTCTGTGAATCCTGTGAATTCTGTCAAATTTGGGATTCTGGGGGATTCTGGGAATTCTGGGATTCTGTGAATTCTATGAAATTTGGGATTCTGGGAATTCTGGGATTCTGTGAATTCTGTCAAATTTGAGATTCCGGGAATTCTGGGATTCTGTGAATTCTGTGAAATTTGGGATTCTGGGGATTCTGGGAATTCTGGCATTTTGAAATTCTGGGATTCTGTGATTTTTGTGAATTCTGGGGTTTTGTGAATTCTGGGATTCTGTGAATTCTGGGATTCTGTGAATCCTGTGAATTCTGTCAAATTTGGGATTCTGGGAATTCTGGGATTCTGTGAATCCTCTGAATCCTGTCAAATTTAGGATTCTGTGAATTCTGGCATTCTGAAATTCTGGCATCCTGCGGTTTTTGTGAATTCTGTGATTTCTGTGAAACTTGGTATTCTGTGAATTCTGGGATTTCTGCGATTTCTCTTTGGGGTTTCCTCATGCCCCGAACCCACACACAACGATACAATATCACAATATAATATCACGATTTTATATTTTCTCACCCCCAATGCCCTCAGGCCGTGACAGGCTGCGAGGACTGCCTGGCTGCTCTGCTGGACCACGATGCCTTCGTCCTGTGCCGCGATTTCAAGGGCCGGACCCCGATCCACTTCGCCTCGGCCTGCGGCCACCTGGAGGTGCTGAGGACCCTGCTGCAGGCAGCGCTGTCCACCGACCCCCTGGACGCCGTGGTGGACTACAGCGGCTACTCACCCATGCACTGGGCTTCTTACAGTGGTGAGGGGCTGGGCACAGGGTTGGTGGGCAGGGTTGATGGGCAGAGAGGGGTTGATGGGCAGGGAGTGATGGGCAGAGAGTGATGGACAAGGATTGATGGGCAGGGAGTGATGGGCAGGGATTGATGGACAAGGATTGATGGGCAGGGAGTGATGGACAGGATTGATGGGCAGGGATTGATGGGCAGAGAGGGGTTGGTGGGCAGGGTTGATGGGCAGAGAGGGGTTGGTGGGCAGGGAGTGATGGGCAGGGATTGATGGACAAGGATTGATGGGCAGGGAGTGATGGACAGGACTGATGGGCAGAGAGGGTTTGGTGGGCAGGGTTGATGGGCAGGGATTGATGGACAGGATTGATGGGCAGAGAGTGATGGACAGAGAGTGATGGACAGTATTTATGGGCAGGGATTGATGGGCAGAGAGTGATTGATGGGTAAGAATTGATGGACAGGGATTGATGGGCAGAGAGTGATGGACAGTATTGATGGGCAGGGATTGATGGGCAGAGAGTGATTGATGGGCAGGATTGATGGAGAGAGATTGATGGGCAGGGATTGATGGAGAGAGATTGATGGACAGGGATCGATGGACAGAGAGTGGTGGGCAGTATTTATGAGCAGGGATTGATGGGAAAGGATTGATGGGCAGAGAGTGATGGACAGGATTGATGGGCAGGGATTGATGGGCAGAGAGTGATTGGTGGGCAGGATTGATGGGCAGGGATTGATGGAGAGAGATTGATGGACAGGGATTGATGGGCAGAGAGGGGTTGGTGGGCAGGGAGTGATGGGCAGAGAGTGTTTCATGGGCAGAGATTTATGGACTGGGATTTATGGACAGGGATTGATGGACAGAGAGTGGTGGGCCGTATTTATGAGCAGGGATTGATGGGAAAGGATTGATGGACAGGCATTGATGGACCAGGATTGATGGGAAAGGATTGATGGAGAGAGATTGATGGGCAGGGATGGATGGACAGAGAGTGATTGATGGGCAGGGATTGATGGGCAGGGATTGATGGGCAGAGAGTGATTGATGGGCAGGGATTGATGGACAGGGATTGATGGGCAGGGATTGATGGACAGAGAGTGATTGATGGGCAGGGATTGATGGGCAGGGATTGATGGGCAGAGAGTGATGGACAGAGAGTGATTGATGGGCAGGGATTGATGGGCAGAGAGTGATTGATGGGCAGAGAGTGATTGATGGGCAGGGATTGATGGGCAGGGATTGATGGGCAGGGATTGATGGGCAGAGAGTGATTGATGGGCAGGGATTGATGGGCAGAGAGTGATTGATGGGCAGGGATTGATGGGCAGAGAGTGATTGATGGGCAGGGATTGATGGGCAGGGATTGATGGACAGAGAGTGATTGATGGGCAGGGATTGATGGGCAGAGAGTGATTGATGGGCAGGGATTGATGGGCAGACAGTGATGGGCAAGGATTGATGGAGAGAGATTGATGGACAGAGAGTGATTTATGGCCATGGATTTATGGACAGAGATTTATTGGCACAGATATATGGACTGAGATTTGTGGATTGAGATTTATGGACTGAGATTTTTTTAAAAATCACAAAAATCACCAAAAAAATCACCTAAAAATCTAAAAAATCACAAAAAAAATTTAAAAATCACGAAAATATGCACAAAAAATTCACAAACAAGTAATAGAATTTTTTTTAAATCACAGAAAAATCACCAAAAATCACTAAAAATCACTAAACAATCACCAAAAACATTTTTAAAAAGAGGATTAAAATGAGAAAGGAGCTGATGCAGAGCAACTTCCTGCAGGATTTGTGAGATGACTGGAAGGGGACATTAATAAATGTTGAATAATAAATATTAAATATTAAATAATACATATTAAATAATTAATATTAAATAATAAATCCAGCTCCCAGTGAGGAAATGGAGCCTTGGGTGATGTGGGAGGGATTTTTGGGATTCTGGGATTCAGGGATTTCTCTGCTGTCTCTTCTCTCCTCAGGGCACGAAGATTGTCTTGAATTGTTACTTGAACACAACCCGTTTGCATACCTTGAAGGAAACCCCTTTACTCCATTGCACTGTGCAGTGTAAGTGACAGCCCAGAATAATCAGGGTTGGAGCCCCTGACAGGGGAGTTTTACCCCAAAATAATTCAGGGTTGGAGCCCTTAAAAGGGATGTTTTACCCCAGAACAATTCAGGGTTGGAGGCCTTAAAAGGGATGTTTTACCCCAAAATAATTGAGTTTTGGAGCTCCTAAAAGGGATATTTTACCCCAAAATAATTCAGGTTTGGAGCCCCTAAAAAGGATGTTTTACCCCAGAATAATTCAGGATTGGAGCTCCTGACAGGGGAGTTTTACCCAAAATAATTCAGGGTTGCAGCCCCTAAAAGGGATATTTTACCCCAGAATAATTCAGGGTTGGAGTCCCTGGATAATTCAGGGCTGGAGCCCCTGGGATGTGCTGAAAGGGATGTTTTACCCCAAAATAATTCAGGTTTGGAGCCCCTAAAAGGGATGTTTTACCCCAAAATAATTCAGGTTTGGAGCCCCTAAAAGTGGTATTTTACCCCAAAATTATTCAGGGTTGGAGCCCCTGAAAGGGATATTTTACCCCAAAATCATTCAGGTTTGGAGCCCCTAAAAGGAATGTTTTATCCCAAAATAATTCAGGTTTGGAGCCCTTAAAAGGGATGTTTTACCCCAGAACAATTCAGGGTTGGAGGCCTTAAAAGGGATGTTTTACCCCAAAATAATTGAGTTTTGGAGCTCCTAAAAGGGATATTTTACCCCAAAATAATTCAGGTTTGGAGCCCCTAAAAAGGATGTTTTACCCCAGAATAATTCAGGATTGGAGCTCCTGACAGGGGAGTTTTACCCAAAATAATTCAGGGTTGCAGCCCCTAAAAGGGATGTTTTACCCCAAAATAATTCAGGGTTGGAGCCCCTAAAAGTGGTATTTTACCCCAAAATTATTCAGGTTTGGAGCTCCTAAAAGGAATTTTTTATCCCAAAAATAATTCAGGTTTGGAGCCCCTAAAAGTGGTATTTTACCCCAAAATAATTCAGGCTTGGAGCCCCTAAAAGTGGTATTTTACCCCAAAATAATTCAGGTTTGGAGTTCCTAAAAGGGATGTTTTACCCCAGAATAATTCAGGTTTGGAGCTCCTAAAATGGATGTTTTACCCCAAAAATAATTCAGGGTAGGAGACCCTGAGATGGGCTGAAAGGGATGTTTTACCCCAAAATAATTCAGTTTTGGAGTTCCTAAAAGGGATGTTTTACCCCAGAATAATTCAGGTTTGGAGTCCCTAAAATGGATGTTTTACCCCAAAAATAATTCAGGGTTGGAGCCCCTGGGATGTTCAGAAAAGTTTTTTTTACCCCAGAAATTCCTGGGAGCTCCTGGGATATGCAGAAAGGATTTTTTACCCCAGAAATTCCTGGGAGCTCCTGGGATATGCAGAAAGGATTTTTTACCCCAGAAATTCCTGGGAGCCCCTGGGATATACAGAAAGGATTTTTTACCCCAGAAATTCCTGGGAGCTCCTGGGATATGCAGAAAGGATTTTTTACCCCAGAAATTCCTGGGAGCTCCTGGGGATGTTGTTCTCCCATCCCTCCCCTCACTCCCCTCTGCTCCCTTTCCCCCCAGAATTAACAACCAGGACGGCACTGCTGAAATGCTGGTGGAAGCATTAGGTGCCAAGATTGTTAATAGCAGAGATGCCAAAGGAAGGTGAGTGTCCCCTCCCTGTCCCCTCCCTGGGCTCTGTCCCCTCCTCCTGCTGCTGCCTCTGACAGGATTTTGGCTCCCCAGGACCCCCCTTCACGCTGCTGCCTTCGCAGACAACGTCCATGGTTTACAGCTGCTCCTGCGCCACCAGGCCGAGGTGGACACGGCGGACAAGCTGGGCAGGACCCCCCTGATGGTGGCGTCAGAGAACGGGCACACGGCAGCAGTGGGTGGGTGGGGACACTCCTGTCACCCCTGTGTCACCCTGTGTCACCTCTGGGTCACCTCTGGGTCACCTCTGGGTCACCCCTGTGTCACCTCTGTGTCATCTTTGATGGTGGCGAGAGAACGGGCTCATGGTGGCAGTGGGTGGGTGGGGACACTCCTGTCACCCCTGTGTCACCCTGTGTCACCTCTGTGTCACCTCTGGGTCACCTCTGGGTCACCCCTGTGTCACCTCTGTGTCATCTCTGATGGTGGCGAGAGAACGGGCTTATGGTGGCAGTGGGTGGGTGGGGACCCTCCTGTCACCTGTGTCACCCTGTGTCATCCTGTGTCACCTCTGGGTCACCCCTGTGTCACCTCTGTGTCATCCCTGATGGTGGCATCAGAGAACGGGCACACGGCGGCAGTGGGTGGGTGGGGACACTCCTGTCACCTGTGTCACCCTGTGTCATCCTGTGTCACCTCTGGGTCACCCCTGTGTCACCTCTGTGTCATCTTTGATGGTGGCGTCAGAGAACGGACTCATGGTGGCAGTGGGTGGGTGGGGACACTCCTGTCACCCCTGTGTCACCCTGTGTCACCTCTGGGTCACCTCTGGGTCACCTCTGGGTCACCCCTGTGTCACCTCTGTGTCATCTCTGATGGTGGCGAGAGAACGGGCTCATGGTGGCAGTGGGTGGGTGGGGACCCTCCTGTCACCTGTGTCACCCTGTGTCATCCTGTGTCACCTCTGGGTCACCCCTGTGTCACCTCTGTGTCATCCCTGATGGTGGCATCAGAGAACGGGCACACGGCGGCAGTGGGTGGGTGGGAACACTCCTGTCACCTGTGTCACCCTGGGTCACCTCTGTGTCACCCCTGGGGCACCCCTGGGACAGCTCTGGAACACCTCTGTCACCTGTGTCACCCCTGATGGTGGCTTCAGAGAATGGGCACACGGCGGCAGTGGGTGGGTGGGGACACTCCTGTCACCCCTGTGTCACCTCTGTGTCACCCCTGTGTCACCTGTGTCACCCCTGATGGTGGCGTCAGAGAATGGGCACATGGTGGCAGTGGGTGGGTGGGGACACTCCTGTCACATCTGGGTCACCTCTGGGTCACCCCTGGGCAGGTTTGGGCAGCTCAGGTGGCAGCCACTTGTGGGGACATTTTGAGCCTGGAGCCAGCAGGGACAGAGCTGTCCCCTTTCCTGGGGACATCTGGGGACATTTCAATGCTCCTCCTCGAGCCTGGAGCCAGCAGGGACAGAGCTGTCCCATCTCCTGGGGACATCTGGGGACATTTCACCACTTTCTTTCCTCCTTGCAGAGTTCCTGCTGTTCCAAGCTAAAGCAAATATAACTGTGCTGGATGTCAACAAGAACACAGCTCTTCACCTGGCCTGCAGCAAGGTGGGGACAAGGCACTGGCCCTTTGTCACCTCTGTGTCACCCTCGTGTCCCCCTGGCTGGTTTTGGGCAGCTCAGGTGGCACAGAGCCCTTGGCTGAGCTATGAATGCTGTGGTGACAGTTTTGTTAATTTTTTTGGGTATTGAAGTAGTGAAGAAATATTATGATGGTTATGATGACAACACATACATGTTTATTTTAATTTTTTTTTTTTTAATACTGATGTGAGGCTTAGTTAATGAGACAAAACTCCCAAAATTCCAGGGTTCTAACAAGCCCTCTGTGTTTTTCCTGGGGAGCTTCTCTCTGAATTTCCAGGGTCACTTCCAGGCTGGGCTGGGAGCAGCCTGAGATACTGGAAGGTGTCCCAGGGTAACTGGGATGAGTTTTTGGGGCAACCTGGATAAAGGGAAGGGTCCAACCCAAATGATTTTTATGGTCACTCCCAACCCAAATTAATTTTTCTGGTCACTCCCAACCCAAATGATTTTTATGGTCACTCCCAACCCAAACCATGCCATGGTGAGAACCAGAGGCTTGTGCTCAATTTTTCCACACCAAGGAGGAAAAAGGGGTAGGAAAAAAAAGCCAAAAACTGGGGGAGGAGAGCAGGTTTAGGGAAGGGTTCCACAGCCACGTCCTGCCCTCCTCACCCTGCTCCCCTCTTTTCCCAGGGCCATGAAAAGTGTGCCTTGTTGATCCTGGGGGAAACCCAAGACCTTGGCCTTATCAATGCAAGTAACAGTGCTCTGCAGATGTGAGTATTTGCACAGCTGGCTGGGATCAGGGGAAAATCTGGGAAATGTGGGAATGGGTGAGCTCAGGAGCAGCTGAGCCTGGAGCAGCCTCCAGCCTGTCCTTGGAGGGGTGTTGTGTGGGGTTTGGGGTGGGGTTTTGGGGTTGTGACTGTCCTGGTTTGGAGGACAGGTGTCTGCCAATGAAGGCAGGAGCTTCTCTTTGAAATGGAAAATGTAAACCCCCTCCCTCCAAATTATAATAATTTTGAAATTAAGGGGCTCTCAGACAAAGATGTGAGAATTAGGAATAACAGTTCTGTACTAGGAAAATTAAAATAGAAATTCAGTATTACAAAGAACAATCCTAACCCTGCCAGAGTCAGAATCCAAGCTGACACAGTCAGTCAGTCAGGGTGGTGGCAGCAGTCCCATTCAATGGTGGCTGCATCCTCCTGCAGGGGCAGATGTGGTTCAGCTGGAGCAGTGCTCCTGCAGAAGGTGCAGTTTCCTCTGAAGCTCCAGGGATGGTGTGGAAAGGTCTGGCTTTCCTCTGGAATCCAGTGGAAAGATGGATAACTTGCTGTCCAAAATCTCAGTTTTTCTCTGGGTAGGAAAGGCTTGGCTCCTGCCCTGGCTGGAGCATCTCCCAGTGGGATGATGGAATTTTATCAGTCATGCACTGGGACTCAATGACCATGAACAGGAGATAACTCCTGGAGGGAGGATGGGCTGTGGGAAGATAAAGATGATTGCCCAGCTGGTTTAAAGATGGCCCATTAGCAGATAATGTGTGCCAGGAGATCAGGGGCACTGCCACACCCAGTTTTAAACAATGTGCCATTAACAGGAGATATCTCCCACAGGGATCAGGATCACTGCCACACCCAGTTTTTAACAATGGCCCATTAACAGGTGATAGCTCCTGGATGAAGGGTGGGTCATGGGAAAGATAAAGATGATTTCCCAGCTGGTTTAAAGCTGGCCCATTAGCAGAGGATATGTGCCACGGGGATCAGGGTCACTGCCCCAGCAGATGGTGACAGAATTCACATTTCTGGCCATGTCACCCAGCCCCTGCCCCCTCTGCCCTCCCCAGGCCGCTGCACATCGCGGCGCGGAACGGCCTGGCCTCCGTGGTGCAGGCGCTGCTCAGCCGAGGGGCCACCGTGCTGGCTGTGGATGAAGAAGGTGGGTGTGCCCCGGGGGTCCTGGGGGGTTTGGGGGGTTCCTCTGGGGGGTTTCTGTGTTCCTGGGAAGGGCCCAGAGCCCGGGGACTGCTCAGGCACAGCCACACTAAACAGCATATCTGGTCAAAGATCCCCTCCTGAATCATCCTGTCCCACAAACACTTCCCAAATCATCCTAAATCATCCCTGTCCCAAAAACATTTCCTAAATCATCCTCTCTCAAAGGCATTTCCCAAATCATGCCCTCCTGAATCATCCCCTTCCCAAAAACACTTCCCAAATCTTCCCAAATCGTCCTGTCCCAGAAACACTTCCCAAATCATTCCTTCCCAAATCATTCCTTCCCAAATCATTCCTTCCCAAATAATCCCCTCCCAAACCACAACCACCCAAATCAGACTCTTCACATGACCTCAATCCCACGACCCCACACCCCATCCCCCAATCCCCCACCCCACACCTCAATTCCCCAATCCCATACCCCAATCCCACACCCACACCCCAATTCCCTGATCCCACACCCCACAGCCCAATCCCACACCCCACACCCCAATCCCACACCCCAATCCCACACCCCACACCCCAATCCCACACCCCAGTTCCCCAATCCCACACCTCAATTCCCCAATCCCATACCCCAATCCCACACCCACACCCCAATTCCCTGATCCCACACCCCAGTTCCCCAATCCCACACCCTAATACCCCAATCCCACACTGCAATTCCCCAATTCCCCAATCCCACACCCCACAGCCATCCCATTACCCCACACCCCAATCCCACACCCCAATTCCCCAATCCCACACCCCAATCCCACACCCCAACTCCCCAATCCCACACCCCAATTCCCCAATCCCACACCCCAATCCCACACCCCAATTCCCCAATCCCACACCCCAACTCCCCAATCCCACACTCCAATCCCACACCCCACACCCCAATTCCCCAATCCCACACCCCACACCCCAATCCCACACCCCACACCCCAATTCCCCAATCCCACACCCCAATTCCCCAACCCCACACCCCCATTCCCCAACCCCACACCCCAATTCCCCAATCCCACACCTCAATTCCCCAACCCCACACCCCAATTCCCCAACCCCACACCCCAATTCCCCAATCCCACACCCCAACTCCCCAATCCCACACTCCAATCCCACACCCCACACCCCAATTCCCCAATCCCACACCCCACACCCCAATCCCACACCCCAATCCCACACCCCACACCCCAATTCCCCAATCCCACACCCCAATTCCCCAACCCCACACCCCCATTCCCCAACCCCACACCCTAATACCCCAATCCCACACCCCAATTCCCCAATCCCACACCCCAATTCCCCAATCCCACACCCCAATTCCCCAATCCCACACCTCAATTCCCCAACCCCACACCCCAATTCCCCAACCCTACACCCCAATTCCCCAACCCCACACCCCAATTCCCCAACCCCACACCCCAATTCCCCAACCCCACACCCCAATTCCCCATCCCACACCCCAATTCCCCATCCCACACCCCAATTCCCCATCCCACACCCCAATTCCCCAACCCCACACCCCTATTCCCCAACCCCACACCCCAATTCCCCAATCCCACACCTCAATTCCCCAACCCCACACCCCAATCCCACACCCCAATTCCCCAACCCCACACCCCAATTCCCCAACCCCACACCCCCATTCCCCAACCCCACACCCCCCACACCCCCCACGCCATCCCCTCACCCTGACCCCCCTCTCCCCCCAGGCCACACCCCGGCTCTGGCCTGCGCCCCCAACAAGGACGTTGCCGACTGCCTGGCACTGATCCTCTCCACCATGAAGCCTTTCCCGCCCAAGGACGCCCTGGGCTCCTTCAGCTTCAACCTCCTCAAGAACTGCGGCATCGCGGCCAAGGCCTGCGGGGCGCTGCCCAACGGCTCCTCCTGCCCCTACTCGGCCGAGCGCCACGGCGCCATCGGCCTGGACGGCTGCTACTCCGACTGAGGCCACGGTGACCCCAGAGCTTTCTCTATTTATTTAGAAATTCTATAAATATAGGGCACTTTAAAGGAGAACAAGGCCGGGCCCGGCCCAGCGCGGGGCTCTGTGGGGTAGGGGGGGAGCCAAGAGTTCGGTGATGGTGGTTGTGGGGGTTGTGTCTGTCCCACTGTGCCCGTCCCAGTCCTGTTCCATCCCATGCCAGTCCTGTTCCATCCCATCCCTGCTGTGTCTCTCTGTTCCCTGCCCATTTCCTGTTGTGTCTGTCCCTCTGTGCCCATGCCAGTCCCATTCCTGTGGCAGTCCTGCTGTGCCCATGCCAGTCCCATTCCTGTCCCACTATGTCCATGCCAGTTCTGTTCCTGTACCCGTCCTACTGTGCCCATCCTAGTCTCGTTCCATCCCATCCCTGCTGTGTCTCTCTGTTCCCTGCCCATTCCCTGTTGTGTCTGTCCCTCTGTGCCCATGCCAGTCCCATTCCTGTGCCCATTCCTGTACCTCTGTGTCCATGCCAGTCCCCTTCCTGTGCCCATCCCTGCTGTGTCCATCCTGTTCCCTGCTGTGCCAGTCCCATTCCCATCCTGTTCCCTGCCCATTCCCTCCTGTGCCCATCCCACTGTGCCCATCCCATCCCTCCTGTGCCCATCCCACTGTGCCCATCCCATCCCTGCTGTGCCCATCCCATCCCTGCTGTGCCCATTTCATCCCCTGCCCTGGGTTTGGGCTGGCACGAGGCCCCAGGTGCTGCTGGAGTTTTGCTTTTGGGGCTGATCTGAGCCATTTCCTTCCTGGCAGTTTTTGTTTCATTCCCTACATTTTCCTTCCCAACATTTCTTTCCCAATATTTTCTGTTTCATACCCACTGTTTCTGTTTCCTTCCCAACATTTCCTTCCCAGTTTTTTTTGTTTTATTCCCAGTTTGTTTTTTTCATTCCCAGTTTTTTTTTTTGCTTCATTCCCTGTATTTTTGTTTCCTTCCTGGTGTTTTTCTTTCATTCCCAGTGTTTCTGTTTCATTCCCAACATTTCCTTCCCAGTTTTTTTGTTTCTTTCCCAATGTTTCTGTTTCATTCCCAATGTTTCCTTCCCAATGTTTCCTTCCCATCATTTTGTTTCATTCCCAGTGTTTCTGTTTCCTTCCCAATGTTTCCTTCCCAACATTTTTGTTTCAATCCCAGTGTTACCTTCCCAATGTTTCTGTTTCATTCCCAAAATTTCCTTCCTAATATTTTCATTCCCTTCCCAATATTTTTGTTTTCTTCCCGACTTTTCCTTCCTAAATTTTTTGTCTCATTCCCAACATTTCCTCCCCAGAAATCCCAGAAATTTCCTCCCCATTTCCACCCCCCATGCCCAGCTGGGACAAGGAAAAACCCGAACTCTTGGCAGGGGTGGGGAATTTGGGAATTTGGGAATTTGGGGAATCCAGCCAGGGTGGGAATCTCTCCTCTCCTCACACTCACCCCACAAAAAAAAACACTTGAAAAACCGAAATCTACTGTACCTGGCACACTCAACAATCCTTTGGCAGCTCATTTTTGGGAAAATAAAAGTGGGTGCACTGCTGGAGCCTCCTCCCACACCAGGCACTTTAGGGATTCTGTTGGGTTCTGATTTTTTTTTTAGTTTTTTTTTTCCCCTTCTCCTCCTTTTGGCCATTTGTCAGATCCTAAAATCTGCTTTTTTTTTTTTTTTTTTCTCCCCTCCCTGGTTTGTGTGGCCATTTCCATGAAAGAGTCAGTGTTGGTTGATTGTTTCTCTTTTTTTTTTTATTATTATTTATAGAGAAACGAGCTTTTTACCTTTAAAAAAAAACAACAAAAACCATTAAAAAAAAAATCAACATTTTAGCCTTTACTAAGGAAACAAATGCACTTGTAAGTCCTTATTCACTGTGTTGATTTTTTTGGGATGCAGATTTTGTGGATGTGAGTGGGATCGTTGTTTTTTGGTTTGGGATTCTCTTTTTATTTTTATTTTTCATTTTTGGAAATCCTGTTTATGCTGCAGGTTCAAAGCATCTGAGAATGTTGCACTGTTGTTTTTTAATTTTGTTTTTTGTTTTTCCTCCTGAATTACTGTAACAGCATCAAAAAACAATTTTTATTTTTCCCTCCCTCCCACAAGTCTGTTCAAAGCCAAAGATGGGGATGAGAGAGGAAGGGGCTGCAAGGGCAGCAGAATTTCAGGAATTTCAGGAATTTGGGGAATTTCAGGAATTCCCAAGCTCCTCCCCCTCCTATAACACCTAGACCCCAGAGTGTCAGAGAGAGAAAAGGGCATTTCTGTAACCAAAATTCTCATTTTTGTTGGATTTTATTTTCTTTTTCACTCATTTCAAGTCGAAGGCTCCCCTTGGGAGGATCCCCTTGTGTCGTTCCTTTTTTTTTTATTTTATTTTTTTTAACCAAAGCCAAACTTTTCAAACCAAATATGAAGTTTCTGTCTTGGCCTTTGGGTGAAAAGCACATTTATTTTTTTTTTTCTCAGCGTTTCCTTCCTTGAGCACTCAACAAAACCCAAAATCCTGGCTGAGATCCAGCAGCAGGCACTTGACAGGGGCAGGGATCCCAGGGATTTTCCCTTTTTCTTTTTTTGGTTTTTGGGATAAATCCCTTTATTTTTTGGGATAAATCCCCTCCCTGCTCCACCCCCATCCCAAAAGGAAACGCTGCCCCTTTTATTTTATTTTATTTTATTTTATTTTTTTTTACACCTGATACCTCAGCTCAGAACAGAACAGAACTCAAACGAAACTTGAATCAAAAAACACAAAAAAAAAAAAAAAAATCCCAAAAAAAAGCTCCTTTTTTTGGGAAATCCTTTTCCTTTTTTTGGAAGATTCTTTTCTTTCTTTTGGAAAATTATTTTCCTTCTTTTGGAAAATCTTTTCCCTTTCCACAGAAAATCCTTTTCTCTTTTTTTAATTTTTTTTTTTTTGGAACCTCATTTTCCTGGGTTTTTTTTTAAACCTCTTTTTCCTTTATTTTGAAACCTCCTTTTCCTTATTTCATTTTTATTTTCTTTTTAATCTTTTTTTTTTTTTTTTTTTTTTTTTTTTTGGGAAGCTCCTTTTCATTATTCTACAGAGAAGAACTGGAAAAAAAAAAAAAACCACAAAAAAAAACCCACAAAAAAGAGAGAGAACTTGTTTACATTTTGCTGCTTCCCCTTTTCCCCAGCAGGAATTCCCTCCCAAATCCCTGAGCCCTTGCAGGATTTGGGGTGATTTTTCCAGAATTCCCAAATTTTCCAGGATGGGAATTCACCCATTTCCATGGAAAAAATGTGAATTCTTTTCCTTTGCTGGTGGCCTTTTCCCCCAGCTGCTTTTTTGAGTTTTTCTTTTTTGGGATCTTTTTGGGATTTTTTTTTTATTTTTTTGCTCCCTCTGCTCTGAGACAATCACCGCGATCTCCAAAAGGGCTCCCCGCTTTCCTCTCCATAAAAATATAATAATTAACAATAATAACTAATTAATAATGATGCTAATGAAGGGAAAGGAGGTTCCAGCAGAGCAACCAGGGGTGGGAGGGGGTGGGGAAAAAAAAGGGGGGGGGGGGTGTTGTGGCCTTTTTTTTGGGGGGGTGTCCCAGTCTTGTTCTCCTTTAACGCTGAATCGTTATCGTCGACAGCACAGCTTGACAATTTCAGTAATAATCAAAGTGTTTGGTAATAATTGCATTATTTTGCTAAACGAGATGATGATGATGATTTTTTTTTTTTTTTTCTTTGTGATGGTTTTCCCCGGTGCATTGTAAAAAAGAAAAAAAAAAAAAAAAAAAAAAAAAAAAAAAAGGGATGGAGGGAAACTTCCGCTGCCCTGCCCGCTGCCCTCCCCAAATTTGCAATTCCTTTATGCCAAAGTTGGACCATTCAGCGAAATTTTTTCAGCTTTTCCCCCTCCCTCCTCTCACCTTAATTGGTTTGGAACACTCAGATCCTTTTCCCAACCCTCTGGAAACAAACAAACAAACAAAAAAAAAAGAAACAAAAAGAGGAAGTTTCTCTCCGACCCCTTGGTCCAAAGCACTTGCTTCAAGTAATAAGCACTTTTGTTAAAAAAGCATGAGTCTGGATTCCCTTTAGCATCCCATGGGATAGAGAGCAGTGAGAGGGAGGTGAGAGTGTCTTTGGATTTATTTTTTCAGTTGGAATTTAAAAGAGAGAAAGAAGAAAAAAAAGAAAAACAAAAAAAAAAAAATGCTCGTTTCTAGGGAATGAATGGACAAAGGGAAGTTGTGGTTTTGAGAGAGAGGAAGAGAAAAAAATGAAAAATGTTAAAAAAAAAAGCTAAAAAAGAGTAGAATGAAAAAAAAAAAAAAAAAAAAAGAAAAAAAAAAAGAACCCAACAGCACAAAAAAAAAATAATTTGCATTTCAAAGTCACCGGGTGTTTTTGCACTGCCATTGCCCGAGCGAGGGGCGCCGCCCCCTGAGCCATAGACCCTGCGACAAACACTGAATGTACCGGCGGTACCGGGACCGGGACGGGAGGGAGGGACCGGGGACAGGGCGGGAGGGACCGGGATAGACCCGGGACAGAGCGGGAGGGACCGGGATAGACCGGGGACAGAGCGGGGACAGAGCGGGACAGACAAGGGACAGAGCAGGATAGCCCAGGGACAGCCCGGAGATATCCTGGGGACAGCCTGGGACATCCCGGGATAGCCCAGGGACAGACTGGAACAGACCGGGGATAAACCAGGGATAACCCGGGACAGACCAGGGACATCCTGGGATAGCCCAGGGACATCCCGGGACAGACCAGGGACATCCTGGGATAGCCCAGGGATAACCCAGGACAGACCAGGACAGACCAGGGACATCCTGGGATAGCCCAGGGATAACCCGGGACAGACGAGGGACATTCCGGGGACAGACCGAGGAAAGCCCAGGGATAACCCAGGACAGACCAGGGACATCCCGGGATAACCCAGGGATAACCCAGGACATCCCGGGACAGACCAGGGACATCCCGGGACAGACCAGGGACATCCCGAGCCGCTGCTGCCGCCGCTCCCCGGCCGCGGGCACCTGAGAGCTTCGGGTTCTTAGGGAAGTGTGTCCGCCTGTCCCCGTGTCCGCCTGTCCCTCTGTCCCTCTGTCCCCGTGTCCCCTGTCCCCGTGTCCGCCTGTCCCTGTGTCCCTCTGTCCCTCTGTCCCGCTCCTCTCTCCCCTCTCCCATCCCTTCCCCACCCATTCCGCATCCCCCACTCTTTTCCCTTTTCCCCATTTCCCTCCCCATCCCTCTCCCTCCTCTCTTCCCATCCCTCTCCCTCTCCCTCTCCCCTTTCCTTCCTCTTCTCCCCATTTTTCCTCTCCTCCCTCTCCCTTTTCCCTTCCCCTCCCACTTTTCCCATTCCCGGACGGAGCGAGGATCCCTCCCCAGTCCCCCAGGAGCAGCCCCCAGCCCCACCCGCCCACATCCCGGGGCTGGAATCCGGCAGATCAGGAAAAAACAAAATAAAATAAAAAATTTAAAATAAAGTAGCACTAAAAAGCCAAGCTAAAAACACACACACAAAAAAAAAATCTCCAAAAACGTGGAATCATTTTTGGTTTTATTCCCGTTTTGGGGGCTCCGTGTAGATCCCAATTCCCAGCACGGGGGAAAAACAATAAAAAACCCCAAACCACCAAAAGCAGAGACCCCAGAAATAACCTTTTTTTTATTTTTTTTTTTAATAATTATGATTATCCCTCGATTTTCTCCCGATGTTCCGCGGGCCTGGGCGGCTCCCGGGGCTTCTCCCGGGTGGGAATGTCGGGCTGGGATCGCACCTTTGCCTTCAGTGAGAAACCAAAGGAAAAAAAAAAAAACCCAACCCCTTCCCACCGATCCCGGCACGGACACGCGGATTCCTCAGTTCGGGCTTTTTTTTTTTCTTTCCTTTTCCCCCCTCCTTTTCCTCCTTTTCTTTCTTCTCTCAATTTTTCTCAAAGGACACAAGGAGCTGTTCAATCCTCTTCTCCTGGCTGGAATTTTTCTGGGCTCGGCAGTGAAAGGAGATTTTTCAAAATACCAACATAACAAAACCCACAAATTTCTTTTCAAATAAATAAATTTTTAAAAAGAAAGCCGAGGCTCACCCAAAACATCAAGGGGAGCTCCGGAGCTGCCCTAAAATCCTAAAAATATTTGGAATTTGTGAGGATGGAGGGGGGGCGGAGCCGGAGCCCCCGCGGGGCAGTTGGGGATGGGAGGGACGCGTCTCTAAGGCATCTGTAGCAACTCTGTGTCTTTAATATCCTCCGTGTCAATGCTGCACCTCTGTATTTTATGCACATAAATGTTCCTTTGATGCCGACAGGACAAAAAAAAAATTAAAAAAAAAATTAAAAAAAAAAATAACAAAAACCTCATCATCACCTGTCAGGTAAAAAAAGAAGGGGGGGGAAAATAACAAAAAAATAAACAAAAAAAAAAAAAGGAAAAAATGAAAAAAAAAAATTTAAAAAAAAAAAAAAAAAGAAAATAGCCTTACTCGACCCAGTCGTTATCGATATTGTTCTTCGTCAACTTGAAAATAAATAAAGGAAACTTCGCATGGAAAGTTCTGCCTGTGCTGATTTTGGGGGGTTCCTGCTGCTCTTCCCGAGTTCCTCTGGAGTTTTGGGGAATCTGGATTTTCCTCCTGTCCCATTTTTTTATTTTCTGAGACAAATTCCCTCATGGCTTGGCCAAAATTTGGTGAATTTTGGTGCTTTGTGTTGGCTTTGGGTGCTCTGCGTCAATTTTGGGTGTTCTGGGTTTTGGATGCTCTGGATTTTTGGGTGCTCTGGGTGGATTTTGGGTGCTCTGTGTGGATTTTGGGTGCTCTGTGTGGATTTTAGGTTCTAATTTTGGGTGCTCTGTGTGGATTTTGGGTGCTCTGTGTGGATTTTAGGTTCTAATTTTGGGTGCTCTGGGTGGATTTTGGGTGCTCTGTGTTCATTTTGGGTGCTCTCTGTGGATTTTGGATGCTCTCTGTGGTTTTTGGGCTCTCTGTGTCCATTTTGGATGCTCTGGGTGGATTTTGGGTGCTGATTTTGGGTGCTCTGTGTTCATTCATGCCCCCCCCACCCCGAATTTTCTGGTTTCTCACCTTCCCCTGCAAGCAGAAGTCCCAGAGAACCCCAAAATCCCTTTTTTCTTTTTTTCCTCAGACATCCCATATCTATATTTTCAAAAATCCTCCATCATTTTCAGGGAGGAGAGAGGGAAGGGGAAAGAAATTCGAAAGAAGGTGGGAAAAAAAAAAAAAAAGCAGCAAAACCATTCAGACTTGATCTATTTTCTACCCTATAGCTATGACCAAATCTTGATTTTTATTTTATTTTATTTTATTTTATTGTGCCTCTGGATCAATCCTATTTATCAACCCGGAGGGTCGGGATGGGGAACACGCTCAGATCCAGCCCCGGGGTGGGCAGAGTGGAGACCCCCAAATCCCCTCTGTGGGGGCTCCCGGCTCGGGGGGGATTTTTGGGGGGGGGTTTTGGGGAGGGGGAGGATGGGATGGCGGGGGTCCCGGGGGGTCAGGGCTGCAGCCAGGAGCGGAGGTGCCCCTCGGCCAGGGCGATGCCCAGCATGGTGGCCGCGCCCAGCAGGAAGGCGGCGTTCTGCAGCGCCAGCAGCCGCCAGCCGCCCTCGGAGCCCCGCAGCGCCTCGGGGAGCTGCGGCACAGCGGGGAGGGGGCTCTGTGAGACCCCCAGGTACCCCCGAGATCCCCCAGACAAAGCGCCCAGACGCCAAAGTTCCCTCAGATCCCATAAATGCTTTAGAACACAAAAGTCTTCTAAGACCTGACAAATCCTTGCGGACACCAAAAATCCCCCGGATCCCACAAATGCCTCTGATCCCATAACCCACCTCCAAACCCCCCCAAAACTCCCAAATCCCAAATCCCCAGACCCCACAAACCCCCCCAGACCACACAAACCCCAGACCCCAAAGTCCCCCAGACCCCACAAACCCCTTCCGACCCCAAAAACCTCCTCAGACCCCACAAACCTCAGACCCCAAACCCTCTCAGACCCAAAATTCCCCCAGACCCCACAAACCTCTTCCGACCCCAAAAACCTCCTCAGACCCCACAAACCTCAGACCCCAAAACCCCCTCAGACCCCAAACCCTCTCAGACTCCAAAATTCCCCCAGACCCCACAAACCCCTCAGATCCCACAAACCTCCCAAATCCTAAACCCCCAGACTCCACAAACCTCTCAGACCCCACGAACCCCAGACCTCACAAACACCCCAGGACCCCATAAAAGCCCACAAACCTCAAAGTCCCCTCAGACCCCAAACCCCCCTAGAACCCACAAACCCCTCAGATCCCACAAACCTCCTAAACCCCACAAACCTCTCAGATCCCAAAACTCCCCCAGACCCCACAAACTTCTCAGACCCCACAAACACCCCAGGACCCCATAAAAACCTGCAAACCCAACAAACCCTTCAAACTCCACAAACCCCTAGACCCCGCAAACCCCTCACAGCCCAAAACCCTCTCAGACTCCAAAATTCCCCCAGACCCCACAAACCCCTCAGATCCCACAAACCTCCTAAAGCCCCAGACCTCACAAACACCCCAGGACCCCATAAAAGCCCACAAACCCCAAAACTCCCTCAGACCCCACAAACCCCTCAGACCCCAGAAACCCCTCAGACCCTACAAACCCCAGGACCCTACAACCCCTCAGACCCCAAACCCCCCTAGACCCCACAAACCCCCCTAGACCCCACAAACCCCCCTAGACCACACAAACCCTTCAGACCCTATAAACCCCAGACCCCACAAACCCCTCAGATCCCACAAACCTCAGACCCCACAAACCCCTCAAACTCCACAAACCCCCAGACCCCACAAACCTCAGACCCCACAAACCCCTCAGACTCCAGAAACCCCATACCCCACAAACCCCTAGACCCCACAAACCCCAGACCCCTAACCCCCCCCCACCCCAGCCCCCCCTCACCATATCAGCCAGCGCCACGTAGAGGAAGATGCCGGCGGTGGCCGTGAGCAGCCAGGGGGCGAGCGGGGTCCCGCTGTGGCCCAGGGCGACCCCCGCCAGCGCCCCCAGCCCCGAGAGCAGCGCCGAGAGCAGGTTGAGCAGCAGCACGGAGCGCGGGGCCGCCCCCGCCCGCAGCAGCACGGCCAGGTCACCTGCGGCCACAGGAGGGGGGCACGGGGGCGTTCGGGGGTGTCCCCAGCCCTGGGGAGGGGGACAGGGAGGGAGGGAGGGAGGGGGGACAGGGACTCACCCAGCTCGTGCGGCAGCTCGTGGCAGAGCACGGCCAGCGCGGTGCTGAGCCCGCTGGAGAGGCTGTGCGAGAAGGCGGCTCCTGGGGGGACACGGGGCACCGGGCAGCGCTTGTCCCCTTGTCCTCCGGTCCCCTTTGTCCCCCTGCCTCCCATCCCCGAAACACCTGGCAGTCCTTGTCCTCATGGCCCTGATGCATCCCTTGTCCCCCTTGTCCCCCTTGTCCCCTCGAACATCCAGATGCATCCAGCAGCCCGAAGCCCCTGAGGGGTCCCAGCCTCCTGAGAGGTCCCTGTCCCTCTGTCCCCGATGCGTCCCTGTCCCCGCAGTACCCAACATCCTTCTGTCCCTGAGGAAACCTTTTCCCCCTCTCCGTGTGCACCCGCCCTCCCTCCCTCCCTCCCTCCCTCCCTCCCCTCCCTCCCTCCCTCCCCCCCTCCCTCCCTCCCTCCCTCCCTCCCTCCCTCCCTCCATCCTCATCCTCATCCTCATCCTCATCCTCATCCTCATCCTCATCCTCATCCTTATCCTCATCTTCATCTTCATTCTCATCTTCATCCTCGTCCCCGTTTCCGCTCCCGTCCCCGTCTTTGTTCCCACTCCAATCCCGGTTCCTGTTCCCATTACCGTCCCTGTCCCCTTTCCCCTTCCAATCCCTGTTTCTGCTCCCGTCCCCGTCCCCCGTCTCCGTCTCCGTTCCCGCTCTGATTCCAATCCCCGTTCCAATCCCCGTTCCAATCCCCGTTCCAATCCCCGTTCCAATCCCCGTTCCCATTCCCGTCCCCGTTTACATTCCGCTTTCCCTTCCAGTCCCCGTTTCCATTCCCGTCCCGGTCCCCGTTCCGTTCCTGTCCCTGTGCCCATCCCGGTGCCGGTGCCCGTTCCCGTGCCCATCCCGGTGCCCGTGCCCATCCCTGTGCCCATCCCGGTGCCCATCCCGGTGCCCGGTGCCGGCGCTCACCGATGGCCAGCCCGTCCATCAGGTTGTGCACGCCGTCTCCCAGCACCACCATCCACACGGTGCCGGCGGCCGCGGGCCCGAGGGGCAGCGCGGGGCCGTGGGAGTGTCCGTGGGAATGTCCGTGGGAGTGTCCGTGGGAGGGTCCCTGGGGGGGCTCGGGGGGTCTCAGCTCCAGCTCCGGCTCCGGGGCCGTCAGGTGCCGCAGCTCGGTCCCTGCGGCGGGACGGGCACGGCGGCTCCGGTGTGTGCCGGCACCGGGACCGGCACCGGGAGCGGCACCGACAGCGGGAGCGGGGGCTCCGCGGGGTGCGAGGGGCTCGTACCTGCCCGTGACGCTGCCAGGACCCCCGCGGCCGGGCCGGGGGTCTCTCCGTGGAGGTGTCCCTGGGGATAACGGACCCGTTGTGTGCAGAGCCGGTCCCGGTGCCCGCCCGGTGCCCGCCCGGTGCCCGCCGCTCTCACCGTGGCCTCCCGCCGGTGCCGCAGCCTGCCCAGGAGCAGCTCCAGCAGGAAGAGCAGGTAGATGCCGCCCAGCACGGCCAGCCCCTGCAGCACGGCGGGGTCCGGCTCCCCCGGAGCCTCCGAGTGCCGCCCCTGCGCCTGGACACGGGGACAAGGCGGCTCAGGGGACCGGGACACCGCGATGTCCCCCCGGTGCCACCCCCGCGCCCGGAGACGGGGCTTCAGGAGACCGGGACACAGCGGTGCCACCCCCGATGCCACCCCCGCTGTTTCCCCAGTGCCATCCCCGTCGTGTCCCTCCAGTGCCATCCCCGCGGTGTCCCCGGTGCCATCCCCGCCGTGTCCCCCCAGTGCCATCCCCACAGTGTCCCCAGTGCCATCCCGCGGTTTCACCGGTGCTATCCCCGCGATGTCCTCACGGTGTCCCCGGTGCCATCCCCGCGATGTCCCCATGGTGTCCCCGGTGCCATCCCCGCCGTGTCCCACCAGTGCCATCCCCACGGTGTCCCCAGTGCCATCCCCGCCGTGTCTCCCCGGTGCCATCCCCGCCGTGTCCCCGGCGCCACTCCCGGGTGTCCCCGCTGCCATCACCGTGATGTCCCCCGTGCCATCCTCTCGGTGTCCCCCCGGTGCTACCCCCGCGGCATCCCGGTGTCACTCCCGCCGTGTCCCCGGTGCCATTCCCGCCGTGTCCCCGGTGCCACCCCCGCCGTGTCCACGGTGTCACTCCCGCCATGTTCCCGGTGCCATTCCAGCCGTGTCCCCGATGTCAACCCCGCGGTATCCCCGGTGTCACCCCCGCCGTGTCCCCGGTGTCACCCCCGCGGCATCCCGCTGTCACTCCCGCCGTGTCCCCGGTGCCATTCCCGCCGTGTCCCCGGTGCCACCCTCGGTGCAGGGCGGTACCTACGTGGGGCCAGAGGTGCAGCAGCGCGTCCCCGCAGAGTGTCCCCACGGCCAGCGCCACCAGGAAGGCCAGGAGCGAGCGGAAGGAGGCGCGGCTCAGCAGCGGCGCCAGCAGCACGGCCAGCGCCGACGGGAGACTCACGGACAGCACGGCCAGCAGCGCCCAGCCCAGCGCTGCGGGCACCGTCACCGGCACGGCACGAAAAACGGGGCACCGGGATGGGGGGAATGGGAACCTCAGGGATGGGGGAATGGGGATGGGAACCCCAGAGATGGGAACCCCAGGAATGGGAACTCCAGGGATGGGGACCTCAGGGATGGGAGAATGGGGAGACCAGGGATGGGAGCCCCAGGAATGGGAGAATGGGGACCCCAGGGATGGGGGAATGGGAATGGGAACCCCAGAGGTGGAAACCCCAGGAATGGGAACCCCAGGGATGGGGACATCAGGGATGGGAGAATGGGGAGACCAAGGATAGGGACACCAGGGATGGGAACCCCAGGGATGGGGGAATGGGATTGGGAACCCCAGAGATGGAAACCCCAGGAATGGGAACCCCAGGGATGGGGACATCAGGGATGGGAGAATGGGGAGACCAAGGATAGGGACACCAGGGATGGGAACCCCAGGGATGGGGGAATGGGAATGGGAACCCCAGAGATGGAAACCCCAGGAATGGGAACCCCAGGGATGAGGACATCAGGGATGGGAGAATGGGGAGACCAGGGTTGAGAAACTCAGGAATGGGAGAATGGGGAGACCAGAGATGGGGACCCGAGGTGTGGGGATCCTAGGGATTTAGGGACTGGTACCCCAGGAGTGTGAGAATGGGAACCCTAGGAATGGGAACCCCAGGGATGGGGAAATGGGGTCCCCAGGGATGTATGGACTAGGGATCCCAGGGATAGAGACCCCAGGGGTGTGGAAACGGGACCCCAGAAATGAGGATCCCAGGGATGGGAGAGTTAAGAGCCCAGGGATGGGGAATCCAGGGATTCAGGGACTGGGATGGAGAGATGTAGACCCCAGAATCGGGAATGGAGGATGGGGCTCAACAGGAGGGCACAGGGATGGGGGTGGGGAATGGGGGATGCAGCGATGGGGACCCCAGGATGGAACCCCCCATATCATCATGGGGACAGGGGACTGGACAGTGAGATTTATGGGGATGCAGGACCCGGGAATCGCCTTGGGGACCCCAGGATGCGGCTGCAGGGACGGGGGACCCGGGCCCGGGGGTCAGCGCGGGGTCCCGGGCTGGGGTTACCTGGCCAGGGGGCCCCCCCCGGGGGAGGCAGCTTCACCTCATCGCTGTGCTGGATGCAGACTCGGCTGTCGATCTGGTAGAGCAGCGCCGGGCAGAGCAGCGTGAACTGCTCCGGTGTCAGCTGCGCCACCGGGTCCAGCCCAAAATTCACCAGCAGCTGGCTCACGTTCAGACACTGCGGGCGGGGGGCTCGGGCTCGGGGGGGGCTCCCCAAAACCTCCCGGGGTGCAGCACAGGGCGACACCCCCCCCTCCTCCCTCCCGCCCCGTCCCCACTCACATCATCGTGCGGGTGGTCGGCGCTGGAGTGCTCCAAGCCCAGGACCCTCCCCAGCAGGCTGAGGGTGGGCTGGAACTGCCGCGGGACACCCCCAACCGCGGGGGGCTCGGCGGGCACCGCCTCGGGCCAGCTCGGCGTCGGGGAGGGCGGGGGGCTGCGGGAGATCGGGGTGCTGAACCCCCCCCCTCAAAAGCACAGCGCGATGGGGGGATCCTCGGGGATTGGGGAGGGGTCCCGGCGGTACCTGAGCGGGGGGCTCGGGGGGTCCCCGCCGTGCTCCCACAGCGGGTGCCGGTGCCGGTGCTTGTCCTCCTGCACCTCCAGCAGGTCCAGGTGGCTGACGTGGCCGTGGCCCAGCTCCTCGTGCTGGATTTGGACCACCCGCACCCTGCCCAGCCCCAGGCTGCCCAGCAGCCGCGCCAGCCCCTCGAAGGGCAGCGTCCCGTTGGCCCCGTACTGGCCGAAGAGCTGCCGCAGGTAGTAGCCGTGTTCCTGCTCCGCGTCCTCCGGGAGCCGCCCCGGGGGCTCCGGGGACCCCCAGACCCCCAAAACCAGCAGCCCCAGCACGGTCGGGATGAGCCCAGGGTGGCTCATGGGGCCGGATCGGCAGCTGAGAGGGGAGGAGGGGCGATTTTGAGGTCACCCAAAATGTTGGGGTCTCTGCTGGTGGCAGCCGCGTGTCGCCGGGGCGTGGGGACAGCGACAGGCGGCGCCTCCCGCGACACGTGCGGGGCGGCGGGGAACGGGGACACCCCCGGGGATCGCGATTTGGGGGGGACAGGACCCTGCTGTGCGCCCCCCCGGGACTCGGGGGGTGGCACTTGGGGGGGGGGGGTCACAGAGGGGACAGCGGGTGACCCTCGTCCCTTGAGGGGGAAGTTTTGCAACCGGCGCGGGTTTTGTGGGGTTAATATTTCACCGAGACCGAGATAAAACCCTGGGGCGCCCCACAAACGCCCCCAGCCCCCCACCCGGCACTGCCGTGTGTCCCCCCCTCAATGCCACCACCGGGATGGGGAGGGGACACGGGACAGCCCCTCACAGTGCCGGGGACCCCCCCCCACACCTCCACGTGGGGCTCGGCCACGCCAAAAATCCGGAGACCCCCCCCGGATGTCCCACGGGTGTCCCCCTCTCCTTAGAGGCGACCCCCGCCCACCCCCAGTGTGTCCTGCTGTCCCCCCCCCCACCCATGCGACCCCCGCTGGCATCACCTGCACCCCCCGCGACCCCTCCTGCGCCCACCTGAGCCCCCCCGTGCCCACCTGAGGCGGTGGGGACGCCCCGCTGTCCCCTCCGTGTCCCCTCCGTGTCCCCGCGCCGGCTGCGCCCGCCCCGGGGGGGGACGGACAAGGGTCACCCACCCCCGAGCGGCTCCCGGTGCGGGAGGGGCCGCGGGGAGGGGCGGGGGGGGAGGACCCGAGGGTGGCAGAGCCGCGTCCGGGGGAATTTTGGGGGGCTTGAGGGGATCTGGGGGAAATTTGGGGGGGATTTTGAGGGAATTTGGTCAGAAGCGGTGAGGGGGGGCAGAGCTTTATTAACCGGGGGGAGGGGGGACACGGGTGGAGCCCCCCGGGACCACCGGAGACTGGGGGGGCACCGGGACCACCGGAGATTGGGGAGACACCGGGGAGGGGACACCGGGCACGCCCCACCCGCTCCTGGGGGGGGGCTCCGGGGGGGATTTGGAAAGGTCCGGGGGGGCTCCGGAGGGGTCCCGGCGGTTGCGGGGGGGCTCCAAGGGGATCCCGGGGGGTTCCCAGTGGGTTCGGGGGTGTTTGGAAGGATTCCGGTGGCTCCCAGGGGATTCCCGGTGGTTCCCGGGGGTGTTTGGGGGATTCCCGGTGCTTCCCGGGGGTCTCCCGGAGGTGTTTGGAAGGATTCCGGTGGTTCCCAGGGGATTGCCGGGGGTGTTTGGGGGTCTCCGGGGGGGATCTCCGGTGGTTCCTGGTTGTTCCCGGTGTCTCCCTGGTTGTTTCCCCGGTTGTTCCTGGTGTTTCCCGGTTGTTCCCCGTTGATTCCCCGGTGCCTCCCGTTGTTCCCCGGTTGTCCCCGGTGTTCCTTGGTGGTTCCCCGGTTGTTCCCCGGTTGTTCCCCGGTGTCTCCCGGTTGTCCCCGGTGTTTCCCCGGTTGTTCCCGGTATTCCCCGGTTGTTCCCCGGTGTCTCCCCGGTTGTTCCCGGTGTCTCCCCGGTTGTTCCCGGTATTCCCCGGTTGTTCCCGGTGTCTCCCCGGTTGTTCCCGGTATTCCCCAGTTGTTCCCGGTGTCTCCCCGGTTGTTCCCCGGTGTCTCCCCGGTTGTTCCCGGTGTCTCCCCGGTTGTTCCCGGTATTCCCCGGTGTTCCCGGTGTCTCCCCGGTGCCCCCGCTATCTCTTGCCGCTCCTGCGGGTCTCTTTGCCGTTGCTGACGGGCCCGGGCTGGCTGCGGGTGCTGCGGCCGCTCGGGGGGTGCGCGGGGGCGCCCCCCGGGCCCGGCCCGGTGCCGTTCTGGCTCTCGGGGGCTGCGGGGACACGGGGGGGGGGTCAGGGGGGGTTTGGGGGGGAGGGGAAGGGGGGGAGGGGCGCGGTACCCACCTGGGGGGGCGGCGGGGGGGCCCGGGGGGGGCGGGGGCGCTGCCGGGGTCGCGCTGTCGGGCGGGGCCTGGGGGGAGGGGAGAGAGCCGGGGGTCAGAGAGGGGGACTGGGGGGGATTTGGGGGGACTTGGGGTATTTGGGGGGGATTTGGGGGGATTTGGGGGGGATTTGGGGGGGATTTGGGGGGATTCCAGAGGGTTTCAGGGAAATCTGGGGGAAAATTTGGGGGGTTGGGGGGAGGGTTTGGGGGGATTTAGGGGGGTTTGGGGGATTTAGGGGGGATTTTGGGGTGATTTAGGGTACGTTTGTGGGGATTTGGGGTGAATTTGTGGGGATTTGCGGTCATTTGGGGGTGATTTTGGGTACATTTGAGGTGATTTGGGGTGAATTTGAGGTGATTTTGGGTAAATTTGGGTACATTTGGGGTGATTTTGGGGGGATTTGAGGTGATCTTGGGTGATTTGGGGTGAATTTGGAGTGATTTTGGGTACATTTGGGATGAATTTGGAGTGAATTTGAGGTGATTTTGGGTGAATTTGGGGTGAATTTGGGGTGATTTGGGGTCTGGATTTTGGGGGGATTTGGGGTGATTTTGGGCAAATTTGGGGTGATTTGGGGTGAATTTGGGGTGATTTTGGGTACATTTGATGTGATTTTGGGTACATTTGGGGTGATTTTGAGGTGATTTTGGGTGAATTTGGGGTGATTTGGGGTGATTTGGGTGAATTTGGGGTGATTTTGGGTAAATTTGGGATGATTTGGGGTGAATTTGGGGTGATTTTGGGTACATTTGATGTGATTTTGGGTACATTTGGGGTGATTTTGAGGTGAATTTGGGGTGATTTTGGGTGATTTGGGGTGAATTTGGGGTGATTTGGGGTGATTTTGGGTAAATTTGGGGTGATTTGGGGTGAATTTTGGGTGATTTGGGGTGAATTTGAGGTGATTTTGGGTGAATTTGGGGTGATTTGGGGTGAATTTGGGGTGATTTTGGGTGATTTGGGGTGATTTGGGGTGAATTTGAGGTGATTTTGAGGTGATTTGGGGTGAATGTGGGGTGATTTGGGGTGATTTTGGGTGAATTTTGGGTGATTTTGGGTGATTTGGGGTGATTTGGGGTGAATTTGGGACTGACCCCCTTGCCCTGTGCCTGCTGTGCCGTGTACTCGGGGTTGGGCTCGCTGAAATTTGGCACCTCAGAATAGACCATGCAGAACCTGCAGGGACAGGAACGGGGTCTGCTGGGCCCCAAAACCCCCCTGGACCCTAAAATACACCCTGGGATCCCAAAAAACACCCTGGGATCCCAAAAAACACCCTGGGATCCCAAAAAACACCCCTGGACCCTAAAAAACATCCTTGGATCCCATAAACAGCCTTGGATCCCATAAAAACCTCCTGGATTCCATAAATCCTTCCTGGATCCTAAAAAACCCCCCACAACCCCACAAATCCCCCAAGATCCCATAAACCCCTCAGACCCCACAAACCCCCTGCACCCCAAAACCCCTCAGACACCAAAACTCCTCCTGACCCCACAGACCCCCCACATCCCACAAACCCCAGACCCCACAAACCTCCCAAATCCCAACCCCCCCAGACCTTCAACCCCTCAGACCCCCCAAATCCCAACCCCCAGACCCCACAAATTGCAGACCCCAACCCCCCAGACCCCAAAGCCCTCAGATCCCACAAACCCCAAATCCCTTAGACTCCAAACCCCACAAGTCCCAAACCCCAAACTCCCCAGACCCCAAACCCCCCAATCCCCCCAAATCTCCCAAACCCCAAATCCCACAAACACCCAAACCCCCAAAATCCCACCCCCAGACCCCAAATCCCCCAAATCCCACCCCCAGACCCCAAACCCCCCAAATCCCACCCCCAGACCCCAAACCCCACAAATCCCACCCCCAGACCCCAAATCCCCCATACCCCTCAGACCCCACAAATCCCAAATCCCACCCCCCAAACCCCCCAAGCCCACCAGACCCCTCAGACCCCCCAAACCCCCCCAGCCCCCTCCTCACTCTCCGATTTTCTGCAGGTCTCCCCCCCCGGCCGGTGTAGAGGGTCAGGCAGCCCTTGAACACCGAGGCGTAGCTGCAACGGGGCCCAGGTGTCACCAGGTGTCACCAGGTGTCACCAAATGGCACCAGGTGTCCCCATACCCCACAAATCCCACAGGATCCCATAAATCCCCCTGACCCCACAAACCCTGTGTCCCCATGTCCCCGTGTACCCCTTGGTGAGGCGGATGATGTCCCCAGGATGGACCAGGTTCCCATGTCCCCAGGTGTGTCCCCAGGTGTGTCCCCAGGTGTGTCCCCATGTCCCCAGGTGTGTCCCCATGTCCCCAGGTGTGTCCCCAGGTGTGTCCCCAGGTGTCCCCATACCCCTTGGTGAGGTGGATGATGTCCCCAGGCTGGATCAGGTTCCCATGTCCCCAGGTGTGTCCCCATGTCCCCAGGTGTGTCCCTAGCTGTCCCCATACCCCTTGGTGAGGTGGATGATGTCCCCAGGCTGGATCAGGTTCTCATGTCCCCATGTCCCCAGGTATCCTCAGGTGTGTCCCCATGTCCCCAGGTGTGTCCCCAGATGTATCCCCAGCTGTCCCCATGTCCCCAGGTGTGTCCCCATGTCCCCAGGTGTCCCCATGTCCCCATGTCCCCAGGTGTGTCCCCAGGTGTGTCCCCATGTCCCCAGGTGTGTCCCCATGTCCCCTACCCCTTGGTGAGGTGGATGATGTCCCCAGGCTGGATCAGGTTCCCATGTCCCCAGGTGTGTCCCCATGTCCCCAGGTGTGTCCCCAGCTGTCCCCTACCCCTTGGTGAGGTGGATGATGTCCCCAGGCTGGATCAGGTTCTCATGTCCCCATGTCCCCAGGTGTGTCCCCATGTCCCCAGGTGTCCCCATGTCCCCAGGTGTGTCCCCATGTCCCCATACCCCTTGGTGAGGCGGATGATGTCCCCAGGCTGGATCAGGTTCCCATGTCCCCAGGTGTGTCCCCATGTCCCCAAGTGTGTCCCCATGTCCCCAGGTGTGTCCCCATGTGTGTCCCCATGTCCCCAGGTGTGTCCCCATGTCCCCAGGTGTGTCCCCAGCTGTCCCCTACCCCTTGGTGAGGCGGATGATGTCCCCAGGCTGGATCAGGTTCCCCACATCGTCCCACACCGAGATGTTGATGCTCCCGCTCTTGTCGGCCACCTTGCAGGTGCGCACCTCGTGCCCGTCCTTGGTCTTGGTCACCCGCCCTGGGGACACCAGGGCTCAGCAGGGGACATTGGGGACACCCAGGGGACACCCAGGGCTGGCACCCACCGGTCTCCAGCACGATGAAGATGAGGTTGAGGTTCTTGAGTCCTGGTTTGACGTCCTTGACCAGCGTCTCGGAGCTCATGGTGGCACCGGCTGAGGGGACACGGCAGTGGGGACATGGGGACAGAAATGGAGCCCGTGGGGACAGAAATGGCACTCAGAGGGACAGAAATGGAGCCCGTGGGGACAGCAAATGGCACTCACAGGGACATTGGGGACAGAAATGGAGCCCGTGGGGACAGCAAATGGAGCCCGTGGGGACATGGGGGCAGAAATGGAGTCTATGGGGACAGCAAATGGCACCCCTGGGGACAGTAAATGGCACTCATGGGGACATTGGGGACAGAAATGGCACTCGTGGGGACAGAAATGGAGCCCGTGGGGACAGAAATGGAGCCCGTGGGGACAGCAAATGGCACCCATGGGGACATTGGGGACAGCAAATGGCACCCCTGGGGACAGTAAATGGAACCCATGAGGACATTGGGGACAGAAATGGAGTCGATGGGGACAGAAATGGCACTCACAGGGACAGCAAATGGAAGCCATGGGGACCTTGGGGACAGAAATGGAGCCCGTGGGGACATTGGGGATGGCAAATGGCACATGTGGGGACATTAAGGATGCCAAATGCCACCCATGGGGACACAGAGACACCAAATATCACCCGTGGGGACAGCAAATGGAACCCCTGGGGACATTGGGGATGGCAAATGTCACCCATGGGGACACAGAGACACCAAATGTCACCCGTGGGGACATTGGGGATGGCAAATGGGGACACTGGGGACACCAAATGTCACCTGTAGGAACATTGGGGATGGCAAATGGAACCCGTGGGGACAGCAGGGATACGGAATGTCACCCGTGGGGACACACTGGAGACATTGGGAATGGGGGGACACCGGGAATGGGGTGACAGTGGGGACCGGGGGGACACCGGGAATGGGAGGACACCGGGAATGGGGACACTGGGAATGGGGGGACACCGGGAATGGGTACACCGGGAATGGGGGGACACCGGCGATAGCGGGACGAGATTGGCGACAGAGAACTGCGGGGACACCGGGGACAGGCAGGATTTGGGGAGCGGTGGCACCTCTGGGACAGGACAGGCGGGATGTGGGAACGGGACACCGGGACTGGGCGACACCGGGTGACACCGGGAACGGGACAGCACCGAGACACCGGGGACAGCAACGCGAAGGCAGGAGCGCGGGGGCGGGACACCGGGAGCATCCCTGCTGCGGACCGGGACACCGGGGACAGGACCGCGGGGACGGGACTACCCACGAACGGCACTCCGGGGCCACCGGGACCGGGAGCAGAACCAGGACCGGGAACGGGAGCGGGAGCAGAACCGGGAGCGGAACCGGGAGCGCCCTCCCTCCCGTCCGCCACCAGGGGGCGCTCGCACCTCCCGCCGCGCGCTCACCGGGCACGGCGCCGCCGCCGCCGCGGGCGCTCCCGGAAGTCACCGAGCTCAGCCAATCAGAGCGCGGCGTGGCGGGTGACGCGCAGCGTTACCAACCAATCGCAACGCAGGAAGGGCGGGACTCTGCGGATAAGCCACGCCCCCTCCTCCCCTCTTACCACAGAGTTCCGGCTGGCGCGGCCAGAGCGGCGCTTCCGGTGCGGCACTTCCGGCGCGGCGGGGCCGGGCGGAGGCACCGGGAGGAGGCCGCGGCCGCCGCTGAGCCCCGAGCGGCCCCGAGCGGGCCGGGCCCGCCCGCCGCGGTACGTGGGGCTGCGGGAGGGGCGGCGGAGAGCGGCCGGGGCGGGCGGGCACCGGGAGCGGTGAAACCGGGAGAGCCCCGGTGCTGCCGGTGCTGGAGGGAGATCCCGGAGTGGAACGGAACGGAACGGAACGGAGCGACCCCGCCGCGCCATCGGCCGCTCCTGGCGGGGGTGGGAGGGAAAACCGGGAGCGGCTCCGGGAGTGACGGGAGCGGAGGGGGGGGTTGGGGAGAATTAAAAGGAATTTGAGGGAAATTCTGAGGAATTTGGGGAAAATCAAAAGGAATTTGAGGAAAAATCCGAGGAATTTGGGGAAAATCCCAGGAAATTTGGGGGAAATTCCGAGGAATTTGAGGGGAATCCTGAGAAATTTGAGGAGAATCAAAAGGAATTTGGGGAAAAGCACAAGAAATTCTGGGGGGAATAAAAAGGAATTTGGGGGAAATTCCGGGGAATTTGGGGGAAATCAAGAGGAATTTGGGGATAATTAAAAGGAATTTGAGGAGAATTTTGAGGAATTTGAGGAGAATCCCAAGAAATTTGAGGAGAATCAAAAGGAATTTGAGGAAAATTAAAAGGAATTTGGGGAAAATCACAAGAAATTTGAGGAGAATTCTGAGGAATTTGGGGAGAATATCAAGAAATTTGAGAAGAATCAAAAGGAATTTGAGGAGAATTCTGAGGAATTTGGGGAGAATATCAAGAAATTTGAGAAGAATCAAAAGGATTTTGAGGAGAATTCTGAGGAATTTGGGGAAAATCCCAAGAAATTTGAGAAGAATCAAAAGGAATTTGGGGGAAATTCTGGGGAATTTGAGGAAAATCACAAGAAATTCTGGGGAGAATCAAAAGGAATTTGAGGAAAATTCCGAGGAATTTGGGGAAAATCAAGAGGAATTTGGTGAGAATTAAAATAAATTTGGGGAGAATTTAAAGGAACTTGAGGAGAATGAAAAGGAATTTGGGGGAAATTCTGAGGAATTTGGGGAAAATCACAAGAAATTCTGGGGGGAAATAAAAAGGAATTTGGGGAAAATCAAGAGGAATTTTGGGAGAATCCCAAGAAATTTGAGGAGAATCAAAAGGAATTTGGGGAGAATTAAAAGGAATTTGAGGAAAAATCCGAGGAATTTGGGGAAAATCACGAGAAATTCTAGGGGGGAAATAAAAAGGAATTTGGGGAAAATTTTGAGGAATTTGGGGAAAATCAAGAGGAATTTGGGGGAAGTTCTGAGGAATTTTGGGAGAATTGCAATAAATCCTGGGAAGAATCAAAAGGAATTTGAGGAAAATTCTGAGGAATTTGGGAAAAATTCAGTGGAATTTGGGGGAGAATCCCAAAGAATTCGTGGGACAACCATGAGAAGAAATTTGGGGGAAAATAAAAAAAAATTTTGAGAAACAGTCCAAAAAAATTTTGGGGAACAATCTCAAAGAATTTGGGGAAAATCCAGAGGAATTTGGGGATTGTGGGAAGCACTCAGAGCTCAGCAGTTTTTTGGGGAGAATTAAAATTAAAAACAATTAAAATCTCATTTTCCACCTTTTTTTTTAAATGGAATTCCAAGCCATAAATGTAAAAATGCCCCAAATTTCCAGGGAAATCCTGGAATTCTCAGAATTCCCAAATTTCCAGATCCCTGGGCTGGTTTTTGCTTCGTTGTTGAACCCAAAATCATTTCCCCCATTCTGGGTTTTGGGGGGGGAAAAATTTTGGATTTGGAGAGAATTTCTCTTTCCAAAGGGAGAAATTCTGGGAAAATTTGCAGGAATTTTTAGCAGGGGGAAAAACTGGGATGAGCTCTGGTCCCACTGAGCTGGAATTCCCAAATTTTTGAGCCTGGATCCCATTGGAAATGGGGTTGGAATTCCCAAATTTTTGAGTGTGATTCTCATTGGAAATGGGGCTGAAATTCCCAAATTTCTGAGTCTGGATCCCTTTGATCCCAGTGGGATTGGGGCTGGGAATTCCCAAATTTTTGAGCCTGAATCCCACTGGAAATGGGGCTGGAATTCCCAAATTTCTGAGTCTGGATCCCACTGGGATTGGGGCTGGGAATTCCCAAATTTTTTAGCCTGAATCCCACTGGGATTGGGGCTGGGAATTCCCAAATTTTTTAGCCTGAATCCCAGTGGAAATGGGGCTGGAATTCCCAAATTTTTTAGCCTGGATCCCCCTAGGATTGGAGCTGGAATTCCCAAATTTTTGAGCCCAAATTTTGAATCCCAGTGGGATTGGGGCTGGGAATTCCCAAATTTTTGAGCCTGAATCCCACTGGGATTGGGGCTGGGAATTCCCAAATTTCTGAGCCTGGATCCCACTGGGATTGGGGCTGGGAATTCCCAAATTTTTTAGCCTGAATCCCACTGGAAATGGGGCTGGAATTCCCAAATTTCTGAGTCTGGATCCCACTGGGATTGGGGCTGGGAATTCCCAAATTTTTTAGCCTGAATCCCAGTGGGATTGGGGCTGGGAATTCCCAAATTTTTGAGCCCAAATTTTGGATCCCAGTGGAAATGGGGTTGAAATTCCCAAATTTCTGAGTGTGAATCCCACTGGGATTGGGGTTGAAATTGCCAAATTTTTCAGCCTGGATCCCTTTGATCCCACTGGGATTGGAGATGGAATTACCAAAGGTTCAAGTGTGCATTTTTCTGATCCTACTGGGCTGGGAATTCCCAAATTTCTGAGTCTGGATCCCTCTGGGATTGGGGTTGGAATTCCCAAATCTCCAAGGCTGGATCCCCACCCTGATGCTCTCCAGGGCAGGTTGGGGGGTCTCTGTCATTCCCAAAATTCCCAAAAAAAAAATCCCAGAGCAGGAATTTCTCCCCACAACTGGGAATTCTGACCCTTGGGACCCTCATCCATGTGGGAATTTCCTTTTCCAGGTGCCTTTTCCCTCCTCCCCACCCTCATTTTCCCATTTTTTTTTTCTCTTTTCTGGGATCAGATCCATCCTCCAGGACCTTGCAGTGGGAGAGGAGAGGGAAAAATGGGAATTTGGAAGGAATTCCCTGCTCAGAGTGGCCTCATCCCAACCTTGTGTCATTCCAGGAGGAATTCTGCTGCAGGAGGTAAATCCAGGAATTTTTTTATTTATCTTTTTCTTTCCTCCAATCCTGAATTCCCAGAATTCTGGAGGTTTGGTTGGAATTTTTGGCTCTGCTTGGTTTGTATGTCCTGAATTTTTATATGGAGGGAGCTGGGAGTTCCCAAAAATTGCCAGGGAAATTAATGAAAAGCTGGGAATTCCCAAAATTCCCAAGTGTGAATTCCAAGAAAAGAATCCAAAGGAATTTTGGGAGAAATCTCAAGGAATTTGGGGAGAATCCCAAAGGAATTTTGGGAGAATCTCAAGGAATTTGTGGAGAACCCCAAAGGAATTTTGGGGAGAATCCCAAAGGAATTTTGGGAGAATCCAAAGAAATTTTGGGGAGAATCCCAAAGGAATTTTGGGAGAATCCCAAAGGGGAGAATCAAAAGGAATTTGGGGAGAATTCCCAGAGAATTTGGGGGGAATCCTGAGGAAAATTGGGAGAATCCCAAAGAATTTGGGGAGGATTCCAAAGAATTTGGGGAGAATTGTGAAGAATTTGAGGGGAACCCAAAGGAATTTTGAGAGAATCCAAAGGAATTTGGGGGAGAATCATAAGGGGAGAATCTTGAGGATTTTGGGGGAAAATCCTGAGGAATTTGGGGAGAAATCCTGAGGAATTTTGAGGAGAATCCAAAGGAATTTTAGGGGAAATACTGAGGAAAATTGGGAGAATCCCAAAGGAATTTGGGGGAGAATCCCAAAAGAGTTTGAGGAGAGTCCTGAGGAATTTGGGGGAGAATCCCAAAAAATTTGGAGAGAATCCTGAGGGTTTTGGGGAGAATTCCTGAAGAATTTGAGGAGAATCCCAAGGGGAGAATAGGGAGGAATTTGAGGAGAATTCCAAAGAATTTGGGGAGAATTTCTGAGGAATTTGGGAATAATCCTGGCTGTGCCCAGGGCTCTGAGATTCCTTCCCAACTGCTCTGATCCCGTTGGGCTGGGGAGGATTTGGGGAGAATTTGGGATTTTTGGGGGAGGATTTGGGGCCATTGGGGAGAATTTGGGGTCATTGGGGGGATTTGGGGAGATTTTGGGGTCATTGTGGGGGATTTGGGGAGATTTTGGGGCCATTGGGAGGGATTTGGGGAAGATTTGGGGATTGGGGGGGGGATTTGCGGCCATTGGGGAGAATTTGGGGTCATTGTGGAGGATTTGGGGAGGATTTTGGGCCGTTGGGGTGAATTTGTGGAAGATTTGTGGAGGATTTGGGGCTGTTGGGGGGATTTGTGGAGAATTTGAGGGAATTTGGGGCCATTGGGGAAGATTTGGGGGGGATTTGGGGAGGATTTGGGGCCATTGAGGGAGGATTTGAGGAGGATTTGGGGCCGTTGGAGGGTTTTGGGCCATTGTGGAGGATTTGGGGATTGGGGGGGGATTTGGGGAGGATTTGGTGTCATTGTGGGGAATTTGGGGAGATTTTGGGGACATTGGGAGGGATATGGGGATTGGGGGATTGGGGGAGGATTTGTGGAGGATTTGGGGCCGTTGGAGGATTTGTGGAGGATTTGGGGATTTGGGGAGGATTTGTGGAGGATTTGGGGATTTGGGGGGGGGATTTGTGGAGGATTTGGGGAGGATTTGGGGAGGATTTGGGGAGGATTTGGGGAGGATTTGGGGAGGATTTGTGGAGGATTTGGGGCCGTTGGAGGATTTGGGGAGGATTTGGGGAGGATTTGGGGAGGATTTGTGGAGGGTTTGGGGCCGTTGGAGGGTTTGGGGATGATTTGGGGAGGATTTGGGGAGGATTTGGGGAGGATTTGTGGAGGGTTTTGGGGCCGTTGGAGGGTTTGGGGATGATTTGGGGATTGGGGGAGGATTTGGGGATGATTTGGGGAGGGTTTGTGGAGGATTTGGGGATTGGGGGAGGATTTGGGGATGATTTGTGGAGGATTTGTGGAGGATTTGGGGATTGGAGGAGGATTTGGGGATGATTTGGGGATGATTTGGGGATGATTTGGGGAGGGTTTGGGGCCGTTGGAGGGTTTGGGGCCGTGCCTGGCCCCGCCCCACAGCCGTTGTTCCTTATCAGAGCTCTGATTGTCCCGGGGGGGGGTTTGGGGCAGGAAGGAGCTGGAGCTGCTCCAGGGGGGCAAAGTCCCCACATGTGCCCCTTGTCACCTGCCCTGCTCCTGGGCTGGGGGCACAGCTGGATGGGGAACAACTGAGTCACAGCTGGCAGGGGCACAGCTGGACAGGGGCACAGCTGGATGGGGGCACAGCTGGATGGGGCACAGCTGGATGGGGGTACAGCTGGATGTGGGGGCACAGCTGGATGGGGGGGCACAGCTGGATGTGGGGGGCACAGCTGGACATGGGGGCACAGCTGGATGGGGCACAGCTGGAGGTGGGGGCACAGCTGGATGGGGGCACAGCTGGATGGGGGGCACAGCTGGATATGGGGGCACAGCTGGATGTGGGGGGCACAGCTGGATGTGGGGGCACAGCTGGATGTGGGGGCACAGCTGGATATGGGGGCACAGCTGGAGGTGGGGGCACAGCTGGAGGTGGGGGCACAGCTGGATGGGGGCACAGCTGGATGGGGGCACAGCTGGATGTGGGGGGCACAGCTGGATGTGGGGGGCACAGCTGGATATGGGGGCACAGCTGGATATGGGGGCACAGCTGGATATGGGGCACAGCTGGATGGGAGCACAGCTGGATGTGGGGGAACAGCTGGATGTGGGGGCACAGCTGGATGTGGGGGCACAGCTGGATGTGGGGGGCACAGCTGGATGGGGGCACAGCTGGATATGGGGCACAGCTGGATGTGGGGGCACAGCTGGATGTGGGGCACAGCTGGATGTGGGGGAACAGCTGGATATGGGGGGCACAGCTCGATGGGGGCACAGCTGGATGTGGGGGGGGCACAGCTGGATGTGGGGGCACAGCTGGATGTGGGGTCACAGCTGGATTGGGGGCACAGCTGGATGGGGGCACAGCTGGATGAGCACAGCTGGATGTGGGGGCACAGCTGCATATGGGGGCACAGCTGGATGTGCTTGGTAGTTCACATCTGGCTGGTGGCAAGGTGCAGGAGCTCAACACAGCTGGCTGGGGAGGCACATCTGGAATCCCTGGTGTGGGCACAGCTGGAATCCCTGGTGTGGGCACAGCTGGAATCCCTGGTGTGGGCACATCTGGAATTCCCAGCTCCCCTCACGGCTCCTGAGCCCGGGGTGTGTCCAGGTGTGCTCCCCTCCCCCCCCCCCGCCCCTCCCTTACCGGGCCCTTTGTCCCTTTGTCACTTTGTCACTTTGTCACTTTGTCACCACCTTTGATGTCCCCGCGGGAGCAGCAACGGCTGAGAGAGGGCAAAGAGCTGCAGGAGGGAATTTCCTGGGAATGCCAGGATGGAAGGTTTCCATTTCCAGCCCAAAAACCAGCCCAAAAACCACCCCAAAAACAACCCCAAAAACCACCCCAAAAACCCATCCCAAAAACCAGCCCAAAAACCACCCCAAAAACCCACACCAAAAACCAGCCCAAAAACCACCCCAAAACCCACCCCAAAAATCACCCCAAACCCCAAATCCACCCCTGGGGTTGGCAATAGGGGGGGACCCCACCTGGTGTGGGGAATTTGGGAAGCAGAGGATTGGGATTTTTCTGGTCCCACATTCCCAGGAATTTGGGATTTTTCAGTCTCACATTCCCAGGATGTTTTGGGATTTTTCTGGTCTCACATTCCCAGGAATTTGGGATTTTTTGGTCTCACATTCCCAGGAATTTGGGATTTTTTGGTCTCACATTCCCAGGAATTTGGGATTTTCTGGTCTCACATTCCCAGGAATTTGGGATTTTTCTGGTCCCACATTCCCAGGAATTTGGGATTTTTCAGTCTCACATTCCCAGGTTGTTTTGGGATTTTTCAGTCTCACATTCCCAGGAATTTGGGATTTTTTGGTCTCACATTCCCAGGAATTTGGGATTTTTCTGGTCTCACATTCCCAGGATGTTTTGGGATTTTTCAGTCTCACATTCCCAGGAATTTGGGATTTTCTGGTCTCACATTCCCAGAAATTTGGGATTTTTCTGGTCTCACATTCCCAGGAATTTGGGATTTTCTGGTCCCAGCATTCCCAGGAATTTGGGACTTTTCAGTCTCACATTCCCAGGATGTTTTGGGATTTTTCTGGTCTCACATTCCCAGGTTGTTTTGGGATTTTTCTGGTCCCACATTCCCAGGAATTTGGGATTTTTCAGTCTCACATTCCCAGGATGTTTTGGGATTTTTCTGGTCCCACATTCCCAGGAATTTGGGATTTTTTGGTCTCACATTCCCAGGAATTTGGGATTTTTCTGGTCTCACATTCCCAGGATGTTTTGGGATTTTTCAGTCTCACATTCCCAGGATGTTTTGGGATTTTTCTGGTCCCACATTCCCAGGAATTTGGGATTTTTCAGTCTCACATTCCCCGGATGTTTTGGGATTTTTCTGGTCCCACATTCCCAGAATGTTTTGGGATGTTTCCAGTCCCACATTCCTGGAATATTTTTGGGATGTTTCAGGATTTTTCTGGTCCCACATTCCCAGGATGTTTTGGGATTTTTCTGGTCTCACATTCCCAGGTTGTTTTGGGATGTTTCAGGATGTTGGGGTGTTTTCAGCCCCACATTCCCAGGTTGTTATGGGATATTTTGGGATGTTTCCATCCCCACATTCCCAGGATATTCTGGGATGTTCCCAGCCCCACATTCCCAGGATATTTTGGGATGTTTCCATCTCCATATTCCCAGGATATTTGGGATGTTTCCAGCCCCACATTCCCAGGTTGTTATTTGATATTTGGGTGTTTCCAGCCCCACATTCCCAGGATATTTTGGGATGTTTCCATCTCCATATTCCCAGGATATTTTGGGATGTTTCCATCCCCACATTCTCAGGTTGTTCTGGGATGTTTTGGGATGTTTCCAGCCCCACATTCCCAGGTTGTTATTTGATATTTGGGTGTTTCCATCCCCACATTCCCAGGATATTCTGGGATGTTCCCAGCCCCACATTCCCAGGTTGTTTTGGGATATTTGGGATGTTCCCAGCCCCACATTCCCAGGATATTCTGGGATGTTCCCAGCCCCACATTCCCGGGATATTTGGGTGTTCCCAGCCCCACATCCCGGGTCTCCGTCCCGCAGGGCGCTGGCGCCGGTGACAGGTGACAGCGATGGGCTATGATGTGGCTCGATTCCAGGGGGACGTGGACGAGGACCTGATCTGCCCCATCTGCAGCGGCGTGCTGGAGGAGCCCGTGCAGGTACAGCACACCTGGGGACACCTGGGGACACCTGGGGACACCTGGGCACAGCTGGGGACAGCTGGGGACACCTGGGGACAGCTGGGGACACCTGGGGACACCTGGGGACAGCTGGGCACACCTGGGGACAGCTGGGGACAGCTGGGGACACCTGGGGACACCTGGGGACAGCTGGGGACAGCTGGGGACAGCTGGGCACACCTGGGGACACCTGGGGACACCTGGGGACAGCTGGGGACAGCTGGGGACACCTGGGGACAGCTGGGGACAGCTGGGGACAGCTGGGGACACCTGAGCACACCTGGGCACACCTGGGCACACCTGGGGACAGCTGGGGACACCTGGGGACAGCTGGGGACAGCTGGAGACACCTGGGGACAGCTGGGGACAGCTGGGCACACTTGGGCACACTTGGGGACAGCTGGGGACACCTGGGGACAGCTGGGGACACCTGAGCACACCTGGGCACACCTGGGGACACCTGGGCACACCTGGGGACAGCTGGGGACACTTGGACTCGATGATCCAGGAGGATTTCCCCAAATTCTGTGATCCCGTGAACAATTCCATGAGTGATCCCATGAATGATTCCATGGATTATTCCATGAGTGATCCCAACAGTGATTCCATTAATTATTCCATGGATTATTCCATGGGTGATTCCAAGAGTGATTCCATTAATTATTCCATGGTTGATTCCAAGAGTGATTCCATTAATTATTCCATGGATTATTCCATGGGTGATTCCAAGAGTGATTCCATTAATTATTCCATGGATTATTCCATGGGTGATTCCATGAGTGATATCATTAATTATTCCATGGGTGACCCTGGACTCAATATCTAGTCAGTTTTCCCCAATTTCTGTGATCCCATAACTGATCCTTCACTCAGTGCTCCAGTCCCTTTCCCCAAACCCAGTGATCCCATAACTGATCCCATAACTGATCCTTCACTCAGCACTCCAGTCCCTTTCCCTGAACCCAGCAATCCCATAACAACCCTTCACTCAGCACTCCAGTCCCATTCCCCCAAACCAGTAATCCCATAACTGATTCCATGAACAACCCTTCACTCAGCGCTCCAGTCCCTTTCCCCTAACCCCAGCTCCCCCCATGACTGATCCCATAACTGATCCCATAACTGATCCCATAACTGATCCCATAACTGATCCTTCACTCAGCACTCCAGTCCCTTTCCCCAAACCCAGTGATCCCATAACTGATCCCATGAACAATCCTTTACTCAGCACTCCGGTCCCTTTCCCCAAACCCAGTGATCCCATAACTGATCCTTCACTCAGCACTCCAGTCCCTTTCCCTGAACCCAGCAATTCCATAACAACCCTTCACTCAGTTCTCCAGTACCTTTCCCCAAACCCAGTGATCCCATAACAATCCTTCACTCAATGCTCCAGTCCCTTTCCCCAAACCCAGTGATCCCATAACTGATCCTGCACTCAGTTCTCCAGTCCCTTTCCCCAAACCCAGTGATCCCATAACTGATCCCATAACTGATCCCATAACTGATCCCATAACTGATCCTTCACTCAGCACTCCAGTCCCTTTCTCCAAACCCATCGATCCCATAACGATCCTTCACTCAGTTCTCCAGTCCTTTCCCCAAACCCAGCAATCCAATACCTGATCCTTCACTCAGTTCTCCAGTCCCTTTCCCCAAACCCAGTGATACCATAACTGATCCCATAACTGATCCCATAACTGATCCCATAACTGATCCCATAACTGATCCTTCACTCAGCACTCCAGTCAAACCCATAGATCCCATAACGATCCTTCACTCAGTTCTCCAGTCCCTTTCCCCCAAACCCAGTGATCCCATAACTGATCCCATAACTGATCCCATAACTGATCCCCTTGACTCAGCCCCCATCCCTGACCGCGGTGTCCCCGCAGGCGCCGCACTGCGAGCACGCCTTCTGCAATGCCTGCATCACGCAGTGGTTCTCGCAGCAGCAGACGTGCCCCGTGGACCGCAGCGTGGTGACGGTGGCGCACCTGCGGCCGGTGCCGCGCATCATGCGCAACATGCTGTCCAAGCTGCAGATCAGCTGCGACAACGCCGTGTTCGGCTGCACGGCCGTGGTGCGCCTCGACAACCTGATGGCTCACCTGAACGACTGCGAGCACAACCCCAAACGGCCCGTCACCTGCGAGCAGGGATGCGGGTGGGTGGGCACGGGGTGGGGTGGGCATGGGGAGGGAGCTGGGGTGGGCACTGGGATGGGCACAGGATGGGATGTGCATGGGGTGGGAGCTGGGGTGGGCACTGGGATGGGCACGGGGTGGGGTGGGCATGGGGTGGGAGCTGGGGTGGGCACTGAGATGGGTACGGGGTGGGGTGGGCATGGGGAGGGAGGTGGGGTGGGCACGAGGTGGGCACTGGGAGGGGATGGACACAGGATGGGATGGGCACGGGGTGGGAGCTGGGGTGGGCACTGGGATGGGCACAGGATGGGATGTGCATGGGGAGGGAGCTGGGGTGGGCACTGGGATGGGCATAGGGTGGGATGTGCATGGGGAGGGAGTTGGGGTGGGCACTGGGATGGGTACGGGGTGGGCACTGGGATGGGTACGGGGTGGGCACTGAGATGGACATGCAGTTGGGATGGACACTGGGGTGGGCACTGGGTTGGACACAGGGATGGCACTGGGGTGGGCACAGGGATGGACACAGGGTGGGCACTGGGATGGGCACAGGGTAGGGATGGACACAGGGTGAGCACTGGGACACGGGATTGGCACTGGGATGGACACAGGGTAGGGATGGACACAAGGTAGGGATGGGCACTGGGAGGCGATGGACACGGTGAGCACTGGGACACGGGATTGGCACTGGGATGGACACAGGATGGGATGGGCACGGGGTGGGAGCTGGGATGGACACAGGACGGGCACTGGGATGGGCACAAGATGGGCACTGGGATGGACACAGGGTAGGGATGGATACAGGATGGGCATTGGGATGGACACAGGATGGGCATTGGGATGGACACAGGATGGGCATTGGGATGGACACAGGAAGGGTGCTGGGATGGACACAGGATGGGGATAGACATGGGATGGGGATGGGGTGGGCACAGTGTGGGCATTGGGAGGGGATGGGCACTAGGATGGTGCAGGATGGGCACTGGGATGGACACAGGATGGGGTGGGCACAGGTTGGGCACTGGGAGGGGATGGACATGGGATGGGAGCTGGGATGGACACAGGATGGGGTAGGCACAGGGTGGGCACTGGGATGGACACAGGGAGGGTGGTGGGGTGAGCACAGGGAGGGAGCTGGGGTGGACACAGGGTAGGGTGGGCACAGGGTGGACACTGGGATGGACATACAGTAGGGATGGACACAGGGTAGGGATGGGCACGGGGTGGGAGCTGGGATGGACACCGCATGGACACAGGGTGGGCACTGGGATGGACATGGGATGGGGATGGACACAGGATGGGCAGTGGAGTGACCCTGGGAAGGGCACTGGAAGAACCCTGGGGTGGGCACAGGATGGGGATGGACACAGGGTGGGCACTGGGATGGGCATTGGAATGGGCACAGGAAGGGCACTGAAATGGACACAGGATGGGCACTGGGGTGGGCACAGGATGGGGATGGACACAGGGAGGGTCACAGGTTCAGGCAAGGAGCCTGAGATTGGGATCTCCCAGGGTTTGAAGTGCAAGGTCCTGCAGGGAAAGGGTTGGGGAGGATTTTTCAGTCTGTCCCCCTGTGCTGGCACTGCTGAGCCCCTCCAGGGCCACAGAGACATTGAGGGGCTGGAGCAGCAGCAGGAGGGTCTGGAGAAGCCCTGAGGGAGCTGGAAAGGGGCTCAAATTCCTCCAGGAGAGGTTCAGGATGGACACCAGAAGGAATTTTTCCATGGAAAGGGTGATCATGCTCAGGGAGGTGGAGGAAGAGGAAGAAAATCCCCATTTACACCCAGAATTCTCCTCTAATCTGGCACTCAGCATCTTCCACACCTGAATTATTTAGGAAAGTGTAAATTCCTAATCTGGAGTCTCCAATTTTTTCCTCCTGGCAGCTTGGAGATGCCCAAGGACGAGCTGCCCAACCACAACTGCATCAAGCACCTGCGTTCAGTGGTGCAGCAGCAGCAGACCCGGATTGCTGAGCTGGAGAAAACCTCAGCTGAGCACAAGCACCAGCTGGCTGAGCAGGTGGGGCCAGGGCTGGGTCAGGATTGGGTGGGTTGGACACCAAAATGCTGAAAAATTAGGAAAAAAGTGGCTGGAAGGAGGTGGGAGTTGAGGGTGGTTCTGCAGGATTTGGTTCAGGATGGGGGATCCTGGAATGGCAGGGCTGGGAGGGGAAAGGGCAGGTTTGGGAGTTCAGACTCCAAAATCTCTCCAAAAACAAGGGGCAAGTTTGGGGGCTGGACACCAAAATCACTCCAGAAAAAGGGAAAAAACAAGTTTTTGGTGTTTGGACACCAAAGTTGTCCCAAAAAAAGCAGAAAATTGGGCTGAGTGTGGCCGGGTCGGGTTCCAGGGTCATTCCCACTCCCAATCCCATTCCCAATCCCAGTCCGACTCCCATTCCCAATTCCACTCCCAATTCCATTCCCATTCCCAATTTCACTCCCAATTCCACTCCCAATCCCAATTCCATTCTCATTCCCACTCCCATTCCTGTTCCTGTTCCCACTCCTGTTCCCATTCCCAATCCTTTTCTGAATCCCAATCCCACTCCCATTCCCATTTCTGTTCCCAATCCCACTCCCGTTGTTCCCACTCCCATTCCATTGTTCCCATTCCCGATCCCACTCCTGTTATTCCCATTGTTCCCATTCCCAATCCCATTGTTCCCAGTGTTCTCAGTGTTCCCACTCCCAGTCCCAGTCCCACTCCCATTGTTCCCATTGTTCCACTGTTCCCATTGTTCCCAATCTCACTCCCATTGTTCCCATTGTTCCCATTGTTCCCATTCCCATTGTTCCCATTGTTCCCATTCCCATTGTTCCCATTGTTCCCATTCCCATTGTTCCCATTGTTCCCATTGTTCCCATTCCCATTGTTCCCATTGTTCCCATTGTTCCCATTGTTCCCATTCCCATTGTTCCCATTCCCATTGTTCCCATTGTTCCACTGTTCCCACTGTTCCCAGTCCCACTCCCACTGTTCCCACTGTTCCCAGTCCCACTCCCACTGTTCCCACTGTTCCCATTGTTCCCACTGTTTCCATTGTTCCCATTCCCAATCCCACTCCCATTGTCCCCACTGTCCCCGTTGCTTCCGTTGTACCCATTGTCCCCGTTGTCCCTGTTGTCCCCGTTGTCCCCATTGTCCCCACTGTCCCCACTGTTCCCGTTCCCAGTCCCACTCCCACTGTCCCCATTGTCCCCATTGTTCCCACTGTCCCCACTGTCCCCGTTGTCCCCACTGTCCCCATTGTCCCCATTGTCCCCACTGTCCCCACTGTCCCCGTTGTCCCCACTGTCCCCACTGTCCCCGCTGTCCCCATTGTCCCCACTGTCCCCATTGCTCCCGTTGTCCCCACTGTCCCCACTGTCCCCGTTGTCCCCACTGTCCCCACTGTCCCCACTGTCCCCACTGTCCCCACTGTTCCCAGTCCCACTCAGTTTCCCCCTCCCAGAAAAGGGACATCCAGCTGCTCAAGGCCTACATGCGGGCGATCCGCAGCGTCAACCCCAACCTGCAGAACCTGGAGGAGACCATCGAGTACAACGAGATCCTCGAGTGAGTGCGGGGGGAAATGGGGATTTCTGAGGGAAATTGGGCAATTTTTGAGGGAAACAGGTGATTTCTGAGGGAAATATGTCATTTTCTGAGGGAAATATGTCATTTTTTGAGGGAAATATGTCATTTTCTGAGGGAAATATGTCATTTTCTCAGGGAAATATGTCATTTTCTCAGGGAAATATGTCATTTTCTCAGGGAAATTTGGCAATTTCTGAGGGATATTTGGCAATTTCTGAGGGATATTTGGCAATTTCTGAGGGAAAACTGGCAATTTCTGAGGGAAAACTGGGGATTTCTGAGGGAAATCTGGGGATTTCTGAGGGAAACTGGGGATTTCTGAGGGAAAACTGGCGATTTCTGAGGGATATTTGGCAATTTCTGAGGGAAATCTGGCAATTTCTGAGGGAAATTTGGCAACTTTTGAGGGAAACCAGTGATTTCTGAAAGAAACTGGGGATTTCTGAGGGAAACTGGCAATTTCTGAGGGAAACTGGGGATTTCTGAGGGAAACTGGGGATTTCTGAGGGAAACTGGGGATTTTTGAGGGAAACTGGCGATTTTTGAGGGAAACTGGCGATTTCTGAGGGAATTCTGGCAATTTCTGAGGAAATTCTGGCAATTTCTGAGGGAAATTTGGCAAATTTTGAGGGAAAATTGGCCCCTCCCTGACCCCCTCCCTGCCCTGCAGGTGGGTGATCCCCCCCAAACCCCCTTCCCTGTCACCCCATCTGTGTGACCCCCCTCCCTGTCCCTCCCAGGTGGGTGAACCCCCATCCCCAACCCCCTGAGTGTCCCCCCAGGGGGATGAACTCCCCCAAACCCCCATCCCTGACCCCTCCCTGACCCGCAGGTGGATGAACTCCCCCAAACCCCCATCCCTGACCCCTCCCTGACCCCTCTCTGCCCCGCAGGTGGATGAACCCCCCCAAACCCCCATCCCTGACCCCTCCCTGACCCCGCAGGTGGATGAACCCCCCCAAACCCCCATCCCTGACCCCTCCCTGACCCCGCAGGTGGATGAACCCCCCCAAACCCCTCTCCCTGACCCCTCCTTGACCCCTCTCTGCCCCGCAGGTGGGTGAACCCCCCCAAACCCCCCTCCCTGACCCCGCAGGTGGATGAACTCCCCCAAACCCCCCTCCCTGACCCCGCAGGTGGATGAACCCCCCAAACCCCCCTCCCTGACCCCGCAGGTGGATGAACCCCCCCAAACCCCCCTCCCTGACCCCTCCCTGACCCCGCAGGTGGATGAACCCCCCAAACCCCCATCCCTGACCCGCAGGTGGATGAACCCCCCAAACCCCTCTCCCTGACCCCTCCCTGACCCCGCAGGTGGATGAACCCCCCAAACCCCTCTCCCTGACCCCTCCTTGACCCCTCTCTGCCCCGTAGGTGGGTGAACCCCCCCAAACCCCCATCCCTGACCCCGCAGGTGGATGAACCCCCCAAACCCCCCTCCCTGACCCCTCTGTGCCCCGCAGGTGGATGAACCCCCCCAAACCCCCCTCCCTGACCCTGCAGGTGGATGAACCCCCCAAACCCCCCTCCCTGACCCCTCTGTGCCCCGCAGGTGGATGAACCCCCCCAAACCCCCCTCCCTGACCCTGCAGGTGGATGAACCTCCCAAACCCCCCTCCCTGACCCCTCTCTGCCCCGCAGGTGGATGAACCCCCCAAACCCCCCTCTCTGACCCCTCCCTGACCCCGCAGGTGGATGAACCCCCCCAAACCCCCCTCCCTGACCCCTCTGTGCCCCGCAGGTGGGTGAACTCCCTGCAGCCGGCGCGCGTGACGCGCTGGGGCGGCATGATCTCCACGCCGGACGCGGTGCTGCAGGCCGTCATCAAGCGCTCGCTGGTGGAGAGCGGCTGCCCGGCCTCCATCACCAACGAGCTGATCGAGAACGCGCACGAGCGCAACTGGCCGCAGGGGCTGGCCACGCTGGAGACGCGCCAGATGAACCGCCGCTACTACGAGAACTACGTGGCCAAGCGCATCCCCGGCAAGCAGGCGGTGGTGGTGATGGCCTGCGAGAACCAGCACATGGGAGAGGACATGGTGCTGGAGCCGGGGCTCGTCATGATCTTCGCTCACGGGGTGGAGGAGATATGAAAAAAAAAATAGTGGTTTTGGGGTGTCTCTTTCCGCGCGCGCCCCTCGGGTTTGGGGGGTTTTAGGGTTTTGGCGGGCGGTTGGAGTTGTTGTTGTTGGGAGGGTTGGTTTGGAGGAGAGGGGGATCCAGACTCGGCTGGGTTTGGGGGTTTTAGGGTTTTCTCGCTTGGACTCATTCTGAACCGTGTTTGGAGGAGACTCACCTGGATTTGGGGGTTTTAGGGTTTTCTCGCTTGGACTCATTCTGAACCGTGTTTGGAGGAGACTCATCTGGATTTGGGGGTTTTAGGGTTTCCTCGCTTGGTTGGACTCATTCTGAACTCTGGAGGAGAGGGGGCTCCAGACCCAACTGGATTTGGGGTTTTACAGATCCTCAATTGGTTTGACTCATTCTAAACTTTGGAGGAGAGGGGGCTCCAGACCCACCTGGGTTTGGGGGTTTTAGGGTTTCCTCGCTTGCTTGGACTCATTCTAAACTCTGCAGGAGAGGGGGCTTCAGACATGTCTGGGTTTGGGGCTTTTAGGGTTTATGGTTTGGTTGTTGTTTGGAGGAGAGGGGGCTCCAGACCCACCTGGACTTGTGGATTTTGGGATTTTCCCGCATGGTTGGACTCATTCTGAACCCTGTTTGGAAGAAAGGGGCAGTGGAGTCTCCAGACTTGCCTGGATTTGTGGATTTTAGGATTCCTCAATTGGTTGGACTCATTCTAAACCCTGTTTTGAGGAAAGCAGAAGTGGAGGCTCCAGACCCACCTGGACTTGGGGGTTTTGGGGTTTTCTCATTTGGCTGGACTCATTCTAAACCCTATTTTGAGGAGAGAGGCAGTGGGAGCCTCCCCCCCCCCCCCCCCAAAATCCTGGCTCACACCCAGTCTGTGCCTCCCCCCACCCACCCAGGACTGGCTCTCCCATCTCCTCTCCCTCCTCTGGAATTTCCACCTTGGTGTCCCCAAAAGGGCACTGCTGGTGTCCCCAAAAGGGCACTGCTGGTGTCCCCAGATGAGCACTGCCAGTGTCCCCAAGTGTGGCACTGCTGGTGTCCCCAAGTGTGGCACTGCTGGTGTCCCCAAATGGGCACTGCTGGTGTCCCCAAGTGTGGCACTGCTGGTGTCCCCAAATGGGCACTGCTGGTGTCCCCAAGTGTGGCACTGCTGGTGTCCCCAAGTGTGGCACTGCCGGTGTCCCCAAGTGTGGCACTGCCGGTGTCCCCAAGTGTGGCACTGCTGGTGTCCCCAAGTGTGGCACTGCCGGTGTCCCCAAGTGTGGCACTGCTGGTGTCCCCAGGTGAGGCACTGCCGGTGTCCCCAGATGAGCACTGCCAGTGTCCCCAAGGGTGGCACTGCCAGTGTCCCCAATGTGGCACTGCCAGTGTCCCCAAGTGTGGCACTGCCGGTGTCCCCAATGTGGCACTGCCAGTGTCCCCAAGTGTGGCACTGCCGGTGTCCCCAATGTGGCACTGCCGGTGTCCCCAAGTGTGGCACTGCCAGTGTCCCCAAAAGGGCACTGCCAGTGTCCCCAAAAGGGCACTGCCGGTGTCCCCAAGTGAGGCACTGCCGGTGTCCCCAAGTGTGGCACTGCTGGTGTCCCCAAGTGTGGCACTGCCGGTGTCCCCAATGTGGCACTGCCGGTGTCCCCAGGTGAGGCACTGCCGGTGTCCCCAAGTGTGGCACTGCCAGTGTCCCCAAAAGGGCACTGCCAGTGTCCCCAAAAGGGCACTGCCGGTGTCCCCAAGTGAGGCACTGCCGGTGTCCCCAAGTGTGGCACTGCTGGTGTTCCCAAGTGTGGCACTGCCAGTGTCCCCAAAAGGGCACTGCCGGTGTCCCCAGGTGAGGCACTGCCGGTGTCCCCAAGTGTGGCACTGCTGGTGTCCCCAAGTGTGGCACTGCCGGTGTCCCCAAGTGTGGCACTGCCAGTGTCCCCAAAAGGGCACTGCCGGTGTCCCCAAGTGTGGCACTGCTGGTGTCCCCAAAAGGGCACTGCCGGTGTCCCCAAGTGTGGCACTGCCAGTGTCCCCAGGTGAGGCACTGCCAGTGTCCCCAGGTGAGGCACTGCCAGTGTCCCCAAGTGTGGCACTGCTGGTGTCCCCAGCCCTGCAGTCAGGGGTCCTTGGCCTTGGGGACCCTCCTGTCCCCCTTGCTTGGTGCATGTCCCGTTCCTCCTCCCATTCCCATCAGTGTTTGCCTCTGCTTTCACCACCCTCGCTGTTACTTTTCCAGACACTCGTGATTGTGATTCTGTATTTTTTTTTTCTTTTTGTACTTTTTTTGGACCTTTTCTCATTTTTACTCCTCCTTTTTATTTGATTTTCCAAGTACCGTGGGCAGGCACCTCTGGCCTGAGTCCGTGGGACTCATTGGGAATTTAATTTATTTGCATTTATTTTGTTGGATTTTTTGTTGTTTTTCTTTTTTAAATCATTGTTTCTCCTCCGGTGTCAGTCCCGGCAGGAGGCAGGGATTGAAGTGATCAATAAACAGAATTCTGGTTGCTTTATCCTGCGGGGATTTGGGGATCAATAAATGTCACTCCTGGCAGGGAATGGGGGTGGTTCAGGGTCCTGAAACCCCAAAAATGTGCTCCCCAAAAAGGATCAACCTGTGCCTCTTGTTCCTACCTGGAGTGGGGTTCCCACTTCTCCTGCGCTTAAAAAATCAGAGATTAGAGGGGGGTCCCTGCTGTTCCCACCCTAAAAAAAAACGAGATTAGAGGGGAGTCCCTGGTGTCCCCACCCCCAAAAAAACCGAGATTAGAGGGGGGGGTTCCTGCTGTCCCCACCCCAAAAAAAACGAGATTAGAGGGGGGTCCCTGCTGTCCTCACCCCAAAAAAACGGGATTAGAGGGGGGGTCCCCATTGTTCCCACCCCTCAAAGATCCGGTACCGGGACTGGGGATCCCTTTGGTTCCCCCGTTAGAGGAGCCAGGAGCTTGGTGGGAGGGATCCCCGTTGTTTCCGCCGTTAAAGCAGCCGGTACCGGCGCTTGGGAGGGGTTTGTGATGTTCCCGCCGATAACAGAGCCGGTACCGGAGGGTGAGCGTGTCATTCCCGCCGCTGAAAGAGCCGGTACCGGGGACCGGGGAGGGGCGGGCGGCGTTTGTGATGCTCCCGCCGTTAAAACACCCGGTACCGGAGGCTGCGGGTGTGTCTTCCCCGTCATTCCCGCCGCTAAAAGAGCTGGTACCGCACGGTTAATCTGCGTTTACCGGTACCGGAGGTTCAGTCTGTGCGCACCGGTACCGGGAGCTCCCACGAGCGTCCCTCATGAGCAAAAGTGAGCGTGGCGTCACGGACAGGATTCGAACCTGTGCGGGGAAACCCCATTGGATTTCGAGTCCAACGCCTTAACCACTCGGCCACCGTGACTCTCGCGCCTCCCAACGCCGCGCTGCACATAGACCCGGCCCCGCCCCGCCCGGTGCTCGGTGTCCCGTTCCCGGTGCTCGGTGCCCGGTGCTCGGTGCCCCATGCCCTGTGTTCGCTGTTCAGTGCCCGGTGTTCGGTGCTCGGTGCCCTGTATTCGGTGCCTGGTGCTCGATGACAGGTGCCCGGTGCTCGTTGCCCAGTGTTTGGTGCCCTGTGCCCCAAGCCCTGTGTTCGGTGCTCCGTGTTTGGCGCCCGGTATCGGGTGCCCTGTGTTCGGTGCTCTATGCCCGGTGCTCAGTGCCCGGTGCTCTGTGCCCAGTGTTCGGTGCCCCGCGCCCTGTGCTTGGTTCCCGGTGTTCGGTGCTCGGTACCCGGTGCCGCTCCGGCGCTCACACCGCGGCTCATCCCTTCCCACGCCGTCCCCGGCTGCTCCAAACCCCGCCTGGAAACTTCCAGCGGTGGGGCAGCCACAGCCACTCCTGGAAATCAATTCCCACTCCCCAGCACCCTCACAGGCAGGAATTTATTCCCAATTCCCACGGAAACCAGATTTCCTTCTCTTTGAACCCATTTCTCCTTGTCCTGTCTTTCTTGTCACACTTGAGGGCGGCGAGGCCGGGAACAGCGGGACCAACAACGGGCGGCGGAGCGGGGACTCTGGACCGGGAATCGGGACCGGGAACAGGGACCGGGGACAGCGGGACCAACAACGGGCGGCGGAGCGGGGACTTGGGACCGGGAATCGGGACCGGGAACAGGGACCGGGGACAGCGGGACCAACAACGGGCGGCGGAGCGGGGACTTGGGACCGGGAATCGGGACCGGGAATAGGGACCGGGGACAGCGGGACCAACAACGGGCGGCGGAGCGGGGGCTGGGGACCGGGAACAGCGGGACCGGCAGGAGGCGGTGGCGGGCGCGGCGGGACCGGCGGCGGGCGGTAGAACGGGGACGGCGGGGCCGGGAACAGCGATCGAGGCCGGGAACAGCGATCGGGGGCAGCGGTGCGGGACTGGCAACAGCTCCCGGGGAACAGCGGGACCAACAACGGGCGGTGGAGCGGGAGCAGCGACCGAGACCGGCGACACCGGGCGGGAGCGGCAGCGCGGGAGCGACACCGCCAGGGGGCGGCGGCGGGAGCGGCGGGAGCGGCGGTGCGGGAACGGGAGGGAACCAAAGGGGGCGGCGGGGCCGTGACAGAGAGCGGGGCCGGTGCGAGCGGCGGGGACAGAAAGGACAGCGGGGACAACGAGGACAGCGGGGACAGTGCGGGGAGCGGGGACAGCGAGCGGAGCGGGGACAGCGAGCGGCGGCGGGCGCGGCAGTGGCGGCGCGCCGCCGGCAGGGGGCGGCAGCGGCGGGCGGAGGCGGCGGCGCGGCCCGGCCCGCTCAAGATGGCGGTGCGGAAGAAGGACGGCGGCCCCAACGTCAAGTACTACGAGGCCTCGGACACCGTCAGCCAGTTCGACAACGTGCGGCTGTGGCTCGGCAAGAACTACAAGAAGGTAGGTGCGCGGAACGCGCGGGGCCGCCGCCGCCGCCCGCCCGCCCCGCCGGGCCCGGCCTGTCACGGTCACGGCGCCGCCGCCGCCATCGCGCCCCCCCCCCCTCCCCTCAGCGGCCGCGGCGGCCGCGCTGAGCCCCCCGCCCCGCAGTACATCCAGGCCGAGCCCCCCACCAACAAATCGCTGTCGAGCCTGGTGGTGCAGCTGCTGCAGTTCCAGGAGGAGGTGTTCGGGAAGCACGTCAGCAACGCGCCCCTCACCAAGCTGCCGGTGAGACGCGGGGGGACATCGCGGGGGGACATCGCGGGGGTTTGGGGACAAGGCTCGGAGCGGGGACGGTGCCCTGAGGTGCGGGGATGGACCCTGGGGTGAGCTGGGGGAGAGCCCCGAAGAACGGGGGACAAAGGCTGGATTGGGGAGAGCGCCTCGAAAATGTGGGGACAGCACCCCACAGAGCCGGGGATGGCACCCCCATAACCGGGGACAGCCCCTAATAACACCCCCATAACCAGGGACAGCTGGGGATGGCACCCCCATAACCGGGGACAGCTCCACATGGCACCCCCATAACCAGGGACAGCCCCTAATAACACCCCCATAACCAGGGACAGCTGGGGATGGCACCCCCATAACCAGGGACAGCCCCTAATGGCACCCCCATAACCGGGGACAGCCCCACATGGCACCCCTATAACCGGGGACAGCCCCTAATGGCACCCCCATAACCAGGGACAGCCCCTAATGGCACCCCTATAACCGGGGACAGCCCCTAATGGCACCCCTATAACCGGGGACAGCCCCTAATAACACCCCCATAACGGGGACAGCTCCACATGGCACCCCCATAACCGGAGACAGCCCCTAATAACACCCCCATAACCAGGGACAGCCCCTAATGACACCCCCATAACGGGGACAGCCCCTAATGGCACCCCCATAACCAGGGACAGCCCCACATGGCACCCCCATGACGGGGACAGCCCCTAATGGCACCCCCATGACGGGGACAGCCCCAGGGACATGGGGAGGTGACCAGGGACAAGGCTCAGAGTGGGGATGGTGCCCCAAAGGTGCAGGGATGGCCCCGGGATGGGGTCCTGGAAGGAGCCCCAAAGAAGGGGGGACAAAGCCCTGACTGGGGACAGCACCCCAATATCCAAGGAAAGCATCTCAGTGCTCAGGGACAGCACCCCAGTGATTTGGGGACATGGCCCTGATAACCCCAAGGAGCAGGGACAGTGCCCTAAAGGCTTGGGGACAAAGCTGAATAGAAATTACACCCCAGAGTCCCCAAAAATGCCCCAAAGAACAGGGGACAAGGCCCTGAGTGGGGACTGCACCCAGGGACAGGGTCACCATGAGGTGGGGACAAAACCTAGATGCTAGATGGGGACAGCACCCCAAATATGCAGAACCAGCACCCCAAACCTTGGGGCAGAGCCCCAGAGCAAAGGGGACAAGGACAATGATGACCAGGGACAAGGACAATGATGAGCTCAGGGACAAGGTCCAGAGCAGGGACAGTGCCCCAGAGACAGGGGGACAACCCTGGCACATGTCCCCAGTGTCCCCAATGTGGGGACAAAGCTCCAAGCCCAGCAGCTGGGGACAGCCCCAGTGACCTGGGGACACGGCCCTGAGCAGGGACAGCACCCAGAGCTTGGGGACACGGCCCTGGTGACACCGTTCAGCATTCAGGTGACTTGGGGACAACAGCTGACCATGGACAGCAGCCAGGTCAGTGTCCTGCTCAGGGACATGTCCTGTGTGCTGGGGACACTGCTGGGACTGTCACAGTGTCACCACTCAGGGACAGTTCTACCAGCAGGGACAGCGTCCTGCCAGGAGCAGTGTCACAAAAGGGACACCTCAACACTGAGACAGGGGACAGCCCCAAAGGAGCTGGGGACATTGTCACCAAATGGGGACAGTGCTGTAGCAGTGCAGGGACTCTATCCCAGCTTGGGGACAGAGCCCATGGAGGTGGCACCTGGGAGAGGGGGTGGCACCCTGACAGGGAGATGGCACCCAGATATGGGGATGTCACCTTGACAGGGGGATGTCACCCTAACAAGGAGATAATACCCAGAAAAGGGGGTGGCACCCAGACAAGGGAATGTCACCTAAACATGGGGATGTCACCCAGACAAGGGGATGTCACCCTAACAGGGGGATGTCACCAAAACATGGGGATGTCACCCTAAGAAGGAGATGTCACCCAGACATGGAGATGGCACCCAGACATAGGGATGTCACCCTAAAAAGGAGGTGTAACACAGACAGGGAGATGTCACCTGAACAAAGGGATGTCACCTAAACATGGGGATGTCACCTGAACGTGGGGATGTCACTTAAACATGGGGATGTCACTCAGACATAGAGATGTCACCTTAAAAGGAGGTGTCACCCAGACATAGGGATGTCACCTAAACAAGGGGATGTCACCTAAACATGAGGATGTCACCCAGACATAGGGATGTCACTTTGACAGGGGGATGTCACCCAGACAAGGGGATGTCACCTAAATCTGGGGATGTCACTCAGACAAGGGGGTGTCATCCTAACAGGGGGATGTCACCCTAACATGTAGATGTCACCCAGATATAGGGATGTCACCCTAAAAAGGAGGTCTAACACAGACAGGAAGATGTCACCTGAACAAAGGGATGCCACCTAAGCATGAGAATGTCACCCAGACATAGGAATGTCACTTTGACAGGGGGATGTCACCCAGACAAGGGGATGTCACCCTAACAGGGGTGTCATCCTAATATGGGGATGTCACCCAGACATAGAGATGTTACCCTAACAAGGAGATGTCACCCAAATATGTAGATGTCACCTAAACACGGGGATGTCACCCAGACAAGGGAATGTCACCCAAACATGTAGATGTCACCCTAACAGGGGGGTGTCACCCTAACAGGGGGTGTCACCCAGACATAGGGATGTCACCCTAACAAGGAGATGTCACCTAAACACGGGGATGTCACCTAAACACGGGGATGTCACCCTAACAAGGAGAAGTCACCCAGACAAGGAGATGTCACCCTGCCAGGGCGATGTCACCCAGACATAGGGATGTCACCCTAACAAGGAGATGTCACCTAAACACGGGGATGTCACCCTAACAGGGGGATGTCACCCTGCCAGGGCAATGTCACCCTAACAGGGGGATGTCACCCTAACAAGGAGATGTCACCTAAACACGGGGATGTCACCCTAACAGGGGGATGTCACCCTCCCAGGGGGTTGTCACCCAGACAAGGGGCTGTCACCCTCCCAAGGTGATGTCACCCTGCCAGGGGTGTCACCCGAGGAGCAGCTGTCCCCCAGCAGGGCAGTGTCCCTGTCCCCTCACCCTGTCCCTTTGCAGATCAAATGCTTCCTGGATTTCAAGGCGGGGGGAGCCCTGTGCCACATCCTGGCAGCCGCCTATAAATTCAAGAGCGACCAAGGATGGTGAGCACCCATCTTGGGGGGTTTCTGGGGGGGGGTCCTGGGTGTTTTTAGGGGGTCCTGGGTGTTTTTTAGGGGGTCACGGGTGTTTTTGGGGTCCTGGGTGTTTTTGGGGTTTTTTGGAGGGGGGGTAAGGGTGGGAATCCCCCTCATGGGAACACCACGGGGAGTCATTTTGGGACTGTAACCCCCCAAAACAAACAGAGCTATGTCCCCTTCTGTCACTGTGGGGGGTCCCAGTGCCCCCAGCCCCAAATTTGGGGGTGCTGACGAGGAGACCTGAGCTGTGGCTTTCATGAGAGTCGCTCTTTTCTTCCAATAAAGGCGGCGTTTCGATTTCCAGAATCCCTCGCGCATGGACCGCAACGTGGAGATGTTCATGACCATCGAGAAATCCCTGGTGCAGGTCAGATCCCACCCCTGCCCCTGAGCCCCAAAACCCTCCCTGAACCCCAAAACAGCCCCCTGAACCCCAAAACAGCCCCCCCTGAGCCCCAGAGTCGTCCCTGAGCCCCAGAATCATCCCTGAACCCCAAAATCATCCCTGAACCCCAAAACAGCCCCCCGAACCCCAAAACACCCCCCTGAACCCCAGAATCATCCCTGAGCCCCAAAACAGCCTCCCCGAACCCCAAAACAGCCCCCCGAACCCCAAAATTATCCCTGAGCCCCGAAATCATCCCTGAGCCCCATAATCATCCCTGAACCCCAAAACAGCCCCCTGAACCCCAAAACACCCCCTGAGCCCCAAAACAGCCCCCCCTGAGCCCCAGTCATCCCTGAGCCCCAGAATCATCCCTGAACCCCAAAACAGCCCCCCGAACCCCAAAACAGCCCCCCCTGAACCCCAGAATCATCCCTGAGCCCCAAAACAGCCTCCCCGAACCCCAAAACAGCCCCCGAACCCCAGAATCATCCCTGAGCCCCAAAACAGCCTCCCCGAACCCCAAAACAGCCCCCCGAACCCCAAAATTATCCCTGAGCCCCGAAATCATCCCTGAGCCCCAGAATCATCCCTGAACCCCAAAACAGCCCCGTGAACCCCAAAACACCCCCCTGAACCCCAGAATCATCCCTGAGCCCCAAAACCCTCCCTGAACCCCAAAACAGCCCCCCCCGAGCCCCAGAATCATCCCTGAGCCCCAGAATCATCCCTGAGCCCCAAAACAGCCCCCCGAACCCCAAAATCATCCCTGAGCCCCGAAATCATCCCTGAGCCCCAAACCCCCCCTGAACCCCAAAACAGCCCCCTGAACCCCAAAACACCCCCTGAGCCCCAAAACAGCCCCCCCTGAGCCCCAGTCATCCCTGAGCCCCAGAATCATCCCTGAACCCCAAAACAGCCCCCTGAACCCCAAAATCCCCCCCTGAGCCCCAGAATCATCCCTGAGCCCAGAATCATCCCTGAGCCCCGAAATCATCCCTGAGCCCCAGAATCATCCCTGAACCCCAAAACAGCCTCCCCGACCCCCAAAACCCCCCCTGAGCCCCAAAACCCTCCCTGAACCCCAAAACAGCCCCCCTGAACCCCAAAATCTCCCCCTGAGCCCCAGAATCATCCCTGAACCCCAAACCCCCCCTGAACCCCAAAACTTCCCCCCCCTGAACCCCAAACTCCCTCTGAACCCCAAACTCCCTCTGAACCTCCAAACCCCCCTGAAACCCCAAATCCCCCTGAACCCCAAACACCCCCCTGAACCCCAAACTCCCTCTGAACCCCAAACCCCCCTGAACCCCAAAACTCCCCCCTGAACCCCCAACCCCCCCCCGAACCCCAAACCCCCCTGAACCCCAAAACTCCCCCCTGAACCCCCAAACCCCCCCTGACCCCCAAACCCCCCCTGAACCCCCAAACCCCCCCTGAACCCCAAACTCCCTCTGAACCCCAAACCCCCCTGAACCCCCAAAACCCCCCCTGAACCCCCAAACCCCCCCCGAACCCCAAACCCCCCCCTGAACCCCAAACTCCCTCTGAACCCCAAACCCCCCTGAAACCCCAAACCCCCCCTGAACCCTCAACCCCCCCCTGAACCCCCAAACCCCCTCTGAACCCCAAACCCCCTCCCTGTGTCCCTCATCTCTCACTCTTCTCCCCACAGAACAACTGCCTGGCTCGCCCCAACATCTTCCTGCAGCAGGAGATCGAGCCCAAGCTGCTGGGGAAGCTCAAGGACATTGTCAAGAGGCACCAGGTGGGGGTGGCAGTGCCAGGGTGGGGGGCACAGGGGGGGCTGCACCCCAATATTTGACCCACCCGGCGTTTGGCACAGGGCACAGTCACCGAGGACAAGAACAACGCGTCGCACATCGTGTGCCCCGTGCCAGGGAACCTGGAGGAAGGTGGGGCAGGAGGGGGTTTGGGGGGGTCACAGGGGGGGCAGAGGGGTTTGGGGGGGTCCCAGAGAGAGGAAGGTGGGGCAGGAGGGGGTTTGGGGGGGTCACAGGTGGGGCAGGAGGGGGTTTGGGGGGGTCACAGGGGGGCAGAGGGGGGGTTTGGGGGGGGTCCCAGATAGAGGAAGGTGGGGCAGGAGGGGGGTTTGGGGGGGCTCACAGGGGGGGCAGAGGGGTTTGGGGGGGTCCCAGAGAGAGGAAGGTGGGGCAGGAGGGGAGTTTGGGGGGGCTCACAGGGGGGGGCAGAGGGGTTTGGGGGGGTCATAGGGGGATCAGAGGGGTTTGGGGGTGGCACAGGGGGTCCAATGAGAGGAAGGAGGGGGATTTTGGGGGGTTACAGGGGGGGCAGAGGGGGTTTGGGGGGTTCCAAGGGGCCCAGAGAGAGGAAGGAGAGGGCAAGAGGGGAGTTTGGGGGGTCACGGAGGGGTCACAGGGGTTGGGGGGGGGTCACAGGGAGCCCAGAGGAGTTTGGGGGGTTCCAGAGGAAGGTGTGTGCAGGATTGGGGTTTTTGGGGGTTCCAGAGGAAGGTGTGTGCAGGATTGGGGTTTTTGGGGTTTTTGGGGTTCCAGTGGAGGGTGAGTGCAGGATTGGGGTTTTTGGGGTGTTTTGGGTTTCCAGTGGAAGGTGTGTGCAGGACTGGGGTTTTTGGGGTGTTTTGGGGTTCCAGTGGAGGGTGAGTGCAGGATGGGGGTTTTTGGGGATTTTGGGGGGCAGGGGGTCCCCATGCCCCCGCCCATCCCCCTGCCCTGTGCCCTGCAGAGGAGTGGGTCCGGCCCGTCATGAAGAGGGACAAGCAGGTGCTGCTGCACTGGGGCTACTACCCCGACAGGTGAGGGGGGAATGGAACTTCTGGGGACCCCCTGACCCCCCAAATCCCTGTGAACCCCCCCTGTGACCCCCCCAAACCCCTGTGACCCCCTGTGCTCCCCCTCTCCCCCCAGCTATGACACCTGGATCCCCCCCAAACCCCTGTGACACCCCAAACCCCTGTGACCCCCCTGTGACCCCCTGTGACCCCCCAGCTATGACACCTGGATCCCCCCAAACCCCTGTGACCCCCCAAACCCCTGTGACCCCCCTGTGACCCCCCTGTGCCCCCCCAGCTATGACATCTGGATCCCCCCCAAACCCCTGTGACCCCCCAAACCCCTGTGACCCCCTGTGACCCCCCCAAACCCCCAGCTATGACACCTGGATCCCCCCCAAACCCCTGTGACCCCCCAAACCCCTGTGACCCCCTGTGACCCCCCTGTGCCCCCCCAGCTATGACACCTGGATCCCCCCAAACCCCTGTGACCCCCCCAACCCCTGTGACCCCCCTGTGACCCCCCTGTGACCCCCTGTGCCCCCCTGTGCCCCCCCAGCTATGACACCTGGATCCCAGCCAGCGAGATCGAAGCGTCCGTGGAGGATCCCCCGAGCCCGGAGAAACCCCGCAAGGTTTGGGGGCACCCCAAAATTTGGGGGGGACACTGGAGCCCCCCTCCCCAGCCTGAGGGACCCCCCCCA